>NW_027186315.1:2564112-2624008 GCF_028583685.1 Petaurus breviceps papuanus | reverse complement strand
TCTATTCCACTGAATGACCATATTTTTCCCTGAAATATGATACTCAGTTTTTCTGGGTAAGTGATTCTTGGTTTTAATCCCAGCTCCTTTGCCCTATGGAATATCATACTCCAAGCCCTTTGATCCCTCGGTGTAGAAGCTGCCAGATTCAGAGTTATACTGATTGTGTTTCCACAATATTCCAATTGTTTCTTCCTGCCTGCTTGTAATATTCTCACCTTGATGTGGGAATTCCAGAACCTGACTATAATATTCCTAGGAGTTTTCTTTTTGGGATATTTTTCAGTAGGTGATCAGTGGATTCCATCAATCTCTATTTTGCCCTCTGCTTCTAAAGCATCAGGGCAGTTTTCCTTAAGAATTCCTTGGAGGATCATTTCTAGGTTCTTTCTTTGATCATGGCTTTCAGCTAGTCCAATAATTTTAAAATTTTCTCTCCTGCATCTATTTTTCAGGTCAGTGGTTTTTCACATTGGATATTTCACATTGCCTTCTATTCTTTCATTTCTTTGGATCTGTTTAACAGCATCTTGATTTCTCATGAAGTCATTAGCTTCCTTTTGTTCCAGGCTAATTCTTAAGAAATGATTCTCCTCATTGAGCTTTTGAGATTCTTTTTCCATCTGGCAAATTCAGCTTTTTAAGGCATTCTTCTCCTCACTGCCTTTTTGAGCCTCTTTTGCCATTTGAGTTAGCCTATTTTTTAAGGTGTTATTTTCCTCAATCAGGCTGTTGATTCTCATTTTGCAATTTTCTTGCATCGTTCTCATTACTCTTCCCAATTTTTCCTCCACTTGTCTTATCTGCTTAAGGTCCTCTATGGCCTATAACCAGCTTGTATTTTTCTTGGAAGCATTTGTTGCAGGAATTCTGCCTTCACTGTCTTCCTCCTGTTCCATGCTTTGATCCTTTTTGTCCCCAAAAGAGGAGTCTAATGTTGGATTGGTTTGCTTCTTTGTTTGCTCATCTTGCCACTCAGTCACTTGACTCCTGGAATTTTTGCCAGAGTAGGACTCTGCCACCAGATAGGGGAACTTCATTCCAAATGCTCTGGTTTTCTCAGATGCCGAAGGTATTAGTGTGGTGTCCTCTCTAAAACCTCCAAATGCTCTGGCAAACTGGTCACACACCCCAGGACCTCCACCCTAGACTACAATCCTGATCCAAGCAGGATAAAGCAAGATTGATTACCCCAGTGGTAGCTAGGTGGCGTAGTGAGTAGAGTACCTGCCCCAGAGTCGGGAGGACCCAGGATCCATTCCAGCCTCAGACACTTAACACACACACACACACACACACACACACACACACACACACACACACAATGGCTGTGTAACCTTGAGCAAGTTACTTAAACCCAATTGCTTTAAACAAAAAACAGTGATTGCCCCTCAAACTGGTCACTTGGTCCCCCTACACTCTGCAAGCCAGGAGCTGAAACTGCCAAGTGGCCACAGCTGGGCCTCAGCCCTCAGGGGCTTCTAACCTTGGGGACAAAAGCTGATGTACTCCCAACTACTGAGTCCCAAAGTCCACACTGCCCTGATATCTCCATTTGTCCTTAGCATCTATGTGTTGATAATTCTGGACTGCCACAGCTGCAGCTGATCTGGAGTCCCTCCAGCAGGTGGATGGTCAGGCTTGCCCTGTAGCTAAAAACTTTGCTTGGGGCTGGAGTCAGCTCCCAGAGTGCTGTGCTGGCCCTTTGGGCTGTCCTCCAGTGAGTTTAGCTTCTCTGTGACATTGTGTCGGTTCTGTAGCTCCAAAGTTTTTCAGAGTCCCCTTTTACATGGATTGGAGGTGGTGGGAGCCAGAAATCTGTGGAGGTCCTGTTTCTATTCCCCAGTTCATTATCCTTTAACCATTTATCATATTGGGAATGGCTTGTATTTTAATAAATTTGATTCACTTTTCTCTCTTTGACTATAAAAATATTTTCCCCCAGTTTCGTGCTTCCCTTCTAAGCTTTTGTGCATTTGCTTTGTTTTTAGGGAAAAAAAATAATTTTAATGCAATAATAATTATCCATTATGCATTTTATAATGTTCTCTCTATATTTTTTTTGGTCACAAATTGTTTCACTCTCCTTAGATCTGTTAGGTAAACTATTTCTTGTTCTTCTGATTTGCTGTTATGCCACCCTTTATGTCTATGTCATACACCAATTTTGACCTTATTTTGGTATATGCTGTAAAGTGTTGGTCTATGCCTAGTTTCTGCCCTACTATTTTCCAACTTTCCCATCACTGTTTGTTATATAATGAGCATTATCACAGAAGCTGGAGTCTTTGGGTTTATCAAACATTAGACTACTACAGACATTGACTACTTTTTCTTGTTTACCTACCCTATTCCACTGACCCATTACTCAATTTATTAACCAGTACCAAATTGTGTTGATGATTGCTGCTTTGTTTTTTTAATACACACACACACACACACACACACACACACACATATATATGTATATTTGAATATTTGATTTTAAAACTTTCAATTCCAGATTCATTCCCTTCCTTCCTTGTCACCCACCCTTACTGGGAAGATAAGCAGTTAAATATAGTACATGTTCACACAGTTCAGTACATGAGTGGCTAATGCAAAACAATAACATAGTAGATATATTGTAAAACACTGACTATATTTCCCTCCCTCCTATCCCACCTCCCGCTTGTACTATTCTTTACTTTCATCTCCTCCCTTTTCAAAAGTGGGTGCTTCCAACTTCCCTCCCCCCCCAGCCTGCCCTCCCTTCCATCATCCCCCCTCTCATACCCTTCCCCCCTATTCTCCTGGTGGGTGAGATACCCTATTTAGTGTGTATTTCACTCCCTTCTCAAGCCAGATTCAATGGGAATAAAGGTGATCCATTCCCTTTTGCCTTTCTATTCTTCCCCTCTGTTTTAACTATCTTCCCTTGCCTCTTCTGTATGAGATAGTTTACCCCAATCTGTCTCTCCCTATCTCCTCTCTTTATATTCCTCTCACCTCTTAATTTCACATTTTAAGTATCATCTCTTCCTGTTAAATTGGCCCTCTATCTATGTATGCCTGTAAACATATATACACACATTCACATATATATTCATATGCCCATATACCATCATGTATATTGTATATAAATATGTATATGTATATATATGTGTGTGTGTGTGTGTGTGTGTATGTATGTATATATAATTCCTTCAACTACTGAGAAAAGTTTCATAAGTTACAATTATTGTTTTTCCATGTAGAAATGTTAACAGTTCAACTTTGATAAGTTCCTTATGATTTCTTTTCCCTGTTTACCTTCTCATGCTTCTCTTGCTTCTTGTGTCTGAATGTCAAATTTTCTATTCAACTATGTTTTCTTCAGCAAGAATGCTTGAAAGTCCTCCACTGAATGACCATATTTTCCCCTGAAACATGATACTAACTGTTGCTGGGTAGGTGACTCTTGGTTTTAATTCCAGCTCCTTTGCCCTCCAAAAATATTATATTCCAAGTCCTTTGATCCCTCAGTGTAGAAGCTGCCAGATCCTGTATTATTCTCATTGTATTTCCACATTATTGAAATTGCTTCTTCCTGGCTGCTTTCAATATTCTCTCCTTAATCTTGGAATTCTGGAACCTGGCTATAATATTCCCAGGAGTTTTCTTTTTGGGATCTTTTTCAAGAGGTGATCAGTGGATTCTTTCAACCTCTATTTTGCCCACTGTTTCTAAAACATAAGGGCAGTTTTCTTTGAGAATATCCTGGAGGATGATTTCTAGGTTCTTACTTTGATCATGGCTTTCAGGTAGTTCAATTATTTTTAAATTATCTTTGCTGGATCTATTTTCCAGGTCAGTGGTTTTTCCCATGAGATATTTCACATTGCCTTCTATTCTTTCATTTCTTTGGATCTGTTTAACAGCATCTTGATTTCTCATAAAGACATTAGCTTTCATTTGCTCCAATCTAATTCTGAAGCAATGATTCTCCTCATTGAGCTTTTGAGATTCTTTTTCCATCTGGCAAATTTGGCTTTTTAGGGCATTCTTCTCCACATTGCCTTTTTGAACCCCCTTTGCCATTTGAGTCAGTCTGTTTTTTTTAAGGTATTATTTTCCTCAGTCAGGCTGTTGACTCTCATTTAATCATTTTCTTGCATTGTTCTCATTTTTCTTCCCAATTTTTCCTCCACTTCTCTTATCTGCTTCGTAAGTTCCTATATGGCCTGTAAACAACTTATATTTTCCTTTGAAGCTTTTGGTGCAGGAGTTCTGACTTCACTGTTTTCCTCCTGTTTCATGCTTTGCTCCTTTTTGTCCCCACAATAGGAGGGTAATGTTGCAATAATCTGTCTGCTTTGTTTCTTTTGCCTGCTCATTTTGCCACTCAATTACTTGAGTTTTGGGCTTTTTGTCACAGTAGGACTCTGCCACCAGACAGGGGATCTTTTGTCCCAAATGCTGGGGTTTTCTCAGCTGCTGGAGGTATTAGATGGGTGCCCTTTCTGAGGACTCCACACGCTCCGGCAAGCTGGACACACACCCCAGGACCTCCACCCTAGACTGCAATCCAAATCCAAGCAGGTTAAAGCAAGAGCGATTACCCCTCAGACTGGTGCTTTTTCCCTCTACACTCTGCAGGCCAGGAGCTGAAACTGCCATGTGACACTGACTGCCTGGGCCAGCATCTCAGCAGCTTCTCACCCCAGGGGTAAAAGCCATGCATTCCCACTTACTGGTCCCAAAGTCTATACTGCAATGGCCTCTCACTTTGTCCTTTGCATCTATGTGTTGATAAATCTGGAAACTGCCACTGCTGCTGCTGATCTGGAGTCCCTCTGGCTGGCATCTGGTCAGGCCCACCCTGGGGCTAAAGCTTTAGCTTGTGGCTGGGCCAGGCTCCCAGAGTGCTGCATTGTTTCCTGCTGGCCTGCCGGGCTGTCCTCAGCTGGAGGTTAGCTTCTCTGTGTCATTTTGTGGGTTCTGCAGCTCCAAAGTTTGTTTAGAGTCCCCTTTTTACATGGATTGGGGAAGGTGGAAGCTGGAGCTGTGGGAAGGTCTTGCTTCTACTCTCCCATCTTGGCTCCGCCCCTGATGATTGCTGCTTTGTAATACAATTTAAGCTTTGGTAAGGCTAGGCAACCTTCCTTGCATTTCGCTTTATTTTTACAGATTAATTTTGTTGTTATTTTTTTATAGCTCTTTAAAATAATTTTTTGGCAGTTTGATTGGCAAGTAAACAATCAATTTACATAACTGGTAGATTGGTTGTGAGGGACCACTTTACTTCCTGGACCAGCAGGCTTGCAAAGATTATTCATGTATTAGCAAATACTATGAATTAAAGACAAATATGTTTTCAATGTAATGGTATACAAGGAAGTTCAATTGTCATAACTGTAGTAAATGGCTTATATCTACTATATTATTATGGCATTTATTTGCTTTTTGTAGAGCAGAACATGTGACTTATTATGGAACATATCACATACTACTCTAGGAAAAAGTACATATTCTCCACTAGTCAAAATTTATGCATGCGAAATCTCTGAGGAAGTGACTAATTCTTTTCACTAAGATTTACTTGTCCCATTAGAAACATTACACACATTTTATGAGGGTTTTATCACTGCCATTTTTTTTTCAGAATGGAGAGCTTCTTTTGGTCCTTAATATTGTGAATTAAATATCACTCTTTTGTTTCTCTATTTCTATTTAAGATCAGGTTTTAAAAAGGATCGTGAATGAGTACAAACTAAAAGTTCAGTTGCCATTCAGTGCTATACCATATTATAGTTTTATTTTCAGTTCTTGTTTTCTTCTACATTTTTAGTCATTCTCTGAACCAAAAGTTTGCATTAGAAATACATTTCTGACTCTTGTGATTTTACACTGCTTTCTAAGTCTTTCTTAGTAGAAAGACTTTCCTCATCTCCTGAGGAATTGGAGACCCATGGATCTTGGTAGATAATAAGCTGAACATGCAGTGTTCTTTTTAAAAATAAATAATGATGGTTCAATAGATTATGATAAAAAATATAATCATTCTTTCCTTTTACTCACTAGAGGTAATACTCTTTCTAGAGTAATATGTCCAACTCTCATCTCCACGATTAAGAAGGGATGGAATTCCTAGCAGGGGAGGGGAGGTAAAGGACTGGAAAAATATAAGAAATGTGAAAAGAAATGAAATATTTAGCTTGGAGAAGGGAGAACTAAGAAAGTACTGAGTGAATGAAATTTTTTCATATGGATTATATTCACAATCTGCTTTCTTTATTTCTTGAGGAAAATACAATAATAAATGTTGGCAACCTCTAGAAGGGGTCTAGATTAAAGTGGGTTGTAAAATATGAAAATAGATGACAGATGGACATTGGAATCTATTTTCCTAGAGGGAAATGATGATAGGATTGATACTAGTTTTTCTGAGAGTACTTAAATGGATTCCTTCATGGAGCTCCTGGATATCTCTTCCAGTTCAGGGATTTAACCACTTTAAGTCCTTTATTGGGATGGGAAAATTGATTGATATTAAGTAGGAAATCATAGTTTTCATGAACATAAAAAAAAGATTTCCAGTTAGTTGGTCTCTCTGGAAAGGATGTGGCATAATGGTAATGAGCTATATCTTCTTGAGGTTTGAGATTCATCTATGTGTAATGGACAAGGTAAATCTAGATAACAGATTCAGTGCTGCTCTTATTTGGAAAATATGGTACCTATTCATCTTCCTTGATTTATTCTCCAATTATTGCTTATTACTCCTTTACTTTTTTCATCATTTCCTTCCTAAACACTGACAGTATTATCATCAACAAGCTCCCCACATTGTGAAGACTTCACCCACTGTTTGTCATATTCTTATTGTTCTTTGCCGTTCTAACGTGACTGAAACCATTAACAATTGTATAGGTGGGAGGAGGTCTTAGACCTTGGTAACACTCTTGCTTTCTTCTATACATATCTCTTAAGGAACTTATATAACAGAAGCTACTCAGAAAAATTAAACTAACAAGAAAAGCACACTGGTTGAATTCAATCAATCAATAAATACTGACTAATGCGACATTAATATGACAGACGCTGTGCTTATCACAAATACAGTTAACAACAGTCCCTGCTTATAGAAAGAGTATGTTATATTTGGGTAATATAGTTATTTGCTCTCCTTTAAAAAAAAGGCCTATGTAATGAAGAAATATAGATAGGTAGATGTAGATATATGTAATGAGAAGAAATATACTATCTTTACATCTTCTTTCCATAACCTAGACATTCTAATTACATAATGACTTATTATTTAACAAAATATTTTTTTCTTATCTTGGAAGATCATATATTTCAGCAGATGAATAAATATTCTCATTCTTAAAGTATGGTTGAATATATAAAATAATCCTTCACTCAACTCCCAATAGAATGCTGCATTTTCTCTTAGAAGTGACACTGTAAACTTAAAATCAATGGCAGAGCATGAGCAGTTATTCTCAGAGGAATGCCTTTTACCTCTATATCACAAACACATGTGTGTAAATATAGAGATGTTTATCTATCCATCTATTTATTTATCTTTTTAGATGTGTAAATAGATATAGATATATGTGTATATATATAAATATATTTCAGGAATTTAGATAGTGATGCAAATATTAGGAAAGCAATGAATCATGAAATGACAGAGGGGAAAAAGAAAGCAAAAATAATAAGGTCTGGTGCTGATATTATATTTTGAAGTACACTTTTAATTGAACATGGAATAAAGGAGGAGAGCAGAGGGATTAAATTTAGAACATTTTGCTATTATTTAAATATTGTATTTTATATGTAATTAATGAAGATTGATATTTATTTTGAAAACCGAAATATTTTTGTCATAACTTTATAATTTGGAAAGTAAGAAAATTCTCCTGCAAAATGAATTATGAGTTGTTACTTTAGCAATTCTATGTTCTCAAATATGTTGCTACTCCCTTCAATGATACAGATTTCAATTTGTATAACTTTCCTTGAATCCTCAGAAGTGAATCTACTGAACACAAAGTTCTCATTTTGAAACTTTTGGTTTTTTACATTTTGCAGTATGGAATCATTTATATATATATTTCCTCACTCCCACCACTTGATCAAACTTCTTTTATAAATGTATTTCTCCTCCCATGATTGCTGTTCTTCCTTTGACATATAAGTCATCATTACTATTGTGTTTCATGCAACATTTTTATATCAGCTCTATATGTCTCCTTGCCACACAGTCTTATCTTTTTGCAATTAAGATGCTTCATGATTCACAAAAATCATATGTTGAAAAATGTAAATGATATGATGATCAATTTTTGAGTCATAGAGCAACTGAATCATTGGGCCTCAATCTACCTACTTGCCATAATCTAGAATATCAAAGTTATTCATCAGCTCGTGCTCTTGCTCTTGCTCGCGCTTGGTCCACTTTTGCCATTAATCCTTTTTTTCCTTCGTTTCATTTTTTTTTCTGAGTACATTATTGGCTTCAAATTCACTCACAAGTCTAGACATTTATTTCTTCTCTATCTCCCTTCTCAAAATAGCAGGATTCTGCTGATAGATATTTGAAATCAGCTTTGCAAAACCACACAATACACATTAAATTTAATCTGTATTAGTAACATTTTCTTCATCATTTCTTAAGTCTAGGCAAACTTTAGCCCATGGACCAAATCCAGCTTTTACATTTTGTAAAATGAAAAAAATATATTTTCTTAATTTGCAGGACATTCTAAAGCAGTCTGGGGGCTGAATTTGGTCTGCCTATAGTTTCTTGATCTCTGTCCTAATTAATAAATAAAATAATAAACAAGCCCTTATTTGTAGCATTGGCTAATTTGGGGATGTAAATTATCACACTGAATATTTAATAAGCTCTTATTGCTACCACATATGAACTAGCTCTAGAACACCCTAGAGTTGTTTTCTTCCTAGTAGGTCCTTTCCTCTGATTATTGAGGAACTTCTGAACTAACCATTTGAAGATATTCTTAGGCCAGCCATGGTTATTTCTCTCCTTGTTTCACTTGACTCTGTGGCCTTTAATGCTTTGTCCCTTTGTGACTACACCCTGCACCCTTTTCTACTCCTATTTATATATTTAGCTACTTGAGGGTAAGGGATGTATTTCTTTTTTCTTTCATCTGTATTCAATGCACTTATAAAATTGTCTAGCATAAAGTAAACAGCTAATGAATGTTTTATCAGTCAATAAGAGTGTTTGCATATTTCACAGAGACAACTTTGTCGTAGTAATAGTAGCAGCAGCAGCAGCATAGGAGAAGTAGGAGTAGCAGCAGCAGCAGTAGTTACAACAGGTAACATTATATTGGACTTTGTGGTTTTCAAAACACTTTGTTAATATTGTCTCATTTGATCCTCATAATAACTCTGGGAGATAGGTACTGTTATTCTCCTCCTTTTATATATGAGAAAACTGAGGCAGACAGAGGCTAAGTGACATCCAAGATTACACAGCTTTATTTGCACTGAGATCTTTCTGACTGTAGGTCGGGTCCAACCCTCTATGAATGAGATCATCTAACTACCTCTATCATAGAAGTTGATGCAATAAGAATGTCATCCACAAGCATTGTTATATCTATGTATAAAAAGTGAATTCCTTTTGGACTCTGGACAAGATATTCACCTTGACAATGACAAAAGACCTTTTATTGTCCTATTTCTCATTTGATGTTGATAATTAAAGAACTATTAAACATAGACATCTTTGTAACTGCATTTTCCAAGTTTTTTATGTTATAAACACTGAGGAGTCATTGATTAAATTTTAATTTTTCTCTATCAAGGCTATTGTTTTAACTAACAAATAACAACTACAATGGGATCTTGGAAAAAGGTAGTTTGTGGCAGCCTGCTTATTCTCTGTTGACATTTCTTATCAATATCCTGTGTGTGTGTGTGTGTGTGTGTGTGTGCGCAAGTGTGTGTGTGTATGCAAAAAATACTTATGAAGATTTTATAGAATTAACAAAGTAAATATTTGGAAGTTGGGCATATTAAATATCCTCTAAATCACTTTTTTTCCAAAGAAAAAAATGCAACATAGATGCATTTTTTATCCAAATTATTCAACGTCAACTTTTTTTAGACATGTTAAAAACAGAGCCTTCAGTGCTTTTGAAATTGTTTCATGTCTAACACAAATTTATCCCATGCCAACTTGGATAGGTCTAATTAATCTTCCCATCTTCATTTATTTTAATGCCATTTACACTTAATTATATTGAGCATAAAAATTGAGATGTGGATAGCTCAAGTGTGGCTGTTCCACCATTATCAGTAATGAAAACAGTTTATTACTGTAAATGACAGACCAGTTTTTGTGTTTGTTTTATATCCAGTTTTATCAATAAATATTCTTAGAATCAGTATACGCACGAATTATTGATTACTTTTTCCTTATGTTTTGAAATATTACTTTGATTATAATTTCTTATAAGATGGTTCAATATTCAAGATGTGAGAACAGAAATAACAATTGAAAGCTGAAAATATTTTAAGGACACAAATACTTTATAACAATTCAAATGAATACTCCTTGAACATCTTCTTTGTATAAAATACTGAGCTAATTACATGTATAGTACACAGACAAATATAAACTTTTTTCTTCCCTCAAGAAGTTTATGATACACATGGAAATATATCACATGGAATTGTAGTAAATGAAAAACAATTCAATACAAAATCACATTTAAAGTAGACAATATGTTTGATAGTAGTGTTTGATCATTTGAGAGATGAATGATGCATGTAGTAAAAGTGTTATAGAAATTTTGTGGTATAAGCAATAACCTAATATCCAGTCTGTTGTAAATTCCTGATCTCTGACCAATGCAAAGCACTATTCATCACTAAAGGCTAAATCTATTGACTTAGATTTCTGATGCCCTGAATTCAAAGCCAAAATGCTAGCGTTCATCTCAATCCTCTCTCAGGTTTCTGATGGACACACCTGCAATATGACCAACATTGGCACAGGGCATCTGTGATCAGCTGAATTATTGTATACTCCTTGAATTAAAAAAAAAATCTTCTAAATATCCTTCCCCAGCCATAGCTAAGGAAACTTCTTTTGTTACCTGTAAGATGTTCTATGATGGTCCATTTTATTCCATTCTCAATCTTGAGCCATATTCCAGCAAAAATTAGACTTGACCTACTACAGGAGAATTTAATAAAGATCTTTCTTCTTGTCTACCCTCTGTTAAAGGGAGTAGGCTTTAATCTAATCTCATCATTGCCAATGTGCGTTTTCACTGTTGGCTCTAATAATCGCAATCAGATCAATATTGCTGTTACATTGTTTCTGGAAAAAAAAAAAACGGTCAATAAATTGTTATATGGACACACTTGCCATCACTAGAATAAATCATCCCTCCATGTCTATTACTTACAGTGTGTGTTTCCTCTACATATTATAAGTCAAATTGCTGCAGGCACTGTCTTTCTGTTCTGTTTCAATCAGTAGCATAGTTCCAGGAATAGAAGTGCTTAATATTTTTAAGGGGCAGTTAAGTAGAAAAGTAGATAGAGTGTTGAGCTTGGAGTCAAGAAGACCTGATTTCAAATCGGTGCACAGTCACTTATTATGTTGACACTCAGCAAGTTATTTAACCTCTATTTTTCTCATCCTCCTCATCTGTAAAATCAGGATAATAATAGCATCTACCTCCCAAGAATTTTGTGAGAATCAACTAAGATAATGATTGTAAAGTGTTTAGCACATAAGTGATATATAATGTTAGCTATTATTATTAATTATTTCCCCTAATTCTTTAATTTATGATTGAGATTTGAATAGAAATAGAAGACAAGAAGGAATTTAAAAAGGTCTGAAATGGCTAAAATTATATATATGAATTTGTAAAATGTATTTGAGGTATAATGGGTAAACAGTTGTGTCTCTCCTTTATTTTTGAAGAGGACCATAACACCAGGGAGATGATGACATCACTTGCGCTTGACTTTGATTTGAGTGAAAAAGGTCTGTACAAGGTTTCTAGCCTCAATTTTTTCTCCACAGCCATCTGGGTCCAGTGGTCTGATATTCCTCAGGATTACTGGAAATGGCCAAGTTGCAATGGGAGATCTTGGCCCTTTTAGGCTGTATCAGCAATGCAATATTCACAATGCCTATGGAAATTACAGATATGCTGATGTAATTATCCATCACAAAATATATCAGGCTTGCTATATGGGGGAATAAGCTGGAACATTTATTAAAATACCAAAAGACTGAGTCCCAAAATCAGAAAGTCAAAGCCATCAGAGGAGTTATGAAATTGGCACAGGCAGATAAAGTAGAAAGCACCCATATTCTCAAGCCTTTAAAACAGAACAGGCTACCTCAGGCAAAGGTCCTCCTCTCCCCACTCACAGTAACCACCCAGCATCCAGGAAGCATGCTCCCAGCAGCTCTGACCCCTGGCAGTCCTCAGCAGGAGTCCTTAGCAGAAATTCTGACTGACTCAAAAAGGGGTTCGCGCTTCTGCTGCCACTGCCTCCGCTGCTGCTGCTGCCACCGCCGCCGCGGTCGCTGCCACTGCTAGCCACCACAGGAACTCTAGCTTGGCTTCCACTTCCTCTTGCTCCACCCCTTCCTGCTACGTCAGCAAGTCCAATGGGGCATGGAAGATCTTTAAATCCCATAACCCTTACATTCGACCCCAAGATCTTTCATGTCCCTTACTTGGCAAAAATACAGTAGGAATAACTGGTGTCAACAAAATTTCACAACAATATAAAAGGATAGCACACAATTAACACAGAAAACCATATTTTAGGGTGGGGCTTGAGCACAAGCTCCCCATCATTCCCTCCACCCTGAACAAATGGGGCCACAAAATCTTGTGGTAAGGGGAGAAGGTCTCTTCTTCCATGGCTACTTGCTGCTGAAATCGGATGTAGAGCTGTCCCTGTCCTAAGGGGTCCCATTTGAGAGGTCAGTTCTTAATATGCTTGATGCCAGGTCCAAGGGTGACACATCACAGTTGCAGACAGGGCATGACATCCAGCTTAAGCTATCAGGCATCTACAGATGGAGGGTACCAAGCCTGTGGAAACAAATCTAACAAACAAGGTGAACAAACAAAAAATCAAGAAGAAGCAAAGAGACAATAACCAGACTATTGTAGCCTCACTCACGGTTAAAGTATGATTTTGTAACCATCTTCTCCAGAATAAACAATAGTTACAGTGTTATCCCTCCCATGTGCTATAATATCTGCAGCCTTTGGAACATCATCTGGCTTATGTTTTACCCATACTTAAGCACCTGATTTTATTCTATCAGTAGAACCAAATCCTTCAGTTCCTCTGACAGTTATTTTGGAAGGAGGGTCAGTTTTTACAAGTGGTATTGTTTTACAAGGAACGATAATCACTTGAACTATCCTATCATTTTTGTGAATCTGTATGGGCCATTCACCTAAATTATGGAATGTTACAACAATTTCTCCTTGATAATTAGAATCTATTACTCCAGCTAATACATGTATTCCTTGAGCTGCTAATCTTGATTTGGGTAAATCTGTCCAAACTGATATTTATGCAAAGTGATGAATATCCCAGTGGAGATTTTTCTTATTTCTTTTCTGTCCAACCAAAAGTCCTCTAAACAATGTAAATCATACTCCACCGAACCAGGTGTTCCTGGTATGGTGCTGGGACATCTGGCCTCAAGGTCCAATACTAAATATTTGGGATCTTATATGTTTGTTGTTTTCTAATTGGCAGATTTGGGGTCATCATTCTGGCTAGAGGTGTACTTCCTCCCAATGGTCTATTATTCAAATTATGCAAAGCCGTGAACAAATTATCCTTCCAATGTTGATATGACTTATTGGAACTTAACTTCCTCAACTGTTCTTTCAGTAATCCATTTATTCTTTCAATTAACCCAGATACTTCTGGATAATATGGAATATGATATATCCATTCTATATTGTTTAGTATACAATATTTCTTCATTTAATTGCCTTTGAAATGTGACCCATTGTCACTTTGAATCTGCATTGGGATTCCATAATATAGACTTATGAGATCTAGAGTTTTACAAGTGTTTTTCTGGGTTGCATTCCTATAAGGACAAGCCACTAGTACACCTGAATAGGTGTCAACACAAGTACATATATATCTACATCCTTTATCCAGTGGTAGTGGACCAATATAATCTATTTGCCAGATTTGGGCTGGGACTTTTCCTCTTGCTATCTCTCCAGTTACTACCCGAGGAACAGTTCGCTCCTTTTCCAACTGACACATATGACATTCTTCTGCTATCTGTTTTAACAGTGAATGAGAGATACTAATACCTCGATCTTGTGCCCACTGGTGTGTGGCCTGGACCCCCAAATGGCCTGCTGTTTGGTGGACCCATTTTGCTAATACCGGATCATCAGTTGTTGTCAAAGTAGGGACAATATGTTCAGTAGCAATCTTTGCCAGTTGATCAGCATGAGCATTGTATTCACATTCTGGTGTGGTGAGGGCCACATGAGAATCTACATGAAAAACTGACAAGTCAGTGACCAAAGACATGTCCCAGATATGTTCCCATAATTCCTTGCCCCAGACTTGTTTGCCATGAATTTCCCAATTTTCATTTTTCCACATGGGCATCCATGTAGCTAACCCATTAGCTACCGCCCATGAATCAGTGAATATATGACACTGTCTTCCTTGTTCTATTTTGATGGCTTGATAAACTGCCATAAGTTCAGCATATTGGCTACTTCCACCTATCCCAGTACTTTCCAAAGTCATTCTAGTACATGGGTTATAGGCCACTGCTTTCCAATGTCTTTTTTTGGCCCAAATCATTTGCTGTCCCGTCAGTAAACCATGCATGTCTCTTTTGTTCCTCAGTTAATACATCGTATCCCTCATTCCATTATACAGTGGACTGTACCAACTGTTGCTTTGGCTCAGGGGGTGTGTCATTCCTCTCAATTTCTATGTTTGCTGCAGATTCATGTAGAGCAGAGACTCCGCTTTTGCCTGTTTTCGCTCTATTTTGAATATACCACTTCCATTTGATTATACTAGCCTCTTGGGCATGTCCAATTCTGTGAGAAGCTGGGGTACTCAGGTCTTAATATCACTTCATGGCCCAGAGTCTGTTGTTCAGTCTCCACCAAAGCCCAATATGCAGCTAACTACTGCTTTTAAAAGGTGTATACTTGACTCCAGATGAAGTGAGTTTCCTACACCAAAATCCCAAAGGTAAATTTCAGCTTTGTTGTTTTTGCCATAAACTATCGTTTGCGTAATCATCTTGTACAGTCACTTGCAATTCCACTGGACCATTTTGCATGGGCCACAAATCTAGGCCCAATTGTATGGCAGCCTTGGCTTCTTCAAAAGCTTTACTCTGCTCAAGTCCCCAATCGAATTCATATTTCTTCCATGTGACTCTATATAAAGGTTTTAAAATCTGTCCTAAATATGGAATGTGGTGTGAAATTTTAGACCTCCTTCTCATTAGTAGGGGTAGGAAAATCCTGAATCTTTTGTTGGGCTTGAGGAAGAATCTCCCGTAACCCCATGTTCCATTGTATACCCCAAAATTTCATATTTTGAGCTGGTCCTTGAACCTTTCCAGGGTTAATTTCCCACCCTTTACTTTTCATATGCTCGATTAGAAGGGTCAAACTCCTTTCCACTACTTTCGCATCTTTTCCCTGTATCATGATGTCATCAATGTAGTGGGTAAGCTGTACACCAGGTAGCTTTAATTCATCCAACTGTTCAGCCACAATCCTGTGACAAATAGTGGGGCTATGTATGTACCCTTGTGGCAAGCAGGTGAAAGTATATTGTCTACCCTGCCAAGTGAAAGTGAATTGGTCCCATTGTTTAGGGTTTATTGGGATGGTGAAGAAGGCATTTGCCAAGTCAACAACTGCATACCAAGTCCCATCATATTTCTGGATCCTTTCTATTAAGGTGTTGGTATCTGGAACAGCAGCATGCAAAGAAGGAGTCACCTTATTCAACTGTCTACAATCCACAGTCATTCTCCATGTCCCATCTGATTTTCTTACTGGCCAGACAGGATTATTCCATCTTGTGGTTGTGGGGACTAACACTCCTGCTTCAACATATTCTTTTATAGTAGTGGTAATTTCATCTTGCCCACCTGGCACACGATACTGTTTTAAAGTAATTACTTCAGAAGGTTGAGGTAAAGTGATTGGGTCCATTTTTATTTTTCTCACTAAAACTGTATTAATTCCTCTCTTCCTTACAGCAAATTGGTATCTCCCTTCAGGTAAATTCAGAGTCATGCCTCTCAATACATCTATTCCAATGATGTATTCAGGAATGGGTACAATAACCACAGTATATTCTTTCTTAGGTAACTGCCCAATTTTCATTGTTATTTTAACTTGTCTGGCTGATATTTTAGCCCCTTCTAGACCAGTGATGGTAATAGGAGTTCCATGTTTAAACTTATCAGGGTTTCCATAGATAAATGTGGCCTCAGCCCCAGTATCAATCAGTGCCCTAGTCACAGTAGTTGATCAATTCTTCCAATATATTGTTAAACCAATATGGGGTCTGCAATCTCTTCTGCATATTTCTTTTATCTGGGCTGGGGCTTGGCCTATCTCCTATTCTCCCTGAAGGTGGGGCAAACTTGGATACAAAGATTCAGATTCAGAAGTACCTGCAGGGGTGGTTCCTGCTTCCCTTTTCATTCTAATGCTAAGTACCTTTTCTTGGTACAGCTTATGCAGCTCTTTAGTTGGAATACCATCTATTCTTCTAAAGTCCACCCCTACTCTCAGTAGAGCAGTAAACAGTTCCCTTCCTGTTGGTCTATTTTTTCTCTGAATCCTCTGGCTGTTTACTCTTCTCTCTCAAGGCAATTTGTCTTTTTCCCATTCCCCTAAATCGCTTAATTGTGAAATCTTATCCAGCACCTCTGAAAGAGGGTTCCCTATTTCTCCAATTAATAGAGTCAGAATTAGGTGCTTATATGCAGGAGGAGCCGTCTTCACTATGATATTTCTATGAGGAACTCCAAGGGGGGTATCATAATATGCATTTGCATCTCCAATCAGGATAGCAGTTTTCATTACCTCCTCCTTTAGTTTTCTCATACAGTCTCTAAGTGAGTACCAGGGTCTGTCTCCCCTAGGCCACATAGATTCAGTAGGATATTGCTTTTTGCATACCTTTGCAGCTAAAGCTAACAGATTAGTTTTGTTGTTACCTCCTTGCATATGGTGATCCCTAAACCTTGGTGTACAAAAGGATTCTGACTGATATTTATGAATTTTAAGCAGTACTCATTGTCCAGTGTTATTCCTCCGGCACCTTCATCAGTGATTCTTACTATCCAAGACACTAAAGACTCCCCCATTCTTTGGGTAAATCTACTCAATATATCAGTGATCTCCTGTTGAGTGAAATCCTTAATTATCTCCCTGGACTCTGTTTTGCCCCGGTTGTTCTCCTGTCTTCTTCTTCGTATGGGGAGAGCTTCTACATTAGAAGACTCCTCATCTAACCTTGCTCCATTTTCCTCACACACATTCTCCAGGAAGCTGCCAGGGCAACTCTGCTCAGCCTGTACAAAAGCTCCATGCACATTCCTTCAGCTAATTTTTTGCTTCCTTTTAGCTATATGAACAGTAGCTTGCTCCTGGACCACATGCATCCCTCTAGTTTGCTCTTCTGAATGCTGTGACACAGAACAATCCTCAGGCAAACCAGCTGACTCCCTAGCCATCCAAGCTCTCTCCTCCAGCAGCTTATCCCTACTTTTACACATAAGGCAATAACTTGTTAGCGGCACCCAGCCTCTCCTGCACACTCCTGCCAGTTCTTTGCCTTGTTCTATGGGTTTTCCTTGCAAACATCTTTCCAAATCTCCAGGTTCTCCCTCTTTTAGCCTTGGTTCCCAGTTTTCACAGAGCCCTGTGCTTTTAGCCCATTCTCTGGCTAGAGAGGAATAAGGCAAATCCTCCCATCCTGCAATAGCCATTTCTCCCTCTAAAGCCCCACTGCTTCCAAATAGAGGCCTGACATTTTGTGATCCCATCCTGGTCACCAAATGTATCAGCAATGCAATATTCACAATGCCTATGGAAATTACAGATATGCTGATGTAATTATGCATCACAAAATATATCAGGCTTGCTATATGGGAGAATAAGCTGGAACATTTAATAAAATACCAAGAGACTGAGTCCCAAAACCAGAAAGTCAAAGCCATCAGAGTAGTTATGAAATTGGCACAGGCATACAAAGTAGAAAGCACCCACATTCTCAAGTCTTTAAAACAGAACAGGCTACCTCAGGCAAAGTTCCTCCTCTCCCCACTCACAGCAACCACCCAGCATCCAGGAAGTGCACTCCCAGCAGCTCCAGCCCCTGGTAGTCCTCAGCAGGAGTCCTTAGCAGAAATTGTGGCTGACTCAAAAAGGGGTTCTCACTTCCCCTGCCACTGCCTCTGCCGCTGCCGCTGCCATCGCAGGAACTCTAGCTTGGCTTCCACTTCCTCCTGCTCCTCCCCTTCCTCCTATGTCTGCAAGTCCAATGGGGCATAGAAGATCTTTAAATCCCATAACCCTTATATAGGCTAATGTCTTTTTAGGTTCTCACTTTGAGTGAGACAATGCCCATTCAGTGAATAGGCCTCTTAATTTCAAGTAGTTATTCAAGTGATGGCCCTATAAGAAAAAATAAATAAAATCAAATTGGGAAAGGAACATCTTCAGGGCCTGGCCAAAAGACAAACTAACTATTTGGCATTTAGATTCACTCTATCCTAGGAGGTCAGGGATGTATTGTCTAATCCATGAGCTCCAGAGTGAATTAGGATTAAGGCTAATTTAGCTTAAACAGATAATTTGGAGAAAAGGGTAATCAGATATAAACTGAAATAGCAGATTAAATCAGAATTTGAAGACCTCTAATGTCTGGTTGAGGATATGAAAATATCTTGGAAAAAAAGTCATAATGAATAGTTTCCAAACAACCAAGTTGCACTTTATGAAGGATAATCTGGTTCTTATCCCAAAGGTTCCTCCTCTAATGTCTTCTTTGATGAACTGTTGTCACTATGGATTGGCAAAACCTATGTCCATCAAGTAGCGACCACCAGTTTCTAACAAACAAAAAAGTATTCAGATATTATCCCAGGGATGTATTGTGTCTTCTCTACAGAAAAGATTAGGTAGCTAGTGAGAGGCTCATGTGGAGGAATTTGTAAAAGTTAAGGGGGGGGGTAGGAATAAATATTTATATAGTACCAATTATGTGTAAGACATTGTGTTCAAAGATTTCTGCAAATATCTTTGATCTTCAAGACTGTAAGGTAGCTATTATTCTCTCCCCATTACAATGTCAGAAAACTGATGTAGATATTAAATGATTTGTCCAAGGTCTCATGATGGTAAGTGACTGAAACTTACTATATTCAAGACTTGTGGACTCCCGGTCCAACACTCTGTCTACTGTCTTACTTAGTTGCCTCAGGAGGATGACATACAGGATGATGAAGTATTTGCCTTAGCCAAATACAGAAATAATCACAAATATGAAATAGCCCTCAGTCCTCTGTGGTTATCTCAATCTCTAGATAAACAGTGAAAGAATTATATAAATGGGGACAAAGGGCCAGGTATGATGGCACATTCCTATAATCTCAGCTAATAGGGAAATTAATGAGCTCAAGAGTTCTGAGATTCAGTGGACAAAGCCAAATGATTTTTTTTCCAATTATAATATCAATATAGTTAAAACCTGGGACCTGTCAGGGAATGGGGTGGGGAATAACAGTTTTCTTAAGGAGTAGAAAATAGGCCTAGATTGGAAATGGAGCTCATAGCTCCTCTGGTGATCAAGACAGTGAGTAGCCCTTACACTTCCAGCTTGAGAAAAAATAAGGACAACTGGTTTTTTACAAAAAAAATATTTGTGAGGGGGAACAAAGTATGGCTAATATAAAATTTCTACTCATTGAAAAAAATTACTGGATTATAAGCTATAACACTGGAGAGAGAACGAAGAATGAAAAGACAATGCATCAAATGAAGCACTGAACTCTAGAGTCATGAATTGAAAGTGAGAAAGGACCTCATAAGGCCTTGATTCTTTTCATTTCCCATTTTGAAGATAAGGAAAGTGAGGCAGAGAGAGCTTAAGTGATATGTCTAGAGTCAAATCACTAGTAATGTCTGCATGTAAATTTGATTTCAGATTCCCCTGTGTTCAAAGTCATACCCTCCCCTGCATATCTGGATCTATTGGTGGGCTAGAAGATAGAATGTAAATGGGAAAAATGATAGAACAGATAGGTTGTTGTAATACTGTATGAGTGAAAAGTAAAGAAACACAATCAGGATGAAAGATAGTAAGTCTGAAAAGTTATAGAGAGGTATGAAAGGTATAATATAGAGGAATAATCAATAAGTCTTGATGAATTATGAGGTAAAGTACTGTTTATTAACATTTTTTTCATTAAAGGGTTTCTTATACATGCCATGTGATTCTTATTCTTTATTTCCAGCATAATCTCTGAAACTAGATATAGATCTAAAGGCATGAATATATCTGATCCTCATGTTTTATGATGCCATGCTACATCCTTGGCTATTTCTGTAATGCTGTCTGTTAAAGAAATAGAAGTTTCAAGAACTATTATCTCAATAACAAGTATATGACCATCTGCAAACTTTTCAGGTTAATCGAATCCCTAAGACTTTTTCACACTGAATATGTTAAACAGTTTGAAAACTTCTCTTATCACCCTCAGCTAAAAGATTATTATTTTATTATATCTGTTTCTATCATAATGTACCACATATTTTTCTGTCCACAATAAATGGAAACAAATATTGGCAATGTAATAATAAGAAATGACCTTTCTTCTGAATCTTCATGTATTTGATTAGCTGTGAGGAATTATTCAGTTAGGAAACTCCCTCTATCAATGAAGATATATTACTCATCTGCAATTTAGAGTTTTAGTGAGTTGCCTGAGGAAAAGAAAGGTTATGAGTTATAAGGGTCACACTGTCAAAAGTTAAGACTCATTAATGCACTATACCATGCTGCATTATCCATATTCTTAGTTATTAATTCTGTTCTCTAAAATACTATATTCTATTCTAAAACTAAGCTAGATAAGTCTAGTCAAGTTTGGGAGTTAAAATGCAATGAAGCCCTCATGTGCTTATACAATGTGATTTGTAAAAAAAATTGCAATTAAAAGAAATTTAAATAATAATATTTTCTGGTGCAGCTAGGTGGTACAGTGAATGGAGTACTGGACCAGGAGTCAGGAGGAACTAAGTTCAAATTTGGTCTCAGACACTTAACACACATAAAAAGATACCTAGCTGTGTGACCTTGCACAAGTCACTTAACTCCCATTGCCCTACCTTCCTCCCTCCAAAAAGCAAAAAAAAAATACAACTTTCAAAGTTAAAATAAATGTACACAAGTGCAATTCTCCATCATTCTACAATAGCACAATCAGGAGCTCAGGGAAGTACTGAACACACAGTAAATTCTCAGGAATTAAGTATGATGTAGTTCTCCCATAGGTTAGTGTGACAGCAAGTCTTGACAGCAAGATTAGCACACCAAGGATGGCCTGCCAGCACAGGTCCTTTTATCTGCTTTTCTAGGAAAGACTGGTCAAAAAGGGGTTAACAATCCTACTTCTAATTACATTCACTAGTTGAGGGGAAAGGTCAGCACTCTGAATGTCAGAAAATACAAGCAGAGAAAATACAAGCAGAGAAAATACAAGTAGAGAAATTAACATAAAGACCAACTAACAGGGCTCGGACTGCCTGAAACAAAGCAATGTTACTATACATTTCACATACACCACTGGATGGAGAGAGCCTTTATATCTGAGCAGGCAGGGGTCCCGAATACATGGCTATTCAGAGTCTTGACCAGGGAATCCCCAAATCCTTCTCATAAGCAAACCCCCAAAAGCAAAATACCAACACAGAGTATATATACACTTTTCAGAGTCAGAAGGCATCACACACCTCATGATTCAGTGCCTAATCAACTTAATACCAAAAGGTGTGGAAGCCTTCCTAGAAGTAAGCTTCCCATTAAAGAAGCTCCTCCTTAGGCAAGTTCCTTACCCACTGGGCTAATAATCGGCAAGGAATATCTTATTATCCCATTAATATTACAGTTAGGATTCTTCATGTTTAAGTGTCAAAACAGTCAAATGGCACCAAGACCTTGAAAGGCCAACCAAATTAAACTTCTCCCAGAACCTCCAACCAGCATATAGAAGAGTGAAAGAAAAGAGTACAAAAGTTCAAGTGTGAAAGGAAGGAATAGGAAGAAAAGCCTTTGCTTGTAACTGTGCTAGGGATGCAAATATGGCCTCACCCTTACTGTCTCCTCCATAAGTATGACAGGCAAGCAACTTCTTCTTTCCATGGTCACCAGTACCCTACTAGCTATACTTAAAAAAGCAGTATAGCTGCAAGTGCATTATCCTTACTACTTTCCTACTTCTCCCTTTTAATCAATCACATAACTGTGTCATAGTTATCTCAAAAATATCTCATCTTTTCCACAGACACAAATATGCATACATGTATGTATTTGTGTGTGTGTATATATATATATATGTACAGAAATATTTATCATATGACCACAATGAATATTTCTATACAGAAAAATTGGAGATGTATTCATATGCATTTATATGTATAGGTGTGCATATATACATTAGTATGCACATATAGGATTGAAAAAAACATAGTATACATATCTCCCATATTGCCCAAACTGATTTATAATTATGTAATAATTGACCCTTACATACCTCAAGTTCTACATAACGTATGCATCTGTAAATATGTGTTAATGTACATGTAATACACATACAAGTACATTCATACATCTAATATTCCATATTTAATGAAATCTAAATGGATGTGTATTTTGGGGTTATATTGTAAATGTATGGATAATTTAAAAGCTTTATGTTTTAGCTTTTTGTTGCCTTAGTTTCTTTATTCAAATAATCAATTTGTCCGTCTCTTATTTAATTTTGTAAAGAATCCATTTATAAAGCACTAATTATCCTTGTCTGTGTCTCTGTCTCCTTCCCTCGTCTTTCTTTTTCTATCCCTTTTTCTCTCCTTTTCTATCTTTCCCTCCATCCTTCTCTTTCTGTCTCTTCCTTTCTCTCAATAGCTCATTAATACTTAAATATATAACACATATTTATGTTTACATATGATATATTGAATAAATGCTACAGAAATGGATTCCTCACAAAATCAGAAATAGATTCATAGGCTAGTGACTGAACTGAATGAAGAAACTGAGGCACCACATGAAAAAGCTTAAGTTACCCAGACATTTACTTCTATTTTTTGTTAACTTTCTTGTGCTGAACTCTTATTTTATTTTTAATTCCACTTAAATATCATGATAAATTCAGAGATAATGGAGTGAAAATGAATACACACACACACACACAAAGAAAGAAATATCCAGACCCTCCCTCCAAAAAATCTGAGTGATTATTTATTGTTTTAAATGTCTGATTTCTTCTTTTAAACTTCTACACAAGATGTAGATATTCACTCACATTTTTTAAATTCAAACTGTCTGAGCTATATTTGATTTCACTTTGAATTTCCCTAAGGCTTAATCAAAGGTATGTCTTTCTTCACAAGAGTGTTATTTCTCAAGATATGATGGAAAAGAAACTTTGTAAATGATACTTCATTTGATTTCGATTGGCCATTTATCCTTCTAGATTTTATTGCCCTGGGAGGAAAAGTGAAGAACTAAACAGAATATATGCATACTTTCAAACACTTTTATTAATGTATCCAAGGGGTAGTTTATCATCTTCGCTATTAAAAATAGATAAAACAAGGTGGTGAGAATATAATTCTAATTTGCGTAGTCAGTTCAATCAAGCAATGTTATTTCCTTCCCCCAACTGTAGTTCATCAGAATCAGGTATTTTAATCTGTATGAATATTTAGAGCTATATGCCACAAAATATCTCTGCAATGCCTCTTAATTCATCCTTTCCCTTATATTAATACTACCATTACTCTAGTATCAACCCTCATTATGAGCAGCTTCAACTGGAGCATTAACAGCACCTCCTTACTTGCTTTCTTACTTCTATGCTTTTCTTTTTGATATATTATTATTTGCAGAGAAATTTCTTTTATTCATCATGTTCATCACATAATTTTTCTGGTCCAAAGTTTGAAGGGGTTCCTTCTCACTTTCCAAATAGAGGTCAAATTCCTTTATCTGGCATTCAAATTCTCCCACAATACAGTGTAACACCTACAGTTCTTACCTTCACTGCCTAAAGAAAAGGTATGTTAAAACAGTTTACCTTTACCCAAGGTTCTGCTGGACAATTAATGTGGTCTGAGTTGTGTCTGTATTCTTTGTTAATGTCTCTAACTCCCACCAATTTATTTCCCTGAAGTGTGGGGATAGCCCCTGCAACCCGGATCCATTTAGTCAATAACATATTAGCTTTTACAAAGAAATATTTATTTCCAAAAGTATAATCACAAATATATAAACTTACCATCCTGTGAAGAAAACCCATCTTCCTGCACCTTTATAACAACTATATTCTGCAG
The DNA here is from genome assembly GCF_028583685.1 of Petaurus breviceps papuanus. Classification (NCBI taxonomy): domain Eukaryota; kingdom Metazoa; phylum Chordata; class Mammalia; order Diprotodontia; family Petauridae; genus Petaurus; species Petaurus breviceps. The sequence goes on along the minus strand of NW_027186315.1, from coordinate 2,599,358 downwards.
AAGAAAAGGAAATTAGGCTCATAGATTAGCTCAGTTCCTATAGAGCACAAAGTCCCAGGTTAAAGTCCAAAACCTGATTTGGGCTTGCATCCTAGGTGCACTGACTTCTCCAGGTCCTCCTGCCAAGAGAGAGAACTGCAACATCCCACCTGTACTTCTTGCTCCAAGGTTATCATGGCCGGAAATCAAGAATCTGGTGGGAATGAAATGTACCTGAAATGGAGAAGGACAAATGATGCAAAAAAGAAAAAGATGACCACAGGCCAAGGGAAGATTCAAACAAACCAAAGAATAAAAGAGATACACCAAAAGAAAGAGAAGGAAGTCCTTCTACTCTCACTGGTTCAGTTCACGTCCCTATGGCTGAACAGTGAGATTAATCCTCTGAAAGCAGAAGGAAAGAATTTTCACAGGAAAGAGAGTGAGATAGTCTGTACAGTTTCAAAGATTCACTTTGTTCAGGTTATGTAGCCAATCAAATGAAGACAAACTCACCCAGTGGTAGCAGATGCAAAATGACTCCATTTTAGGTTATCTGGGAATGCTTGCAAAACCCTTTCATTGTATTTCCATATTTGGATAACTGGGCAAAATCACATTTTCATCTGGTAGCCTTTCAAATACTGAAACAACATTATTGTGTATCTACCTAAATCTTCTCTTCAACTAGTTAAAAGTTCCCAGGTCCTTTAAACAAACCTTTATAGAGCATAATCTCAAGTCCTTTCACTATTCCCTGTCATATTTCTCTGAAATGTTATAATATCATTTTCCTTCTTTGAATGTGGCACAAAGAATGAATGGAGAATTCTAGGTGAACAAGGTATAATGTAACTAAATTTTCATATCTCAGTCCTGGACCCTCTACATCTAATGTCACTCAATGATTTGTTGTTGTTTTTTGTCTGTCTTATCACATTGCTGACTTATTGAACCTGAAATACAAAGAAACCCCTATCCCATGTTTTCTGACAAACTAACATTGTAGTCATGTCTTTTCTATGCTATGAAGCTTTTTTTTAAACTCCCTGTAGGGCACTGCATAGATCCCTATAAAATTTTGTTCATATTTTGGACAATACTATCTGTGACATGATCTCTTTTATTTGTTATGGTCATTAATTGTTCCATCTTTGTGGCAACCTTTGTAAGTAGTTCCCAACATTCCTACTCCAGGAGTGATTTTCATCTCAGTAAAAAATTACTTGTTTCAAAATAACAGTTCCCTTCCCTGCTTCATCCATAAATTAAAGGATGATAACATCATTAATTAGTTGTTCTATTTCCAGCAGAGATAGCACTCAAACAAATACCAATAAAATTGAAGTCCCCCATCATTCAGTGATATATAGCATGCATCTGTTTCAAACTTGTGATTTATGTGTGTGTATGTTTCTGTGCATGTGTGGGTGGGTTCCTTCTGTCTAGGTGGTCAGTAGTATATTCTCATGATAATATTACTTCTTATTTCTGCCTCAAATAATTTTCAACCAAATACTCTGAACTATTACTTGGGAAAAAATCACCAAGTAATTCATTAAGTTCATGTTTTCCCCAAGACATCTCATTAGATGTTATGGAAATACAGATAAATGAGAAAAGAGACCTTAAGAAAAAGTTCTTAAAACATATAAACAAAGAACTAAGTTATGCTAAATGTGATAAATATAAAAGGTCACAGACAAAATGCAATAAGAATTTTTGAAAAGATGAAGTTTATTTAAGCTGTTGATCACCAGGGAAGCTTTAATGGATAATGTGACAAACTGAGTAATGAAAGGAGAGAATTTTATTTAATAGGCAGAGAATATGGAATCATAGGATTATAATTAGAAATAACCTTGGGAATCATGGATTTTTATTTTATTTTATGTTTAGTTTACATCATTCATTTCCCCAAGATTCCAAGTTACAAACTTTCTCCCCATTTTTCCTCTACCCACCACCCCAAAACAACAATTCCACTGAATTCTACAGAATATCCTCTCCCCCAATATTCTCTCTGCCATGTCTTCCCCCATCCCCCCTCCTACTTTCAAGTAGGCCATCAAGTGGATCTCTATGCCCCAGTGCCTGTATATTTTATTTCCCAGTTAAATGTAAAATAATAGTAATAATAATAATATATTTTTACACATTTAATTTTAAACCGTTGAATTCCAGATTCCTTCCCTGCCTCCTTGTCACAGATAATTACTTGGAAGACAAGAAATTCAACATAGGCTGTACATGTGTAGCAATCAAAAACATTACCATAGTGGATTTATCATGATAGACTGACTATATTTCCCTCCATCCCATCCCACTCCCCACTTGTTCTATTCTCTACTTTGATACTGTCCCTTTTCAAAATTAGATGATTACAACTTCCTCCCCCACAGCCTGCCCTCCCTTTCATCATCCCTCCCCCCTGTCATCCATTCCCCTCTACTCTTCTGTAGGGTGAGATACCCTATTTAGTGTGTATGTGATTCCTTCCCTAGGCCAAATTCATTGACGATAGGTTTGACACATTCCCTTTTGTCTTCCTGCTCTTGCCCTCCATTGTAACAGCTTTCTCTTGCCTCTTCTATATGAGATAATTTTCCCCATTCTATCTCTTTCCATCTCCTCTAATTATATTTCTCTCTCACCTCTTAATTTCACCTTTTAAGTATCATCCCTTCCTATTCAACTAGTCCTGTACCCTCTGTCTATGTATACCTGTATACATATGTACACATTCTCACATATACATTCATATGCCCATATACCCTCCTAAATAGACATATATATTTGTGTGTGTGTATTCATTTCTATGGCCTTCAAATATTCTCTGAGAAAAGATTTATGTTACAATTATAATTTTTACATGTATGAATGTAAATAGTTCAAATTTGATAAGTTCCTTATGATTTCTTTTCCTTGTTTATCTTCTCATGCTTCTCTTACTTCTTGTAATTGAATGCCAAATTTTCTATTAAACTCTGATTTTTTTCATCAAGAATGCTTGAAAATCCTCTATTCCATTGAATGACCATGTTTTCCCCTGAAACATAATACTCAGTTTTGCTGGGTACGTGATTCTTGATTTTAATCCCAGCTCCTTCGGCCTCTGGAATATCATATTCCAAGCCCTTCTATCCCTCAGTGAAAATGCTGCCAGATCCTGTGTTATGCTGATTGTGTTTCCACAGTATTCAAATTGTTTCTTCCTGTCTGCTTGTAATATTTTCTTCTTGATCTGGTAACTCCAGAACCTGGCTATTATATTCCTAAAAGTTTTCTTTTTGGGTTCTTTTTCAGGAGGTGATCAGCATATTCTTTCATTCTCCACTTTGCCCTCTGGTTCTAAAACATCAGGACAATTTTACTTGGGAATTTCTTGGAGTATGATTTCTAGTTTCTTTTTTTTTTTGGATTATGGCTTTCTGGTAGTCTAATAATTTTTAAATTATCTTTCCTGGATTTATTTTCCCTGTCATTGGTTTTTTGGATGAGAAATTTCACATTGCCTTCTTTTTTTTCATTTTTTTGGATCTGTTTAATAGTATCTTGATTTCTCATAAAGTCACTAGGTTCCATTTGCTCCACTCAAGTTGTGAAGTTATGATTCTCTTCAGTGACCTTTAGAGATATGTTTTCCATTTGGCAAATTTGTCTTTTTAAGGCATTATTCTCCTCATTGGATTTTTGAGCCTCTTTTGCCATTTGAGTTATTCTATTTTTAAGGTGTTATTTTCTTCAGTCAGGTTGTTGTATCTCATTTTATAATTTTCTTGAGTCATTCTCATTTTTTTTATCCCAATTTCCCTCTACTTCTCTTATTTTGTTTTCAAAATCCTTCTTAAGCTTCTCTATGGATTGTAAATACCTTATTATTTTCTTGGAAGCTTCTGGTGCAGGATTTGTGACTTTGTTGTCTTCCTCCTGCTCCATGCTTTGATCCTTTTTGTCCCCCCAAAAGGAGTCCAAAGTTGGATTACTGAGCTTGCCTTGCTTTCTGTGTTTGCTCATGGTGCCACTCAATTACTTGACTTCTGAGCTTTTTACCACAGTAGAACTCTGCTACCAGACAGGGGAGCTTTGTCCCAAATCACTGGAGTTTTCTTAGCTGCTGGAACTTTTAGGTGGATGCCTTCACTGAAGCTTCCCCAAGCTCTGGCAAACTGGTCACGTACTCCAAGACCTTCACCCTAGACCACAATCCAGACCCAAGCATGTTAGAGACTGTAAGACAGTGCAGAATATAGTTATGTAATTAAAGGAGTAGATGAATGAAAAATAAAATAACTTAATAAGCATAATTTACATGAAAGTACCACAAAACCTTAGTTAACTGTAATAAATGGGGAGTGGGATATTAAAATCAACAAACTTTCCTTTAATTGATGTGGGAGAGGTCTATTCCATACCCTTAAATTTTAAATAATATTTTATTTTCCCCAATTGCATATAAAAATAATGTTTAATATTTTTTTACAATTGAGATCTAAATTCGATATTTATCAACTTTCTACCACACATCTCTTTAAGATTGTACACAATCTGATATAGAATAAATATATGCAAACATGAAAAACTTAATTCCTGAATTACTATTTTTTTGATATTCATATTCATATTTAGTATTAGTATTTTGTGCACAAAATTCTAACTGAAATAAAGAAAAGAAAGGAAGGAAGGAAGGAAGGAAGGAAGGAAGGAAGGAAGGAAGGAAGGAAGGAAGGAAGGAAGGAAGGAAGGAAGAAAGGAAGAGAAGTAGTATTCTTTGGTCTGCATTGACATCATCAGTTCTCTCTCTGGAAAGCAATAGTTTTCATTGTGAGTCTGAGCTTGTCCTGGATCACTGTATTGCTGAGAATAGCTAAATCATTCACAGTGGATTATCATACAATATTGTTGTTACTGTGTACAGCATTCTCCTGATTTTGCTCACTTCATTCTGCATCAGTTTATATAAGTTTTCCCAGTCTATACTCTTAATTTAATAATTAGAGAAGGCATGGAATTTTCAATTGAATTGATGATGCAGTATTCAGTAATTGTCAACAAGTACTAGAAAACTTTTATAAATTAATCACAAGCATTAATCAAAGTGAAAGTAAACTAGCTAACCAGGTTCAGAATTAGTTATGCCTTAAACAAATCCTTTGGGACATAATATAAAAATAAGAACCTACTCTAGAGTTGGGCATTTGAATACCTGGTAGCCCAAAGGGGAAAAAAAAACAATTTCAGTGATACAGAAGAGAGAAAAATACTTGAAAGGATAGAATAGTCCCTTTCTCCTCCTTTCTTCCTTTTATGAAAGGAATAAATTGTGAACTTTGAAAAGTAATGAAAATTTCTGTTTGGCAGCTTTGCACTAATAATGGATATGAACATCTACATCAGGAGGCTAGGGCAAAAATAGACATTAGGAGGAAGAGCAGTACCAGGACTCAATAAAGATCTCAGAAGAAAATTACAACCTACCTAAGTGTAAGTTCCTGAAGACTGTACAAAAGGAATAAAATAATAAAGAAAATAATAACACTTCTATCAAACCATGAGGTATAAATTATGACCATGATGTGCTCTCGTAGTTTGAACTCACTTTCTCTCTTTATTTATTTGCATGTTTACCAGATATTTAGACGATATTTTTTTGCAACAGTTCTTGTAATAGACCACCTTTATAAATTCATTTTTCACTTAAAAAGTATTTATTTTTAGCTTTCAAGTTTCATTTTCACAAGATTTTGAGTTCCAAATTTTCTCCCCATCTCTCCCCTTCCCCCAAGCAAAATGATTGCCTCTTGCCACACTCTGCCCTCTCATCTATCCTACCCAACCCTCCTCTTAACCCTTACCCCTTACTTTTTTGTAGGGCAAGATGGATTTCTATAACCCATTTCATGTGTATCTTATTTCCCAGTTGCATGTAAAAACAATTTTTAACATTGGTTCTTAAAAATTTGAGTTCCAGATTCTCTCGCTTATTCCCTTCTCACCCAAATCCACTGGGAAAAATGAGCAATTCAATATAGGTTATACCTGTGTAGTTATGCAAAACATTTCCATAGCTGTCATATTGTGATAAGCTAACTATATTTCCTTCTATCCTATCCCTTCCCTCATTTATTCTATTTTCCCCTTTAAAAAACTGTTTGCTTCTGGCTATCCCCTCCCCTAATCTGCCCTCCCTTCTATAATCCCCTGCTCTTATTCCTTTCCCCTACTTACCTGTAGAATAAGATACCCAATTGAGTGTTTGTTATTCCCTCCTTAAGCCAAATACAATGAGAGTAAGGTTGACTCTTTCCCTTTCATCTCACTGTTCTTCCCTTCCATTATAATACCTTTCCCTTGCCAACTTTGTGTGAGATAATTTACATATTCTATCTCTTCCTTTGTCCTTCTCCCAATGTATTCTTGTCTTACCTCTGAATTTCATTTTTTAGATATCATCCCTTCATGTTAAAATTTATCCTGTTCTCTCTGTCTATGTGTGTGTGTGTATATACACACATATATATGTATATATACACATGCTCACACACATACACCCACATATACATATATATACACAATATATCCCTACATATATGCATGCATAAATACATACATAATGCATACATTTTTATTCCCTTCAACTATCATCATACTAAGAAAAGTCTCGTGAGTTACAAATATCATCTTTCCATGTAGGAATGTAAACAGGTTAACATTAATGAGTCCCTCATGATTTCTCTTTCCTGTTTACCTTTTCATGCTTCCCTTGCTTCTTGTATTTGAAAGTCAAATCTTCTGTTTAGGTCTGGTCTTTTCATCAAGAATGCTTGAAAGTCATATATTTCATTGAATGTCCATGTTTTCCCCTGAATTATTATACTCAATTGTGCTGGGTAAGTGAATCTTACTTTTAAACCTAGTTCCTCTGACCTTCAGAATATCATATTTCAAGCCCTTTCATCCCTTAATGTAGAAGTTGGTAGATCTTGTGTTATCCGGATTGTATTGTTTTTTTCGGCTGCTTGGAATACTTCTCCTTGACCTGTGAAATCTGGCATTTGGCTATAAGATTCCTAGTTTCCATTTGAGATCTTTTTGAAGAGGCAATAAGTGAATTCTTGCAACTTCTATTTTACTCTCTGCTTCTAGAATATCAAGGCAGATTTTCTTAACAATTTCTTGAAAGATGATGTCTAGGCTCCTTTTTTGATCATGGCTTTCAGTAAACTTTCAGCTTCAATAACTTCAAAATTATCTCTCCTAGATCTATTTTCAAGGTCAGTGGTTTTTCCAAAGAGATATTTCACATTCTGTTATATGTGTGGTTCTCTTTTATTAGATATTTATTTCTCATAAAGTCATTAGCTTTCATTTCTCCCAATATAACTTTGAAGGAATTATTTTCTTCAGTGACCTTTTAAACTTCCTTTTCCATGTAGCCAATTTTACTTTTTAAGGCATTCTTCTCCTCTTTGGCTTTTTGGACTTCTTTTGCCATTTGCTTTAGTCTATTTTTAAGTTGTTATTTTCTTCAGTATTTTGGGGGGACTCCTTTACAAGGCTGTTGACTTGTTTTTCATAGTTTTCTTGCATCACTCTCATTTCTCTTCCCAATTTTTCCTCTAATTCTCTTACTTAATTTTTAAAATCCTTCTTGAGCTCCTTCATGGCTTGTGACCAATTCATATTTTTCTTGGAGGCTTTGGATGAGGAAGTTTTGACTTTGTTGTCTTCTTCTGCTTCAACGTTTTGATTTTCTTTGTTGCCAAAGAAAAAATTCTATTGTTTGATTTCTCTTCCTGAGTTTGCTCATTTCCCCAGCCAAATACTTGACTTTTGAGCTCTTGGCCACAGCAGAACTCTATTTTCAGAGTGGATCATGCTGTGTCCCAAATTTCTGGAGTTTTGTGCAGCTGTTGCCAGAGCTTCTTCTAGACACCTGCCTCAGAACTAGCACTGGAACTCCTGTGCTCCTCACCCCAGGACCACCACCCAAGACTATGACCCAGATTCAAAGCAGGGCAATGCAAGAGAATCTTGCTTCAGCACCAGCAAGGTGATTCCTGCAATTGCCCTCTGGTTAGCCACTTGGTCCCCCCACAGTCTGTGGACCTGGAGCTCCAGAAACAGCCATTGCCATTTCAATCAGCCTCACCTCCACAACCCCAAAGGCTGGGGCCAGAACATGCTCTTCTCTCACGCAGGTCCAACGGAGATTCCCCACTGACCTTTTACTTTCTCTTTGGTTTTCATGGATTCAGTCCCATGAGGTCCACTCTGGCCTGGTTTGTGCTGGAATTCTGTGCTGATGTGACCCACGCAAGACTGTGTTCCTGCTTCTAGCCGAGTATGATAAACCCTTTCAGCTTGTCAGGCTGATTTCAGCTGGAGATGTATTTCACTCTGTCATATTGTGGGTTCTGTAGCTCTAAAATGTGTTTAGAGCCCTTTTTTTTTTTTACAGCTATTGGAGGTAATTGGAGAGGAGCTCAATTAAGTTCCTGCTTTTACTCTGCCATTTTGGTTCTACCCTAAATTGATTTTTCTAAAAACTAAATGTGATTGACTAATTGATGTTAACTAATATCCAATGGAGGAAGACACCAATAGTTTTTCTCAGCTGATCTAAATAAGATATGGAGTCATTTACCAATAGAAATATTGTCTCTTTATCTGGATATATAAATTATTGTTTTATTTAAAACTATTGAAGGTATTTTCTGCTGGTATATTTCTGGGGAATTTTTATAAAAATAATACTGTATCAGGGTAAATTTAAAAAAAATATGGAAGCAATAGCTTTCCTTTTTTGTAATGTTATGTTTTTTATCCAGGTGGATGTCATGTCTGCAATTAATATTTATCAATTTCAAGTTTCACTTCTAAAAATAATTCAGTACACTAAGGGTATTATAGGATCAGTCAGATTTTTAAGTATTAAAGCAAGTCAACAATGTTTAAGAATGTGTAACGAAAAAATCTAATAGGTGAAGAGACTTTTAAAATGAGAAGTAGTAGAGCGTGTGAGTTAAATAAGCTATAAGAATTGACATAATATTTCACTATAAATGTGTAGTTTCTGGTGTTAGTGGGATTGTTTGTTCTTGAATTTCTAAATTATTTTTAAATTTGATTTTTAGTATAAATTTAATTGATTCCACTTTGTAGCAGCAAGTACCCCAAGGGTCCTCAGGATTTGCTGCCACCACAGGTTCTTGGATCTGCTTTGTAAAGGAAAGCAACTCAAAATGGGTTAACAAGCTTACTTTAATCAGTCAGACATATATCGTTTACCTTGGTCAGGGGAAAAAGGTCAGCACCCCGAACTTCAAAGTATACAGGCAGAATTATCAAGACAGAAACAGATCAAGTAAACAGCTTTCCAAATTGTCCAGCCTTACATCCATATCAGATCAACATCTGGCTTTCAACATCTGGGTTTTTCAAAGCCAGGGGGGCTCCAGACAACGGCTTCCCAGAATCCATATCAAATCACAGAACACTTCTCAAAGTGAGCCCCCAAAACAAAGCTACACAGCAGGGCTTATATAGCCTTCTCCTGGCTCAGAGAATGTAACAACCTTATTGACCCACTGGCCAATCAAGAAGTATCTACTGAAAAACAAGCCTCCCACCCCAGCCTCCAGGTGCACTTTAGCCTAGGGGCAGGGAAGATCTTCAAATTTGCATTTCCATTACACACTTGTACATGACAGTCATTTTTTATATATCCCCATGTAGTTAAAGGGCCCACCTTTATAACAGAATGATCACTTAACCAAAGACAACCAAAATATTCAATATATCTTCCATAACAGCCTGATATCAATAGTACTTTCTTTAGAAACAAAAAAGGCTAATTCAACTATGTCTTTATAAGCCAACCTTTATCTCTTCAGCATTTCAAGCAAGATAATAATGGCTTTCTTACATGCATTATATGGTTGTTTTGTGAGGGAAATTCTTTTTACATTTTAAAGATACATGAATATGTATGTATATGGGTACAAAATGCATGTGTATGTGTATGCATACACAAACATATATAATGCACACACCAACACATATACACACATAGAGTTCTCTGTGTATGTCTTTATTCTCCCCAATGCATTTCCCCTTTTCAAAGGGGAAAAAGAAACAAACAAAAAAAAAACCTATAACAAACATGCAATCAAGTAAACCTAGTTTCCACATTTTCAAAACTCCAAACTATCTGTTTTGTTCTGATTCTTGAATCCATAAGTTCAATCTCAGGAGGCAATCACTAAAGATCATCGTTAACTCTCTAAAATCATGGTTGATCTTTTAATTAATCAGAATTCATAATTCATTCCATGTTGCTTATATTACAATGTTGTACTCAGTACCTTTTTAGGAAAAAAAAAGTTGAATTTTGTTAGCACAAAAAAGGATAATAATAGTTAACATTATTACAGTGTTATACATTTTGGAAAATATTTCCATGAAAGTTAGATGTACAATTATTATCACCCCCCTTTATTAGATAAACTAACTGATGTTCAGAGCACTTGTTATACATTTGTACACAATTTCTAAGTGATGAAGAAGTGGCAGAGTCAGATTTTTGAACACATGTTTTGACTTTTAAGTAAGCAAAAAAATTAAGTTCTTTTTATGTGCAAGGCATTATGATAGGTGCTGGAGAAGCAAAAGGTAAATTATAAAAAAGAAAAACAAATTCTCACACTGAAGTAACTTACACTCTGTTGAGTAAACCCAACGTGTCTAAAATATGTACATGCAAACTAATTTGAAAACACTGGGATCACTAAACTTTGGGAAGATCAATGAAAAAGATTTTTGGAAGAACTGGTACCTGCATTGAGAATTGAGAAGGAGATGATTGGGGTAGCTAGGTGATGCAGTGAATAAGAACGCTGACCCTGGAGTTGGGAGGACCCAGGATCGGTTCCCGCCTCAGATACTTAACACACACACACACACACACACACGCACACAAACCTGGCTGTGCAACCTTGGCCAAGTTACTGAATCCCAATTGCTTAAAAAAAAAGAAAAGGAGATTATTTGGAGTGGCAGGGATGAGAAGAATATGCATTTCAGAAATTAGGATTTACATATAAATGTAGGGAAATGAAAGATTGAGGACATAAGTCATTGTTCATTTTGACTGTAATAGAGAGTGCATGAAGGTTATCAGGATGAGATGTCTGGAAAGTGAAGTTGTAGCTAGATCATGGAAGGCATTAATTGTTAGATTAAACAATTTATATTTTGTTCTAGAGGCAAAAAGGAGCAACTGAAATTTCTGGAGAAGGCCACTAACATGGGCAGATCCATGACTTAAGAAGGGTAGACATATTAGGAAAGGACAGAAAAGGAAATACATCAAAAAAAGAAAGATTCCAAATTCAGTATTCTTTTTATATACATCATATTTCTGAGTATTGCATTTTTAAGTGTAGAAAGGTCAAATAACTTTTCTATCAGCACTAAAATAATTCAAATAAAAATCATGTTCATTTTGTATATGCCATGATGTACCTATGAGTTTTACTTAATACACTTGAAAAGTAATTAGTGCCCTACATTGTTAGTAAATATTCATGCATTTCATTGACATCAGAATGTTGTACTATTTTCTTATCATTTTTTTAAGCAATTGGGATTAAGTAACTTGCTCAAGATTACATGGCCAGGTGTTTCTGGTGGATGCTAGGTATCTGAGCCTGGATTCGATCCCCCAGGTCATCCCAACACTGGAACCTGTGCTGTTACTTGCTGAGCCACCTGGCTGCCCCTAAGCAACGGGGGTTAAGTAACTTGCTCAAAGTTGCACGGCTAGGTGTTTCTGGGTGGGTGCTAAGTGTCTGAGCCCGGGATTCGATCTCTAGGTCAGCCCGACACTGGAGTAGGTGCTCATATATAAATATATAATTTTATAAAAATTTAAATATATATTTATAAATTTAAATATGTATATATTATATTTATAAAAATATAAATATATTTATTTATGCAAGTGAATATATGTTATTTCTCGGCCTTGATTATTGTTCTCTGAATGGTCATAATAGACTTGAACAAAGTAAGACAGCAAAGATTAGGATATCATAAAAAATACTACCCTTCATTTTGCTTAACCCTTATTAAATTATTTCTCCAAGCTCCTTCCATTTGTCGACCCCTAAAATAAAACGGCTTTTAAAATGCCCTCATTGAGAAGTGCTTCTGGCCTCTTTCCATTTCCAGCCAGTTGGCCCAGTATAATTTCCCTAGTGTTCTCAAGCATGACTACATATTCCAATTTTAATTAAAAAAAGATAGACCTACAAACAGAATATATGGATCTGAGAGTGAGAAAGGAGTTTTATAAAATATTTGTAATTTTAAGACTCTTAAAAAATTTTGTATTAATTTTTACTTTTCAACATTCACTTCCACGAGATTTAGACTTCCAAATGTTCTCCACATGTCTCCTTACACTCCACCCCAAGACATCATGTGTTCTGATTACCCCTTCCCCCAATCTTCTCTCCTTTATCCATGCCCCCTTCTCTTATCACCTTCCTTTCTGTTTTCCTATAGAGCAAGATAGATTTCTATACCACATTTCACGTATTCTTATTTACCAGCAGCATGTAAAAACAATTTTTAACAGTTTCTAATATTGTGACTTCTACATTCTCTCCATTCCTCTCTCCCTACACACCCTCACTCAGAAGGCAAGCAATTTGGTTATCCATGTGTAGTCATGCAAAACACTTCCATAACAATCATTTTTTGAAAGAGTATATTTCATTCCATCCTATTCCATCCCCCATTTGTTTTATTCTGTCCTTTGATCCTGTTACTCCTCAAAAGGTTTGCTTTTGATAATCCCCTCCTCCCATTTTCCCTCCCTTCTATCATCCTCCCCCCTCTTATCTCCTTTCCCTCTATTTTCTTGTAGGGTAAGATAGATTTTCATACGCATTTGAGTGTATGTGTTATTCCCTCCTTAAGTCAAATCTGATGAGAGTAAGGTTCACTTGTTCCCCCTCAGCTCCTCCCTTTTCCCCTCCATTGTACAATTTTTTCCTTACCTTTTCATGTGAAATAATTTATCCCACTCTACCTCTCACTTTCTCCACCTATTTTAGATAATATCCCTTCATATTCAATTTACCCTGTGCTCTCTGTCTGTATATACATGCATGCATGCATACATACTCACATATGTATTTATAATACATATACATATTTATACATACATACATGTACATATGTGTGTGTGCAGATACACATTCTCTCCAACTACCCTAATACTAAGAAAGGTCTCATGAGTTACAAATACCATCTTTCCCTGTAGGCATATAAACAGTTCAACTTTAGCAACTCCCTTGTGATTTCTCTTTCTTGTTTGCCGTTGCCTGCTTGTCTTGTCTTATATTTCAAAGTCAAATTTTCTATTCAACTCTGGTCTCCTCATAAAGAATTCTTAAAAGGTCTCTATTTCATTGAATACCCACTTTTCCCCCTGAAGGATTATACTCAGTTTTTGTTTGTTTGTTTGTTTTTTTAAGCAATCAGGGTTAAGTACCTTGCTCAAGGTTACATGGCCAGTTATTTCTGGGTGTGGTGCTGAGTATCTGAGCCTGGATTTGATCCCCAGGTCATCCCAACACTGGAGCCAGTGATCTTACTTGCTGAGCCACCTGGCCACTCCAGATTATACTCAGTTTTGCTGGGTATGTGATTCTTGGTTTTATTCTTAGCTCCTTTGACCTCCAGAATATCATATCCCAAGCCTTCTGATCCCTTAATGTAGAAGCTGATACATTTTGTGTTATCCTGACTGTGGTTCCACCATACTTGAATTGTTTCTTTCTGGCTATTTACAAAATTTTCTCCTTGAACAAGGAACTCTGGAATTTAGCTGCAATGTTCTTAAGAGTTTTCCTTTTAGAATCTCTTTCAGAATGTGATTGGTGAATTATTTCAATTTCTATTTTACCCTCTGGTTCTAGAATATCAAGGTAGTTTTCCTTGTTCATATTTGAAAGATTGTGTTTAGGCTCTTTCTTGATCATGGTTTTCAGGTAACCCCAAAATTTTTAAAGTCCCTCTCCAGGAGCTATTTTTCAGGTCAGTTGTTTTTCCAATGAGATATTTCACATTGTCTCATTTTTTTTTCATTCTTTTGGTTTTGTTTCATAACTTCTTGATTTGTCATAAAGTCATTAACTTTCATTTACTCCATTCTAATTTTTAAGGAATTTTTTTCAGTGAAGTTTTGGACCTCCTTTCCCATTTGGCAATATTTCTTTTTAAGGCCTTCTTCTCCTCATTGGCTTTTTAGACCACTTTTGAAATTTGGGATAGTTTTTTTTGTTTTTTTTAAGGTGTTATTATCTTTAGCATTTTGGGGGGGTCTCCTTTAGCAATCTGTTGACTCATTTTTCATGATTTTCTTGCGTCACTCTCATTTCTCTTTCCAATTTTTCCTCTACTTCTCTGACTTGATTTTCAAAATTCTTTTTGAGCTCCTCCATGGTCTAAGACCTATTTATATTTTTCTTGGAGGCTTTGGATGTAGGACCTTTGATTTTTTTTTCTTCTTTTGTTTGTATGTTTTGATCTTCATTGTCACCAAAGTAAGTTTCTATAGTATGATTTTCCCCACTGTTTGCTCATTTTGCTGGCCAATTACTCCAATTTTTAACTTTTTGTTACAGTAGCATTCTACTTCCAGTGTGGAGGTTATAGTGTCCTAAGCTTCAGGGATTTTGTGCAGCTATTTGCAGAGATGCTTCTAGGGCCATGTAAATTTTTAGTTCTTTCAAGGTTGTATTATCTAAGGAGAGGTGTTTGTTTACCTCTTTCCTGGTCTGTGTTCTGATCTGTGAGGGACCACAAGCACTCTTTTCTGCCTTGGAACTGTGAGGAGCATTCCCTCTCCATTACTACCACAACTCTGCCCTGCCAGTACTCCTCCTTGTACCAGGACTGTGACCCAGATTGAAGCATGGGCAAAGGAAGAGAATCCTGCCTCAGTGTCATCAAAGAGATACCTGCAGTCCCCCTCTGATCAGCCACTTGATCTCCCCACCATCTGTGGGCCAAGAGCTCTGGAAGCAGCCCCTGCCACTGCCACCATTACTGTAGATATGATCACACTCCTCTATCACCCAGGTGCAACAAACTTTTCCTACTGACCTTTTAAGTTGTATTTTGCATTTGTGCATTGAGAAGTTTGGAAAGCACCACAGCTGCCAGTGATTCAGTGCCCTGAGGCCTGCTCTGGGTTTGTTATTGCCCATCTGTGTTAGCTTGGTCAATGTTGGACTATACCTTTCTCTCAGACTGGTGCAACAGACATTTATTGTAGACCTTCCAGATTTTCCTAGGCTACAAATTTACTTCACTCTTTCATTTTGTGGGTTCTGCTGCTATAGAATTTCTTTACAATGATTTGTTACATGTTTTTGGAGTGGTTTGGAGGAGGTCACAAGAAGTCCCTGCTTTTACTCTGCCATCTGGGCTCCACCCAAATTTTTTAAAAAAATATCATATAAATGCAATGACCATTCTCTTACCTTTCTTATAAATTATTGGAAACTTTTCCCACAAAGTACAATAATTGATTCATTATCAAAATAATCATCATTCGAATAAAGTAATAAAATGCCCCAAAGTCTTTCCTACCACATACAAGATGAACCTGGATGGAATCACAGTAGATAATATTGCCTTATTTTAAAACATATTGATTTCTCTGTAGCCTAAAATGACATTCATATATGGAATTAACAGCTTGCTATATCTTGTATGTCATATTAAGTAGTAGCATTGAAAGCAAATATAGCAGAGATAATACTCTAAATAAATATCAGCTCCTTCCATATAAAGAAATGAACTGACTATTGTATCATGGGCTCACAAACTATGGCCCATGGGTGAAATGCATCCTGCTGGCTATTTTTGTACAACTCCAGGACTGTACAAAAGTAGGTTGGGGATCAGATTTGGCCAAACAAACTTGTATCACCAAGTTGACTTTAATCTTTTGCTTAACTTTATTGATTTTCTGGAAAATAAGAAAAAAATATGACTCTAAAATTCTGAAACTGGTTTCTTCAGTGACACTCCAAAACATGTTTATTCCAAAAAATACTGCTCTCAAATTATCGACCTTTGGTGAACAAAGGGTTTGACTTTTCATCTGTCAAAACTGAAAATATTTTTGACCTGTGAAATTTTTTTCAGAAATTATGTTTTCTTCTGTTCCAAGTAATGGTAATCATGGTGCTTTGAGGATATATTTTATTTTCCAAACTTCCAAGGGACCATTTATTAATAATTCTGGTTAATAATGTGAGTGGTTAAGGTAGGTAATACCATTTGGTAATAACATAGCTACAGTACAGTTTTCACTTCCAACACCATATTTTCAATGAGTTATTGACAAGTTGGAGCATATTTAGTACACCCCCCCCAGGATAATGCAGAAACTCAAAGTCATACTGAATAATAATATCTATCATTTATATAGCATTCTAAGGTTTATGAAATGTAAAGATATGTTTATAGCACTTACACCACTGAAGAAACACACAAGGATTATCTTATCCTTATTATTAAACCAGTTTACACAGGGACATAATCACTGCTACTGACTCTGTGAAGGATTTCAGTATGGAATAAGACTTATACAAGTTTTAGTTATGATTTACTTGCATTGACTTATTCTGCCTTTCTTCCAGAAAACAGTACTGGGAACAATAGGTGAAAGATACATGTAGGCAAATTTCAGGCTTTAAGTTTCTTAAGGAAGAACATTTAACAATTTAATCTATCCAAAAGTATAAAGTCCTGTCTCATAAGGTGGTGGGTTTACATCAAAGGAAGTTTTCAAGTTGAAAGTAAATGACCATTTGTCAGAGAGTTTTGGATTAGATTATTGCTTCATGTAGAGTTGAACCAAATTATCACTATGATCTATAACAAATTGTTGAATGCTTATTTGGGGTAAAGAAATGAAGTTTTTATAAAATGAAGAAACGTGTCAAAAGGATAAAGAGAAAGGGTGTGAAGTGGTAGAGACACAGAGAAAGACAGAAAGACATAGAAAGAGACAAAGCTAGACAGAAACAGAGATAGACAAACAAAGATATTTGATTGAATCAATGTGAATAAATAACAGATTAGGACACATAAATCATTCAATTAGTAAAAAAAAAAAAGTTTTTTAAGCACCTACTCAGTATGTGCCAAGCACTGTGCTAAGTACTGGGGATACACAAAGAGGAAATGGCAATTCATGCTGGTGTATATGAGGTGTTAAATCATTCCAGATAAGAGAGAGGGACAGAAAAAAGTATCATAATGGATTATCAGCATGAGTTACAATTACCAAAATAATCGTGACTGACTAACTTATTTCTAATGGTGAGTACTTCAAATTGATTTATACTGATCCTGCCATGAGATAAGTATAAGTTTATGTATTTATTTTTGAAGAGTTTGAATTTGGTAACACTTTAATTTATTTCAATAAGCATTTTAGGTGCCTATTGTATACCAGCCACTGTGCTAAGCACAGAGGAGACAAGGAAAATCAAGATTTCTTGCTCAAAAGACCTTAAATTTTGCAAGTTAATGCAAGATATATACAAACTAATGTTAGATAGCAAATAGGAGGGGGGAAAGAAATAGAAAATCATTCAGAGAGAGAAACAGAGACAGAGAGAAAGAGAGAATAAGAGACAGAGAGAGAGAGACAGAGACAGACAGAGAGAGAAATTTATGGACTACTTATGGTTAGTTTCGGGTGAGACATGTTTGATGTAAAACAATAAAGTATGTAAATAAGATGAGAATTGCCAAGAAAGATAAGTATTATTTATTTATTTTTAATAAGCAATTGGTGTTAAGTAACTTGCCCAAGGTTACAGGCCAGTTTTTATTGTGTGGGTGTTAAGTATCTGAGGCCAGAATCAATCCCAGGTTCTCCCAACTCCAGGGCAGGTGCTCTTACTCACTGCGAAAATAAGTATTATTTAAACCCCATGAAGGAGTGAATATTCACTTGGAGGGGGTAGTTAGAAGTGCTAAATGTGAAAAAGAGTTTGAAAGGCTAAGGCCCAAGAAAATGCCATATGATTTATCATTGACAGAGAACAATTTCAAACAAGTGATGAAGTCAGAATTTAGAACATAAGGGATTTATAAGTGAATAAGAGAATAGGAAGTGTAGTCAATAGTTTTGCAGATTTTTCTCAGAGTCTGGCAGGGAGTAAATATGTAGAACAATAAGTTAAAGGAATGGCAGGGAAAAGTGAAGGACCTTATTCATGCATTCATTTATCTATCTACTTATTCATTTATGGGGTGAGAAATTTGTGGGCACATTTGTTGTCAACATAGAAAAAGATCAGTAGATGAAGAGATAAAATATTAGAAAAGAAATTTACTATAGAGGCAAGTAATTAGATAAGATAGGAAATGGGATTAAAGATATAAGCAGAAGAGTTGTTCTTCTTGAGGCAAAAGCTAAGAACTTTATTAGTTAATGGAAGGAAATAAGGAGAAAATGAATTCTGATATGAAAGTGTTCTCTACTCACCTATTTTGACAGAACTCTTTAGTATGGTGTAGGTCCTGTATACCAGTGATGAGAATTTAAGTAGAAATGGATCCCTGATTGACATATAAAGCTACATATTTATGTCATAGTATTATATATGCACACATATATTCATACATATACATACACATATACATGCACACACCCTGGTCAGCATTTCCCAATTACATTTATTCTGATTCTGGTTGTTCTTAGGCAGAATTTGCTGACAAAACTCCCCCCAAAACAAATTTGATGCCTCTGGTCTATATGCATCATAAAGGATAAATCCCAGAACTGTGATTTCACTAGAATAAGAAATTGCTCAATGGGGAAACTCCCTTCACCAGTAGAGATTGTCAGTTTCACTGCAAGCTATGATATTATAGGTGCGGTACTTATCCTTTATGTGTGTATCATGGAGTCCTTTGACTGGTGAAGCCACTGAATTTTTTTTCCAGAATATTTTTAATACGTAAAATACAAAAAACCTGATTTTAAAAAGAAGTCAATTATATTGAAATGTAATTATTAAAATATACTTTTAAAAAGTTTACCTTCACTAAGAAAACAAACATTGAAAGGTATCTAGAGCACTGAGAAATTAAGTTACTCTCAGGGTCAATAAATTATTATATATGTGGTAAAACTTGAATCCAGTTTTTCCTGTCTCTGATACTGGCAATCTATTCACTTTGTCATTTAGTGAGGGAGAAAGAGTTATGTGAAAAATGAAAATGTAAGTCACTTTGATGTGGAAAACCATCCACCTGTTGCATAGATATTCTTAAATTAGACAATACCATCTCATTTGCAAGGGAGATCATGAGCCTTTATTTTTCTCTTTAATAGCCTAGTGCTTCCTTTTAGCAATATTTTAGATAAAATTACTTTGGTACAATATTATTGCATCAAACATTTTTAACTGCAAGAACATAAATCTATGTACATACACATACATACATATAATTGATTTATTTTACAGAAGTGATTTTTTTCAAAGAAAATATTTGTTAGGTGATATAAAATTAGAGCCTGAATCTCATGCCTTTCAATTCCTTCCATGTTTTAATAAAAACTGTATTGCTTGTTCCTGTGAGAAATGATTCATTCAAATCCCCACTCTATTTCAATCAATATCAATTAATTTGATATGATTCTATAGGAGTAGTGATTATAAATTCTGTATATTAGAACCCAGAACTGTGAATTGCAGATTATGAGATCACTTACTTAATCATAGGAAGCTAACTAGAGGCCCTCCACCCTTGTTTTTCCTTGACAGGATGACCAAGTCCAGTGTGACAAAGGTGAATCAACTAGATGGAAAATCCTCCTATTTATTTTTGTACCTTTGGACCATTCTCTTTTGCCCAACATGAGCAGGTGAACATCTTATGACCACTAAGTCAGTGAAGTCCCATGCTTAACTCAACCTATGATCCTCCTGCATTTTTGGCCCTCAAGAGCAACCAGTGAGATACTGTATTTTATGAGGTCTCTTTTGCATATTTGGGTACCAAACCCTACTAAAAAACCAAGGCATCTCAGATCATGAGGAAGATCTGAGGTCCTCCTCATTAGAGGGGAACATGGATCCTTTAATAAAGTGTCATTGCCTCAATCTCTTTTATTATAGGCTGGACGATTTTAATCCCTACATTCCCTTTCCATTGCATTTTAGTAGTGTTAGACAAGTGTATTTTGAGTATTCCTATTGGACTCAAAACATTAATATTCAGTATCTTCAATTCTTTTGAATATATTGCTAAACTCTACTATGCTCCAGTAACCTGTCATCAAAAAGCAGGTGCTTGCTTGACAATGGAGCCTTTTCTGTTTTTCATTCAGAAACTACTTATAGGACAGATGCATCTGCTTTTTGCAGCTGCCTGATTACTCTGACATTATTTTAATTGGGCATATTTTAAGAATTGAAAGAAAGGAAATTGGGATGCAAAGCCCAAGTCAAGATTCTCCACTATAAGCTCCAGACTTCTGAAGAGATTCCCAATCAATTTGGTAACAATGACTAAACTTCAGTGTCTTAAAGATTATCTCTTCTTTTATTTAATTATGATTTTTCTTTCTGAAAGAAAAGAAGTGGCTCTTTTAACTTTATAAAGTTTATTTAAACTTTTTTTGGATTACAAAGTAAGGAAGATGTACATTTTCCTCTGACAGATTGATATAAAATTACCACTCAATTTACAATTTTGTGACATTCTATCTCCTTTCTCTACTTTTTTTGCACAGATAATACTCCATTTTTTGGAAGGACATCCCTCTTCACCTGTGTCTTACAGTCTCCAGTTTGCCTCAAATCTCGGTTCAGATATCACCTCCTATATAATGAATTTTTTTCTTGATAATCTTATTCTTTGAGATATCTCTTAACTATATCTATATTTGTGTCTCTACCTACATACTTTATTTATCATTTTACACTTATCACCTAGAATATAATTTTACTCAATATACACCCTTAATATTTGTTGAATTTAATTCATTGAATGACATTTAACCAAGGGTTTTATGTCAGGTTTTTCATCATAATAATGGGAATTAGTATTTCATTCATTTTACTTATAACACGGATGGTAAAAGAGATGTAAAACATTTTTATCCAGTTCATTTAGGAAGTTTTGTAGCGTACCTGTTCTCAAAGCAATTATTATAATGATATATAAAAAAATGGACATTTGGAAAGCTTCATGTTCAATAGCATTGATAAAATGACAAACTTGATTATCCTTGCAAGCACTTTAATTACATTTTGAAGCTTGTTTTAGGCCTCACATATTTTTGGTACTAAATGAGTCATGAATTAAATAAATAAATTGTTTCTATGGAAATTTAAACAGAAGAATTTTTTTGCCTTTTACTTCTTTAATTAAAATTTTCTTCTCACATGAATAAAAAATTTTAACATCTAATTCTTAACACTTCCAATTCCAAATTCTCTTTTTACCTCCCTCTTCTCACCCCTCCATGAAAAGTCAAACATTTTGATATAGATTATTCATGTGCAATTATGCAAAATGTATTTCCTGATCAGCTGTTACAAAAAAGATTTTAAAAGTTCAAGAAAAATGTTTAAAAAGTAGGCTTTGATCTGAATTTAATCTCCATTAATTCTTTCGCTAAATGTGGATGTATTTTTCATCATAAGTCCTTTGGAATTCTCTTGGGATATTGACAATTATTGAAACCCTTATGATTTCTCTTTCCTGTTTACTTGTTTTGCTTATCCTGAAGTTGATATTTGAATGTCAAAATTTCTATTCATCTCTGGTTTCTGCTTCAGGAATGCTTGAAAGTCTTCTTCATTGAATTTCCATTTTTTCCCCCTGAAGGATTATACTCAGATTTGTTGAATATGTGATTTTGGGTTGTAATCCTAATTTTTTACCCTCTGTAATATTGTGTTCCAAGACTTTTTATCCCTTAATGTAGAAACTTCTAAATATTATAGTATTCTGACCATGGTTTCATGATATTTGCATTGTTTCTTTCTGACTAGTTGCAATATATATTTTTTCCTCTTGACCTGAAAATTCTGGGATTTGGAGACACATAATCACACACATACATGTGTGTATACACGCATACATATGTACACACACATAAACACACACACAGACACACATATATATGAGTTCTTCTCTTTGGTGAATTTGTGTGCCTTTTTCCATTTAATCAATTCAGTTTATAACATGTTATTTCAGGGGCAGCTAGGTGGTGCAGTGAGTGGATCACTGGCCCTGGAGTCAGGGGGATTTGATTTCAGATCACGCCTCAGACACTTAACATTTGCTAGACATGTTACCTTGGGCAAGTCATTTGGTCACAATTGGCCTGCCTTCCCCCCTCCAAAAAAGAAAAAAAAAAGCAAAAAAACCCTTATTTCATTCATTATATTTTGTGTTGTCCTTTTACACAGTTATCAATTGTTATATTTCATATTCATAGTTATTTCATAATTTTCTTGCATTGCGTATTTATTTTCCTAATTTTTTCTCTATTATTTTGTTTTTTTAATTAATTTTTAGCTTTTTCAGTAATTCTTTCAGGGTTTATATACAATTTACATTTTTTCTTTGAGGCTTTAAATGTAACCTTTTGACTTCATTGTCTTTTTCTGAATTTGTGTCTTTATCTTCCCTGTCAACCCAGTAATTTTCTATGGCCAAGTACTTTTGCTTGTTTGTTTGAATGGAGTTGTGCTCTCTGAAGCAGATTTTTGAATGATTGGCAGTTTAGTTCGAGTAAAGACTTCAGTGCCTCGTGTCTTATCCAAGTGATTAAGTTTCCTGGCATGGCATTAGTAGACTGTCCAGGTTTCATAGGCATATAGCAATGAGGTCAACACCACAGCTCTGTAGACTGTCAATTTGTTATTTGGTGTAATACCTCTTCTCTCTTATACTTTGCTTCAGAGCCTTCCAAACACTGAGCTAGCTCTGGCATCAGCCTCATCAATGTATACATCCCTGGGAAGTACACTACCAAGGTAAGTGAACTTATCCACAGCATTCAAAACTCTTCCATTTGCTGTAACCAATAGTTCCTCATATGGATGGCTGATGGAGCACTTGTGTTATCTTGCTGTTAACTGTTTGGCCAAAATTTCACAAGCAGCAGAGTACTGATCTACACTTGTTTGAATCTCAGCTTCAGAGGCTGCATTGACTACTCAACCACCTGCAAACAGAAAGGCATACACCAACCCTTCCTCTACTTGGGTCTTGCCTTGTAGCCTTTCCAAATTGAGAATTTTCCATCAGTGTGGTAGCTGACCTTGATACTGTGTTCATCCTCATTGAAAGCATTTGACAACATTACAAAAAACATCATCCTAAAAATCATGGGGAGCAAGCACACAGCCTTGTTTCACTCCACTGGTGACTGGAAGACATAAGAGAATTGTCCATTATCTAGAACCCAGGCAAGCATGCCTTCATGAAATTGGTGTACAAAGCCAATGAACTTCTCCAGGCAACCAAATTTTGACATAATTTTCAATAAGCCCTCATGACTAACAGTGTCAAAGTCTACCTAAACAGTGTCAGATCTACATATACACACATAAACATATCCACACTTAATTTTAGCCTTCTTAGTTGAAGGCGGTAGAACAGAGGGAAGAAAAGGACAAAGTAAAAGTTCACAGAAGAGAACAAAAGAAGTCTTAGTTGCAAGCAAAGAAAAAAATGGACAACTCAGAACGCAATATGTAGTATTTATTTTTTAATTAAATTTTGTATTTATTTTTAGTTTACATCATTCATTTCCACAAGATTTTGAGTTACACATTTTCTCCCCATCTTTCACCCACCAACCACCCCAAAACAGCAATCCCACTGTATACCCCTTACCCCAATCTCCTCTCTCCTATATCGTCCCCCATATTACTCTGACTTTCCAGTAGGGCAAGATGGATCTGTATGCCCTAGTGCCTGTATATCTTATTTCCCAGTTGCATGTTAAAAAATAATTATAGTAACATATTTTTCAAACATTTGCTTTTAAAACTGTATTCCAGATTCTTTCCCTTCCTCCCTCTTCACCCACCCTTACTGCGAAGATAAACAATACAGCTTTTACATGTGTAGCTACACAAAATATTTCCATAGTGGATATATTGGAAAAGACTGACTATATTTCCCTCCATCCTATCCTTTCTCCCAATTGTTCTATTCTCTATTTTGATCCTGCCCCAACTTCCCTCCCACCCAACCTGCCATCCCCCCATCATTGCCCCTTTCATCCCTTTCTCCCCTACTCTCCTGTTGAGTGAGATACACAATTTAGTGTGTATATCATTCCCTCCCTAAGCAAAATTCAATGAGAGTAAGGTTGACCCATTCTCTTTTGCCTTCCTATTCTTCCCCTCTATTGTAACAGTTTTCCTTTGTCTCTTCTATATGAGATAATTTAACACATTCTGTCTCTCCCTATCTCCTCTCATTATATACCTCTCTCACCTCTCAATTTCACCTTCTAAATGTCATCCCTTCCTATTCAACTGGTCCTGTGCCTTCTGTTTATATATATCTGTACACATATACACACACACATATGTATTCATATCTACATATACCTTCCTTTATATACATATAAATGTATGTATACATATATATATATACATTAATATTTCCTTCAATTATCTTCATACTGAGAAAAGTTTCAAAAATTACAATTATCATTTTTCCACATAAATAGTTCATAGGGATGT
This sequence comes from Petaurus breviceps papuanus, assembly GCF_028583685.1. Taxonomy (NCBI): domain Eukaryota; kingdom Metazoa; phylum Chordata; class Mammalia; order Diprotodontia; family Petauridae; genus Petaurus; species Petaurus breviceps. Next base: position 2,574,552 of record NW_027186315.1, on the reverse strand, counting down.
AAATAGTTCAACTTTGGTAAGTTCCTTATAATTTCTTTTCCCTGTTTACCTTCACATCCTTCTCTTGCTTCTTGTATGTGAATGTCAATTTTTCTATTCAGCTCTGGTTTTTTCATCAGAAATCCTTGAAAATCCTCTACTTCATTGAATAACCATATTTTCCCCTGAAACATGATACCCAGTTTTGCTGGGTAGGTGATTCTTTGTTTTAATCCCAACTCATTTGACCTCCAGAATGTCATATTCCAAGCCCTTTGATCCCTCAGTGTAGAAGCTGCCAGATCCTGTGTTATCCTGATTGTGTTTCCACAATATTCAAATTGCTTCTTCTTGGCTGCTTATATTATTTTCTCCTTAATCTGGGAACTCTGGAGCCTGCCTATAATATTCCTAGGTGTATTCTTTTTTGGGTTCTTTTTCAACAGGTTGTTGGTGGATTCTTTCAACCTCTATTTTGACCTCTTGTTCTAAAATATCAGGGCAATTTTTGTTGAGAATTTCTTCAAGGATAATTTCTAGGTTCTTATTTTAATCATAGTTTTCAGGTAATCCAATAATTTTTAAAATTATCTCTCCTGGATCTATTTTCCAGGTCAATGGTTTTTCCAATGAGATATTCCACATTGCCTTCAATGTTTTTCATTTGTTTGGATCTGTTTAATAGTACCTTGAATTTTTATAAAGTCACTAGTTTCCACGTCTTCCAGTCTAATTCTGAAGGAATGATTCTCTTAAGTGAGCTTTTGTGATTTTTTTTCCATCTAGGAAATTTGGCTTTTTACAGCATTCTTATCCTCATGAGCTCTTTGAGACTCTTTTGCCATTTGAGTCCATCTATTTTTAAGGTGTTATTTTCTTCAGTCAGGTTTTTGACTCTTTTTTTCATTATTTTCTTGTATAATTCTCATTTCTCTTCCCAATTTTTCCTCCACTTCTCTTATTGAATTTTCAAAATCTTTCTTAAGCTCCTCTATGGCCTATAAGCGGTTCATATTTTTCTTGGAAGCTTTTGTAATAGCAGTTGTGACTTTGTTGCGTTGCTCCTCTTCCATGCTTTGATCCTTTTTGTCCCCAAAATAGGAATCTAAAGTTGGATTGCTGTGCTTTCTTTGCTTCCTTTGCTTGCTCATTTTCCCACTTAATTACTTGACTTTTCAACTTTTTGCCACAGTAAAACTCTTCTTCCAGAGAGGAGAGCTTTGTCCCAAATCTCTGAGGTTTTTCACAGATGTCAGACCTATTAGTTGGCTGCCCTCTCTGAGGCCTCTATCATCTTTGGCACCTGATCACACACCCCAGGACCTCCACCTTAGACGGAGATCCAGATCCAAGCATGTTAAAGCAAGAGCAATTACCCCTTCGTGTGGTTGCTTGGTTCCCCTACAATCTGCAGGCCAGGAGCTCTGAAGTAGCCACATGTTTGTGGCCACCATACTTCAGCTGCTTCTCCCTCTAGGGGCAGAGGCCAGACCACACTCTTGATCCTCCTGTTCTCAGAGTCCACACTGACCTCTCCCTTTGTCTTTGGAATTTATGGGTTGATAATTCTGGAAACCACAACAGCTGTTGGTGATCCACTCTCCCATATTCCCTCCAACAGCGATTGGTTGAGGCACCCTGAGGCTAAAACCACAGGCTCATTTATAGATGGACTCTGCTCCCAAAGTGATGCGATGGACCTTTCCTGTCCACCTGCCAGGCTGCCTTCACTGGGAGATTTGTTTATCTCTGTCACTTTGTGGATTCTGTAGCACAAATTTGTTTAGAGTCATTTTTTTACTCTATTTTTGACTCTATTTGAGGTGGTTAAGTGGGGAGTGCATGGAGTTTTCCTGCTTCTATGCAGCCATCTTGGCTCCACCACCAAGAACCAATGTGTAGTATTTATTATATAGTCTTTATTGATATGGAAATTTACTGGTGTATATTTTAAATATTCTCTTTCCTTTTGCTGTGCACATGACAATGGCATTTTTTTCTTTTCCTATTTTGTATTTAGGTTTATGATATACTTCTTTCTTTTCTTATTGCCTATTTAAGTTTTGGTATTTACACTGAAAAAATTAATAAAGAAAATAAAAATTTAAATTAAAAGAACTAAATATTTCCTGTTCACATTTTAGGACCATAATTACACCAGGAGTATTGAAATGATCACTTGAATATAATACAAGGTATTTTTTCTTTGGAGTCAGAGCAGTATGTAGAAAGTTTTTGGGGATAGATGCTTTTAAGCATAATGGAAAGTGGTAATACCACACATTGGAGCTTAGTGCCAACTTGGTTTACAAGTGACTCATGTAGGGGTCTCACTGGACCACCTATGAGTAGATCCTTTCAAACACAAATTGATAGGGCTGAGGTGTGGGAATTCAAAGGGCCAGAGTTCAGGGAAAGGTTTTGACCTTCTGCTAAGAATGCTATTCAGGACCAAAGGGAAAAGTCACTGTTTAGACCATGGAATTTAGAGACATCTGATTTAAGACATTACCAGAAATTCGAAGATGGTGAATATTTAACGACTTCTAAATAACATAAAATTCAAACCTGACTGTTTTGAAATTGTCTATAGGTCTGTAATCTCATGCCTGTGAAAGATAACTCAATATACTATATGTATTGTCATAAGGGGGGTGAAGATATCAGACTTACTTTAAAGGAGTTAATTTAGGGAAATATGTAAATCAAGAAGGAAATGATTTCTGTATGACAGTGTGATTAGAGGGTTCTTTCCATCAAGTTTATTGGTTTTATGCCCCTCAGCTAACAGTAACATATGAGAAAAGAAAAAGAGATTGAAGAAAACTGACAAGAGTTCATTATGGCTCAAAAGATGCCCCTTGCTGGCACATAAAAATACAGGAAAACTTTATTTCATTTTGATGACCTAAATCTGATCATGCAGGGAAACAGTCACTTAAGCATGATAGGAATCATCCCAGGGATAATCATAGCTCTGAAAAGTAACATATCAAGACTATCCCCCTTGTTTTACTCCTCTCTTTATACCATAAGGAAATGTCCTGTTTTCCAGACCGAAGGCCCAGCAAGCAAGCTGTGCCTTGAACTTGGAATGACAACAATCCTTTGCATTCACCCTTTGGATGACCTCTGCCACGGCACAATATTGGAATTGTTTTATACCTGCCCCAGGTGGTCCCTGAGTTCAGACAAACATCTGCAAGGAACCATGTTCTGGTCAAGAAATCCTGCTATGAATCAAACTTGTCTCATTGCTTTTACCCTTCAATGTCATGGCTACAGCTCACTGCACAGCCACTGCTTTTTGTATTGAGTTTTGGCCTCACTAAAACAGGTCTCCTCCTAAAGGAGGCCCCATATGTCTAGTTTCTGTCCTCCACCAGAGGAAAAAAAAAGTATTTTTTTGCTTATAACTACTGTTTGCTCTTTGTTTTTATTTTATTTTTCAGAGTTAACTATGAATTTTGATATCCCATGTGACCTCTTTGGTATTTTCAGAATTAAAAGCAATCGTATAACCTCTGTTAAACTTTGATCATTTCTTTTCAGAGTGACCAGGACAATTCTAGCTTTATCAAAATTCACATTAAACAAATTCAACTTTATTTTAAGAATTCTGAAATAAGGGGTGGCTAGGTGGCACAGTCAGTAGAGCGCTGGGCCCAGAGTTGGGAGGACCCTGGATAGGTTCTAGCCTCAAACATTTAACACCCACACAAAAAAACTGACCATGTAACCTTGGGCAAGTGACTGAACCCCAATTGCTTAAAAAAAAGAATTCTGAAATCTGTATTCCGATAAAAAAAAGCTTTGTTAACTTTACTGTAGAGTACTATGATGGCTCTCTACTTCTGCCTCTGGGCTAGGCACTTTCATTCACTCTAAGCCACCCCCTCACACAAGCAAACAAACCAAACAACAAAAACTTCCAAGTGACAGAAGAACAGATGGAGAGACCACCACTGGTGGTCTATCTGGGGCTTGACTTGAGACCTCTGATGCCTATAGGAGAAATCTTTACCTTACCCTGTCCAGTTGCCCCTATGTCCATGTTGCATGTATGTCTTCCCCAAGCAATACTGCATGTCTGCCCCCTGCCCTACTCCTTCCTCTCCTGTTTGTGTCTGTGTTCAACTCCCATGCATTTGATCCCTTCTCTGTTCTTCCTCTTGGTCCCTGCCAGGCACCTATAGACTGGCCCTGGCTAATATGTTCCTCCTCCTGGTCTTACTGCTCTTTCATTGGGTCCCATATCCTTGAACCATATGCCAGCCCCCTCACTCCAGGAGAAGAGGTTCCTTCCTTCCTTCCTTCCTTCCTTCCTTCCTTCCTTCCTTCCTTCCTTCTTTTTTTTTCTTGCCCACATCTCTGGGCAAATTCTCATCAGGTAAAAATTGTTCTAAGTAGAAGTCTCCAAACTATCTATTCTCATTTTCCAGCCAAAAGACCTCCCACACCAGGCTTTCATTAAAGAAAGATCAGTTAATTTTTTCATTACATGTTTATTCTGACTTTGTGACAAAGGCTACACTGTTGGGTGGACAGGTATGTAGATTTCTATGGTAAGAAGTTATTGATATGTGGGATTTGATTAAACATGTCCTTCAATCCCAATTAGTTTTAAGCTAAGTACTTCATGCTATATTACATGGAAAGGGAATTGGGAGGAGTGAGTAAGGATGGTCTAACCCCTAGGCCCATGCTAATAATTTGTATTAACTGCATTATGAAATGAGAGTGGGGAAAATCACTCTTAAGTCTTAAAAAAAATGCCTGGCTTTAAATAGTAGAATATTAAGGGATATGCAATGATCGTCTTTATTTTTTATATGAAACCTCATAAAGAAAAGGAACAGCATGATTTTAAAAGCTCTGATGGAGAAGTTAAGAGTTTTCTTTGCTTAAAATTATATATGCCATTTCCTGTGATACATTGCAAGACGTGGGAGGACAGAAAGTGCCTTATTTGTTTCTTTGCTTTGCATCCTCAACACTTAGCATTGGAATTGGAATACAGTAGAAACTTAATAAATGTTTCTGGATTAATTGATTACTTAACTGGTTGAAAATCTTGAATCTCTAAAAAGATCTACATGACTTGGAAGATATGAGTGGTGATGCTTGTTCACATAAATTTGTGTTGAAAGTCATAATAAATTCAAAAGCTGTTAAGAAAGTGGTGTAGTTAGCATATGGAAAGGGTCTGATCTGGTATGGGTGGCATGGTCATCCTTATGATTGGAAACTTTATATAGTGGGGTATAAGGTTCCAAAATTTAACTAAAAGAGATATAGAATGGAAAATGAAAAAGTGTGTTTTGACTTGGAACATGGAAAAATCTTTGCAACATATTTTGGCTGCCCTTAACTTGAGCAAACTTAGTTAGAATCCTGGTTTGGTTTTTCAGGGGGAAAACTATTAAAGTTCAATTGTGACTGTAGGATGTCTTCCTAATGATGTGTGAAGCCCACTCACTTCCTTACTACCTCTGTCCAGAGTTTGAAGGAACAACAAATGATGAACAGATATTCTTGGCATATACCATGAGGGACTGATGCTTTTTTTAGAAGAAAGGAAGGGATTTAGCTTTCATAAGTAGGGAAAAAGTTTTAGAGAAAGGGACAATTTCTATTACTGCTAAAATTGTGGTTTTAAAGCATAAAATAAATAAAGATTTACTATTATTTCCTATTTACTCTCTCTTAAGATACAGTACAGCTTAGCACAGTCCACCGTGCCATACCTCTGCATGGAAGTATTCTTTCCTAATCCCAGAACTGTTAAATGTGCTGTTATTCTAGTTCAGAAGTTTTAGATGACCTGGGGTCCCTATCTTGACTATTGGCATATCACTTGGGAAAGGTCAATAATGGATAACTAGGTATCTCATACTCCAGTGGAACTAGATAAGAAGACCAAATAATATAGTCACCTGATGATTAGCTCTCAGATTTAGCATATTATTTTTCATATATACACACAAGCATGTGCACATAAACACACACCCTCACAAACATTAATACTAATATGGACACGCATATATTCACATGGAAAAAAAGCAAGGTAATATGTGGAATTTCATTTGTAGAGAAAATAAATTAAATTTTCAAGCTGATTTCTCACTCCTGAACTCCATTTGAAAATACCACTTTATAAATGAGGCAAATGTCTAGAAATACATAATGCAGCTATGAAAATAAAGATATGAATTAGAGAGATTTTATATTCATTTGCAAGTAATCCCTAATGTTGGAATTGTAGTGCAAATCAATTAGCTCACACACATATAAGCCAGCCTTAAATTGTAATAAGTTGTGAAACAAAATGTTTAATAACCATTTTGAAAGACAGTTAATTATAGAACGTTCACTTTCCAAATAAAATTTTATGCTGTTAGGGTGATTTATCTGATTAACCATGTTTAAGGTACTCTTCCACATCTGAATGTTCAGTACCATCTATTGTGAATAAGAAGGGAAAAAAATCTTTATTTAAAATGCTAACAACCCACCAACTATAGCATGTTATATATATATATATATACATATATATATATAATTTGTATTTTATATGTTTTTATGTATATACTTTCATTATTACTAATTTTGTAATTGGAAAATCATAATCCCATGAGTGTGACATCACATCAGCATTATTAACAATAAGACACCATGAGTAGATCAAAACAGTCATTATGTTTGAATCTAAAAAACAATGAAATTAATAATTCAATCAATGGTAAAATGTGTTGTCTCCTTCCCTCCAAACAAGAATATAACATTTCTTTTTCTTTTCTAATTTACTTTCTGGATTCATGCTCTAATATTATATTTCCCATTCGCACTATGTAGTATATCTAAATATGTTCTATTCTTCAGGGTCTAGCTCAATTATACTTTATTCACAAAGTCATTCCAGATAAATGCAACCCACATGGGGCTTTAACTCCTCTTAAATAATCACCTTTATTGTCAGTCCCTGTAATATAATAAGTGTTCTGTATCATTTTGGAAGTACATTGTGCTCTTTCTTATTATTCATTCATCACATTGTTATTTAAATTTCCATATTCATAGAATGACTAAAGTAAGGAGACTCTTTTGGGGAGTGTGTAATACATATTAAAATGATCATTGTGTATTATAATTTATTTGTGCTTTACAATTAAAATATAAGCTTCTTGAGGAAAAGGGGCACATTTTGTAATTCCTGTGTCCCCTATATTGATTTTTCAAAAGTTTTGTCCCCATTAATCATTAAATAAATATGTTACCTCATTTGATGAGAAAATATTCAAACTTCTCAGCTTTGCTATTTACTGTGTGGAGGTTCTAACCTTGATTAGAAACTTCATAGTAGGTGTATGTGTGTGTGTGTGTGCAAGCACATGTGCATGCATACAAACAGATAAATTTATAGAATCAGGACTATTTCAAAATAAATTCTTGACTTTTAAAGTAGCATTGATGATGAGAGAAGCCCTATCTGAAATTATATGACTTTTTATCAGAGAAAGCATGTGTGGTGAAAATTTTGTAAATACTTACTAATAATGATTTTAACCATTTTAATTGATTTATTACATCAGAGTATTGATTCCAAAAGTAAAGTGAATGTGTATATTCTGATCGTGAACATGTTACAAATGTCTATGAATATCATATATACAGGGAGTCAATTGAAAGCAGAAGTGAGTAGATTTAGGAAAATTAAAAGGACCTTCATAGAAGAGAATACACAGTCCCTTTCTATAATTTATTGAAAGGTAATAAATAGATACAGGGAAAAATCAGTGTTTAGATTAATAAATCAACACTAATTGATATATAAATGTTGATTAAGTGCCTACTATTGGCCAGCTATTTTGACAACTGCTTTATGTTCAGTTCATGAATGACACATTCATAATGAGGTGGATGTTGCTTCATTGGTGCTAAAATCTGGTTTTCCTTCAAAATCTCCTCTCTCACTATAGAGATAATTGTTTTTATTTAGAACAGTACTTAGTGTAGGATATTAATTTGAAAGAGTGATTGTTTTCATATAAGAAACCTTAAGCTTCTATTAAATACCAAATCACATTTTGTAGTTTTAAAAATTTTTGTACTCCTTTGAAATCTTGAAGGAAAATGTTGGAAATTTTTAAAATAAAATTTATTATTTGTTTTATTAAGTAGAAAATTCTAAAAATAAATCCCTAAATACTAGTTCCTTACATAAAAGTAATATATATATATATATATATATATATATATATATACACACACACGAATAAATCAAATATTTCTTCACTACTGGTGCTCTATTTACTCTTCTTTTTTTTGGAGGGCAATTGGGGTTAAGTGACTTGCCCAAGGTCACACAGCTACTTTTTGTGCTAAGTGTCTGAGGCCGGATTTGAACTCAGGTCCTCCTGACTCCAGGGCTGGTGCTCTATTCACTGTGCCACCTAGCTGCCCCTGTTACCTTCACTCTTGCAGAAAACAACCCCTTTTTATATTATTAGATAAATTAATGAAATTTCCCAAAATAATTCATTGTCTGGTGGTGGAAATTCTGTCAAGAAGACTCTTTGCTGTGGGCTAGATTATTTGATGCAAGACGTAGAAGGGCTTGTTGTATCCAGTCCTGAACACTTTCCACCTTTGGTAAGAGCTTCCCAGAACATTAACTTTCTACTGGTATTTACTACCATATATCTAATTCACTCTCAGGCAAATTTAGCTAATAGTAGCAGAGCTTTAGTCTATGTGAATTTATATTTACATTGTTTTCTGAAAAATCAACCACCAACCATGATTCTAGATTTTACCTAAAAGAAACTGGCACTAATGATAATGGCAAATAAGATTTCAGATTTCTCAGAATATCTATGTATCTATCTGTGTATCTATGTATCCATCTCTCTATCTGTACCTATGTATGTACATACATATGTACATATGCATAGGTATTCTATATACACATATATGCATGTAGTCATTCACATATAAGTGCAGATAAATGCTTATGGCACCTTGTGTTATTTCTTCTTCTGTCTTGTCTTTGTAAAAGTATATATGTAGAATTTTGAAACACACAAGTATAATTTGACAAGTCTCCTTATGCTAATTGAAGATTTGTTTATAACAGTCCATTTGTCTCATTCCTCCTTGTCCATCATCCTGCCCTTAACTTTGTAAGTTACTGTACTTTCTAACCTGAAAATACTTCTATTCACTCTGATGGTAAATGCTTCAGTACACTAGAATATGTGTGTATATTTTCACTACAAAAAAAACCACCAAAGCCTGATATAAATAAACAGGTATTCAGAAATGCTATTAAGAAGAGATAATCTTTATTTTAAATTCTTTTCAAGATTACCATTTCTAATATTAATTTTTAAGTGTATAGAGCTTAGAAAGGGTATAGAAGAATGATTTAGAAGAAAATTAAGAGTTGGAATTTGGAATATTCAGCAAAAGTAGAATCAACCCAGTTTATCTTTATGGAGACACTAGGAAAAAAACATTTTTGTCTTTATTACATATGTATAAAGTTATGCTGCTGAATGCAACAGATATTTTTTTCTGCTTAAGTAAATTTGTGAGAAAAGACAAAAGACTGAAAATGTGGAAGAAAGAATGTGATTTCCAAACACTTCCTACTATCAACTTTAATTCACTTCAGTCCACCAAATTTTGATTAAGCACCAACTATATGCAAGGTACTATGCGAGATTCTGGGAATATAAAAACAAAACAATGACAAAGTTCATTTCCCTCAAACAGCTTACTGTTCTTGTATTATTCAGCAAAAGTAGATTTTTTGGAGCAAGATAACATTTTATTAATAGGCTACCTGCCAAAAGAATGGGTCAATGTTTAGTCAAAGATCTTTAACATGGTAACTCCCCTTTTATAAGTTTGGAGGAGTATAGAATGAAGAACAGAACAGGGTGACTGAGGAAATAATATAATTGGTGATAGGGCTGGTGACATCATGGGATTGAGGACAACAAACCATTGGAGATATCGATATAGGGTTCAAGGAGGAAGTGCCTCCTTACTATTGAAGCAAGTTAGGGATTCTGAATGATGTAGGTAGGCATGGGATGACTGGGTGATGAGGACCTGAAAATAGATGAGGACCATGTGAATGGAGAAAGGGGCTGGATGCAAAAGACATTGAGTTGGTAAAAATCAATAGGTTATAAACAAGAAAGTTGATATAATGGGAAAAGGAGAAGGAGAATACATATATGAGTCTGTCAGTATAAAGCTGACTGCCAGGGAAGATGTCAGTACTCAGAAAAAAGAAAAGAGGAAGAGGGACACTTAGGGAATAAGATTATGAGTTCAGTTTTGGACAGCTTGATTTTGAAATCATAGAAGTATAGAATCTCATAGTTCTCAGAAATTATAGCACCTCATAGATCTCACAAACCAGTTAGTTTGTCACTTTGTCATGTATCT
>NW_027186315.1:2478176-2564102 GCF_028583685.1 Petaurus breviceps papuanus | reverse complement strand
GAAACACCTGGCCATGTAACCTTGAGCAAGTTAATTAACCCCAATTGCTTTAAAAATAAAACATAACTGAACAATTGACATCCAACATTTTCTAGACCTCCAGTGAGAGTAAACACACTACCTATATAAAGGTAATACATTCTGCTTTAGAGTAGTTCTAATTGTCAAGGAGGTGAGTATAAAGCCAAGCACAAGCAGCTTTCCAGAGGACTTCTGCTGTGAATAGTTCTAACATTCTGATCACATAGTATAGTGAACTGCTTATTTATTCAGAAGTAAACTAAAGCAAAACATTCACAGAAACCAATGTATAGCGTTCACAATGATATAACATAACAATTTATCACTAAAGTGGCCAGATAGCTTTTACTTAAAGTTGTCACATAATTTTAAACAAATAACATTCAGTGAGTCTTTAATCCAATCATCCTTAAGGAGCAATCCAATTTAAGAGACACAAATTACAAAGTTCTAAATTTTCTCACCCCTAGGTCACATTGTCTTAATCTCTCGGTCAAAAAGTCTTCTTTCTTCTTGTTTGGAGATTAGTCTCCAATCATCCTTAACTCAATCTTCCTTAAGGGGTACAAGGTATAGAGTACAAAGTTATCCCACCCCTATAACAGAGTAAATAATGACCTCAGTTAGCACTAAGTATCCAAGGAGAGGTCTTTTCCTCTGAACTCAAGGCTGGCTCCCAAATTCCATGATTCTTCTTCTATGGGTCCAGTTCCCTGGATTCATAGGCAGGCAGTTCTCAGTTCCTCGTCCAGCTCCTCATCCATTTCCATATTAAAGTTCACAGTGTACAGTCCACCTTAAGCCCTTTGCAGTTTCTGTTTCTGGGAAGATGAAGCTTAACAGAGCCAAAACAACATTTATTCACATTGCTGGCACCATCTTCAATTCACTATCTGCCTGTTATATCAACACAGACATACAAACACAGTCTGAGAACTCACCACAAGTTGTCAGTATAGTCCCAGGATCTGTAAAACCCTCCTCCAGGATTCCTGTAAACAGAAAACAAGAATATACTCTTTCAGGGCTTCCAGTAAGGTCTCAGGGCTTCTGTACAAAGTATCACAAACATAACATTACATAGAAACAGAGTGACTGGCATCCACAACTGTTTCCCTTGTCAGTTTTGCTCTGTCCCAGCTGTCTCCTCCTTATATATGGTTGTTCTTCTTCCTGTTCCACCCCTTCCTGTTTCATCAGCAAGTTCCTCCCACCTTCAAACCACAAGGGACTCAGACAAGGTGCTAAATACTTAAGTAATTGAAACAAGGTGTTAAGTACTTATTTGTTGTCATTATAGTGAGCAACTAGGTAACACCATAGATAGAGCAATGAGGTGAGAATCAGGAAGGTTCATCTCTGTGAGTTAAATTCCATCACAGATACTTACTAGCTGTGTGACCCTGGGCAATTAATCTCACTCTATTTGCCTCAGCCCCTCATCTATAAAATGATCTGGAGAAGGAAATGGCAAATTACTCCAATATCTTTGCTTAGAAAACACCAAAATGGAGTCACAAAGAGTTGGACATAACTGAAACAACTCAACAGCAGAAATTGTCAAGGAACATTAGCTTACTCAAATACAGAAATTGATTTATAGTCTCTTTGCCTCAGCAATTGCTTCTGATCCATACCTGCATATCCCATGTCACTTTGATCCTTGTCTTCCAAAAGATTATCCAAAGAGGTCCACCCAATGTGGAAGAAATTTTTCTTGCTTTTTCTGTGGTTAAGTAGTTGTTATATCTACCACCAAACTGTCTTTTTGCTGCCTCACCTTGCTTATCCTTGCCTTCTTCCTTACCCTTGCCCTTGTCTCTCATATTGAATTCAGATATCATGTCCATTACTTTTCCAGAATGAACAGCATTGGTTCCTTGAACTGATCCTAATATGGGTTGGTTATCAAGATGCTACTAGATCTGGGGAATCTTGTGCATCCTCACATCCAGGGTTATCATGAGCTACGATACTGTGAAAAATCTATAGGTTAATGTGTCTTCTCCTTTGCCTTCTTAATGGTCTGAAACTCATCCTTTGGCCTTTTGAATAAAGATCATATAAAAACTGATTTATTGCTTGGGAAGGATGCTTAAAAGATCAGATACTTATGGGATATTTTTATCTCTTTGGTGAATTATCTTTACCTGAAATAAAATATTATTTTGTTAATCCTTATGCTTTGAATGGGTCATTGTACCAGTTGTGGTAGCCCTGTTTGGACAATATAACTAAATGTAGTCATTCACAAAACTAGTTGTCCCTTCCCACTGCCACCTGTTTATCAATAGTCTTTCTAAAATGTGATTGTCATAACTAGACACAGTACTGTAGAGTATACTCTGCCCATTTAGGGAAAAATTAGTGGAATTTTCACCTCCTTGTGTGTGCATACTAAGAGGTTATTGTTCAGTTTTGTTTGACATTTTGTGACCTTATTTGGAATTTTGTGGGCAAAGATATTGGAGTGTTTTTCTATTTCCTTTTCTGGCTCATTTTATAAATGAGGAAAATGAGGCAAGCAGTGTTAAGTGACTTGCCCAAGGTCACATGTCTAATAAGTGTCTAAGGCCAGATTTGAACTCAGGAAGATTAGTCTTCCTGACTTCCAGATCAGCACTCTATCCATTGTGCTACCTCACTGCCCTTTACAGACTAAACTTTTGCCACATTTCTCTCTTCAAACTTGACAATCCGTTTGTGTTGCCTTTCAAGACTCAGCCTAAGATCTAGTTCACATTTTTTTTCCCTTACCTCCCTCCCTCAAAAAGTTTTTATTGCTTTCCCCATAAAAATTACATTATATCTTCCATTTATACTAATGGATACAATTTCTCTGTCACTAGACTACATGTTCCTTAAAGATAGATAACATTTAACTTTTGACCTTCTAAAAACATTAATACTTAGCAAAATGATTAATATATGTTAGTTGCTTTTATTGCACATTGATATAACATGATTTTGATTCATTAAATACTAAAAGATCTTTTTTTAAACAAAGATTTCTATATAATAAACCAACTTATATTTATGAAGTGCTTTTTTAAACTCAAATAATATATTGTTGGGACGTCTAGGTTAAGCTTATCTGTAAATGAGCATACACGAAATGATTATTATGTGATAGGCACTAAACTAAAATCTGAGGATCCAAAGAAAGCAAAAAACATAGTTTATGACCTCAAGGAGTTCACATTGTAATGGGGGATGAAAGTATATAATATTGATACACACAATATACACAAGTATATGCATATATATGCAAAAATATTTATGATCTATATATAATGCAAACACACACACATGTATATACACACTTGTGTGTATATTATATAATGTATGTGTATACCATTTGTGTATAATGTATCATATGTAGTATATATTTTAATTTAAAGAAACTTAAAACTACACTAAGGCTTTTAGGAAACTATATCCTTACACAGACATAACTTTCAACTTAGGACGTGTGTGTATCTATATGTATATATATATATATATATATATATATATATATGTGTGTGTGTGTATGCTGCATTTATACAGTATACATACATATGATGGAGACAGACAGAAAGACAGAGAGAGGCACTCAGAGGAAGGAAGAGATAAGAACCAAGAAAGGGCTTCTGGAAAACATCAGATTTGAGCTATGTCTTCAAGAAAGCCAGGTAAGGTGGGAGAAGAAGTGAAAATGGAGAGGAGACAAAAGGGCTCTGGAGGGGTAGGCCTCTAATTCTAATAGGAGCAGCAGTAAACTTATAGTCTTCACATTACTGAGTCAAAAAATATCACATTATTAAGATTGTATGTAGAAAATTCAGCTCTCTAGACAGCAATTTAGATAAAATTCAGTTTATGTCTTACAGGAATGGCCTTTCAGTGTCCTTTCTAGCCTAGGGACTCACATTTTCCTAGCTATCTAACTATTTATCTAGCTATTTATTTATTTATCCATTTGTTTATTTTACACATTCAGATTCCATGTCACTAAATATGAATTTGCAAATAATTCTTCTAAGCCTAATCAGCCAAAAGAATGAATATTTTGCTTATAAAAAAAAAAAACTCGCTACTTTACTTATCAAGTTGACAAATGAACATGTTTAAATAGTAGGGGTTATATAGAAGGAACTGAAAAACAGCAGTTAAAAATTGTGAAAAACACCCAGCCATGAGACGCTAGCCTCATTGTTAAATATTGCTCCTTAAGTCTGTCCTAGCACTAAAGTACTACATGAATAATAATCATTCCTTCACAGCTGAATTTAGGTTTAAATGAAGCTTTGTTTTTCTATTCCCTTGCTAAGATTGAAGTTAATCAGCTACAGCAGTGCTTAGTCTACTTAGGAATTATTTTCATGGAAAAAAATAAACTGTAATGCATTTTAAAAAGATATTTCTATGAATTCCATGGCATCATCATAGTAATTAAGACTCATTTTATACCAATTCATTAAAAAATGTGAGATATATAAAGTATGATAACTCAGTAGTATTCTATGAAATTATAACCTCGACAACTAATTATGTTACACACACACAATTATACTTCCAAATTAATTAATAAAGATTACAACCATGCTTAAAATCTCTTATAGTTGTTCTTAACTTTTAAATTCTTTCTAGTGTATTTGAAAATTTGAAGAGTTACCAGCTAATCTCAATCACAGCACAAGGAAAGAATAATTTTATTGGTGTTATTCTGGAGTCCCCTTTCTTCCCTAATTTGACATAAATTATCTTAATAGCTCTGTTGAAGTGGGGTAACACATGATGTCATAAGTATATACCCAAATCAATCAGATCCTGCAACACTTTAACTGATTATGTGTGAATGACTGTTAAGGTCTCAAAATAATTTGGTTATGACATCAGAATTGGTTATGAATATTTCTAAGTCAATATAGTACCTATATAACTGAGTCAAATTACATAATTATAATAGCAGAATGAGATGGAAAGTAATTTAAAAAATGTAATTTCCCTTATTACCAAAATATGATTATCCTGAACTTTTAGTTATACAATCTATGGCCTATTCCCAAAGCTCTGAATTTCTGGTGAGAGTGGTATTCAAACAGGTAAAATTGTATAAACAGGATTCAGAAAAAAAAGAAAAACTGACAGGGTAGAAATACTGTTCAAATTTAATAAGAAGCTTCGTAATAGGGATAAAAATAAAGTCTTATACTGAGGTCAAGTACTCAGTTTCAAAAGGGAACACAAGTTGGACCAGGCAAGGCTACAGAGCAGTTCCTCAGGCTGGGGAAAAACAAAAGTTTTAGTGAACTACAAAATCATTTTGAGTAAGTTTTATAATTTGGCAGCCAAGATAAAGAAGCTTAAATTTAGTAAAGTGATTAATTAATGCTTAGATTTCATAAAAATGCACAGACTTTGATTAAAGGCACAGTGTCTAGGACCAGAAAGGTCATAGTTCTCTGTCATTATACTATATTTGAAGTTTTTATTCAGTTATGGAAGAAAAAATTTTTTTTGAAAGATCAGTGAAGAATTGGAGAATATTAACAAGAATAACCCAGAATGGTTAAGAATCTTTACTTCATAACATATCAGGATGGGTTGAAGATATGTATTTATTCCAGGGAAGAGAAATTTAGGAAGGATGGGTCATGGCAATGATCTTAACGTATTTGAGCAGTTGGTAAAGGGGCAGAAATTCAACTTATTCTATCTAGAGGCATTCAAAATCTAGTGGGTTTCCTTAGGAGATAATGGACAGCTCCAAGTAATGATTATCCTTCCCTTTCATTGTCTTGACTTCCTTTCTGCACTTAAGTCGTTCAATCTATCTAAAACTTGTTACTTTTCTTTGGAGGTTACATGGTTCCCTGAAGGGGGAGTCACATATCCAGAAAAGTTAATTTATATGTAACTCCTTCCTTCGTCTCTATTTCAGTGTTCTATGATTGGACAAATTGAGACTAAGAAAAAATCTAAATGAAATGAACATTACTTTAAAATAGTTAAGAACAAATGTTTCATCACTGAGAAAGGCTATGACAACTTCGGACAAAGAAAATATATACTTTGCCTGGGGAATAGATACCTTCTCAAGGTATTTTTAAATACACAGAATACAATATAAAAATATATATACACACTTATATATGCACACCTATGTATATTTACACACACATACATACACACTTGTATGGCTTCTCTGTTTTTTATAATATATCATAAAATTTTTACTTTCAAAACTATTGTGCCTCTTTGTGTTTCTTTGCAAAATTTTTATATTGTATTCTGTGTATTTAAAAATGTTCATGCTTCTTTCTTCCCTCCTTCCCACCCTCTCCTTCCTTCCTTCCATTATATGATAAATTAGTTACTTTCGAAGCTATTGTGCTTCACTGTGTTTCTTTGCAAATATATATATATATATATATATATATATATGCATATAGTATTCTGTGTATTTAAAAATGTTCATGCTTCTTTCTTCCCTCCTTCCCACCCTCTCCTTCCTTCCTTCCTTCTTTCCTTCCTTATATCCTTCTTTACTTCTTTCTCTTTCTTTCATTCCCTTCTTTCTTGCTCTTTCTTTTTCTCTTTTTCTCTTCCTCCTCCTCCTTCTCTTTGTTATCCTCCTTTTCTTTATCCTCTTATTTTCCTCCTCTCCAATTTCAGCCAAGAAGAAGCCTTTATTATAAAGCCAGGGATGGGACATGATTGAGTTACCTCTATACATTGACTTATTCTCAATGTCTTTCTTCCCTCCAAAAATTGCTTCCTGATGAACTAAAAGTACAAATATCTTCTTTTGAAGTTAGAACCAAAAACAAATAAACCAAAATCAAGCAAAAAATGAAGAGACAAACACATAAACCAAACAGAAAATAAAAGATCTCTCCTCTCCCCCACTCTCTAATATCTTTCCTTCACTCGTGAACAGAACAGCAAGTAATCAGTCTCCACCAATGAGAAGTCTTCTGTAAATGTCCTTGCTCCCACATTATACATTCATGTTAACAACACTTTAGTATACCAAAAGAAATTAATCACTATTAAATTATTTCAACTGTGTAGACTACCTAAAAAGGATTATTTTTGCACCTAGGGTAAGCATTGTCAACTAGTCCCCAGGGAAAATCATAGAAATTACATTCTTAGGTAGGTCCCTGGAATATTAACATGGAGACAATGCTAAGATGGCAACAATTAGAGAGAGGAGGAAAGGAGCAGGGTGGGTTGGAGCAGAGGTTTGCTCCAGCCTTCATCAGGTGGCTTCCTATTTTATCTAATTATTGTTGTTAATGAGGTTCTAAACGGTAGTTGATTTGTTGAAGGAAAGGAAGGAAAGCTAGTAGTGTTATCCAAAAAATAAATTCAAAGCCTAGGGGAAAAGACCTGATTGCCCCTCCCTATTTGCCACTCTAGTAGTGTGTTGGGATTTACTTATATAGTACTGATAGTAGCTCTAGCCAAGAGTGTCACATAGAGGAACTGCATAGTTTTCATTGTATGATACTTTACTTTAAAAAATCCTGTTTTTGATACATTCTTTCCAAAAATTCATATTTTGGGATATAATAAAAACATTTTCAACATTGTAATTTCTCTATAATTCTTCTGGTAGCTAAAGGTTATTACATTCATGTACTCTTTGAGCCACCAGATCACCTCAATATTGTAAACTAGTAAATCTCCCTTTCTCCAAAAAATGAATTGTACAAAAGCAAGCATATGCCATAAAAGATATTACAGAAGTTAGAACCATAAAGATTTTATCTTTTATAAATATTGTACTGCATATGTCTGAGCCCATCTCTATATTTATACTATGTATGTAGTCATAATACTGGAAACATTATTTAAACAACGATGAAATAAACTATTCATCCTGTGAATTAACTGCATTCATTTTACACCTGAAATTTTGTGAGTGATCTGCTCAGAAATTATAATGCAGACAAGTGCAATGATGAAGTTAATGCAGCATTAAGGTGAGCAAATAAGAAGCCAGAAGCCATTTATAATATGCTTGTAAAATAGTTAGCATCAGAGGATGCTGACTCATGGGAGTGGAAATAGGTTTTCTTTGATTTTGGGCTTTCTCTACACCTTAAAGTGACACCAATTTTGTTTGATTCTAGAAAATATTTTTGAAACAGTATTTTTATGAGTTCAGGAAAAGGGAGATCTACTAATGCTTAATATTTTAACTTGAAAAGATGTATTTCTCTTTACTAAGAAGCTGTGACCAGCCTCATTGCTTTCATGGTGAAATAGTGTTTTATCACACTCAGCAGTTTCTCTCAATTAGGAATTATAACTTTCTCCATGAGCCATGGTTGGAAAGCACGATTAGGTTGGAAGCTTGATTTCATATAAAAAAAGTATGAGTTTCAGCCATATGGAAATCCATAAGTATAGTGGAAATGGTTGTAGGAGACAATATTTGAGTGAGAGAGAGGAGGAGGAGAATCAGGGAAAAGGAGATGATATAGTGTTGGGAGCTGGTCACAAGATCTGTTGTTGAGCTTCTGAAATACATAACAAAATACACATGAGAGCCAAAATCTAGTTGTAATGGAGATTATTTAGGAGTCATTTGAATTTCTCCCTTTAAAAACAGAGAAGCTAGTCTGAGCCCAAGAAGATAGAGGGAACCTCTGCTTATAAGGAACACCAGACCCAGCTGTGCTGTAAAAAGCAGAGGGGGTGAGAAGGAACCAGAACACATCTGGATAATGGCAACTAATGCATGAAACACCAGTCTTGGAATCAAGATCTCAACTCAAATCCTGCCTCAGGTACTTAGTAGCTGTTTGACCCTAGGAGAAGAAAAGAAAAGGAAGAATGTTGTGTCACTGATATAAAGATGAGAACTATAGTGGAGGAGCCAAGATGGTGGCATAGAAGTAGGAAAACTCCATTCTCTAGCCCAATAACCACCTCAAATACCCCCAAAAATATGATTGTAAACAAACTTTAGAGCTACAAAACCCAAAAAGTGACAGAAAGAAAAAAATCTCCTGCTAAAAGCAACCTGCCAGCAGATAGGAAAGTTCCATCACAACACCCTGGGAGCAGAGCCCAGCTATAAGTGAGCCTGTGGTTTTAGCCTCAGGGCACCCAAACAGCCACAGCTAGAATGGACCTCAGGAGAGTGGATCACCAACAGCCCTGGTGGGTTCCAGAATTATTAACACACAAATGCCAAAAACAAAGGGAGAGGTCAGTGTGGACTTTGGGAACAAGAGTTCCAGGAGTGTTGTTCGGACTCTGCACCCAAAGGAAGAAACGGTTAAGGTGTGGTGGCTGCCATCATGTTGCTACTTTAGAGCTCCTGGCCTGAAGATTGTAGGGGGATCAAGAAAACATTCTAAGGGGTAATTGCTCTTGCTTTAACCAGCTTGGATATGGATTGCTGTTTAGGGCAGAGGTACAGGGGTGTGTGACCAGGTGCAAGAGCTGTTGGAGGTTTCAGAGAGGGCACCCAAGTAATAGCTTCAGCAGCTGTGAAAACCCTAGAGATTTGGGACAAAGCTCGCCTCTCTGAAACCAGAATTCTACTGTGGACAAAAGCTCAAAAGTCAAGTATTTGAGTGGTAATATGAGCAATTAAAGGAAGCAAAGCAAGCACAGCAATCCCACTTTAGATTCCTTTTGGGGGGTCAAAGAGGATCAAAGCATGGAATAGGAGGAAGACAACAAAGTCAGAACTCCTGCACCAAAAGCTTCCAAGAAAAATGTGAACAGGTTACAGGCCATAGAGGGGCTTAAGAATGATTTTGGAAACCATATAAGAGAAGTGGAGGAAAAATTGGGAAGAAAAATGAGAATGATGCAAGAAAATCTTGAAAAGAGACTAAACAACCTGACTGAAGAAAATAACATCTTAAAAAATAGATTAACTCAAATGGAAAAAGAGGTTCAAAAAGCCAGTGAGGATAAGAATGCTTTAAAAATCCAAATTTGCCAGAGGGAAAAATAATTTAAGAAGCTCACTGAAGAGAATCATTCCTTCGGAATTAGATTGGAGCAAATGGAAGCTAGTGACTTTATAATAAATCAAGATACTATTAAATGGATAAAAACAAATGAAAAAATAGAAGGCAATAAAAAACCTCAGACCTGGAAAATAGATCCAGTAGAGAAAATTTAAAGATTATTAGAGTACCTGAAAGCCATGATAAAAAAAAAAGAACCTAGAAATTATCCTTCAAGAAATTCTCAAGAAAAATTGCCCTGTTTTCTTAGAATCAGAGGGCAAAATGGAGGTTGAAAGAATCCACCAATCACCTCTTGGAAAAGATGACAAAAAGAAACCTCCTAGGAATATTATAACCCAGGTTCCAGAGTTCCCAGATCAAGGATAAAATATTACAAGCAGCCAAGAGGAAACATTTTGAATATTGTGGCAACACAATCAGGATAACACAGGACCTGGCAGCGTCTTTGCTGAGGGATTGAATGGGTTGGAATATGATATTCCAGAGGTCAAAGGAGCTGGAATTAAAACCAAGAATCACCTAGCAATACTGAGTATCATGTTTCGGGGGAAATATATAGTAATTCAATGAAATAAAGGACTTTAAGCATTCTTGATGAAAAAACCAGAGTTGAATAGAAAATTTGACATTCAGTAAAAAAGCAAGAGCAACATGAGAAAGTAAATAGGGAAAAGAAATCATAAAGAACTTATAAAAGTTGAACTATTTACATTCCTACATGGAAAAATGATAATTGTAACTTATGAAACTTTTCTCAGTATGAGAATAGTTGAAGGGAATATATATATATATATATATATATATATATGTATACATACATATATGTTTATATAGGAGGGTATATGGGCATATGAATATATATGTGAATATGTGTGAATATATGTGTACAGGTATACATAGAGAGAGGGCACAGAACTAATTGAATAGGAAGGGATTATACTTAAAATGTGAAATTAAGAGGAGAGAGGAAAATAATGAGAGGATATGGGGAGAGACAGAATGGGGTAAACTATTGTTAATATGGAGGGAAAGAACAGTCAGGCAAAAGGGAATGGATCAACCTTATTCTCATTGAATTTGGCTTAGGGAGGGAACAACATTTATACTAAATAGGGTATCTCATCCTACAGGACAGTAGGGGCAAGGGGATGAGAGGGGAGGATAATGGAAGGGAGGGAAGGCTGGCAAGGAGGGAAGTTGGAAGCACTCACTTTTGAAATGGGACAGCATCAAAGTAGAGAATAGAACAAGTGAGGGTGGGATAGTGTGGAGGAAAATATACTCAGTCTTGCATAATATATACCCTATGGAAATGCTTTGCATAGTTACACATGTACAACCTATATTTAATTGCTTATCTTCCCAGTTAGGGTGGGATATGAGGGATGAAGGGAAAGAATCTGAAATTCAAAATTTTAAAGTCAAATGTTTGAAAAATATTATTAGTAGCTATATGTATGTATATATATATATATATATATATATATATGCAACTGGGAAATAAGATATGGAGGAACTGGGTTATGGAGATCCATCTTGCCCTATAGAAAAGTTGGAGAGGGGATGGTGGAGAATATTGGAGAGGGTAGATTGGGGCAGGGGATATACAGTGGGATCGCTGTTTTGGGATAGTGGATAGGGGAAAGATGGGGAGAAAATTTGTAACTCAAAATCTTGTGTAAATGTATAATGTAAATTAAAAATAAACATAAAATTTATTTTAAAAAATAAAAACAGAGAAGCTGGTTTATATTTTACTTAGCTTGCTTATAATTTCATCTTTCAAAAGATGTCTGTAAAACAATGGATGAGAAATACAGAGTTGAAGGACCCGGACTAGTATAGTGGCAGTGACAGTGAAGAAAAAAAACTACATTTGAAACAGAGCACCATGAAAGAATCAACAGGATTTTGAAGCTGATTGGAAAAAATCTTTATTTTCATTTACTAGTTGAAAATGTTTTATATACTGAAGGAAAACATTTTTGTGTCCTCAGTTGGTAAGCTCAATTCAGAGGTTACAAATGAACTAGTAAAAATTTTAAGCTATTACTTCATGTGATATAAAAACACTCTATTTCCTTTATTTTTTCCTAATATCTTGGTATTCTGTCTTTCTTTGCTCCCCTTCAACCTTTATATATCAGCAAGATGTACTGCTCAATTATTATTGCTCTGGTGGGGAGCTGAGGCTTTTCTCTGACTTAGCAGGAATGACCTTTGATTGATTTTTTTTTCCCTTGGTGAACTCCTTTCTACTTATACCTTTGGCAAATTGAAGTAACTTCTCATGTTAAAATGAGGAATGGAGAAATGCAAAAAATGCACCAAGACTGTATTCTTTTTCTTTTTATTTCAGTTTATTTGGATCATGCTTTTGCTTTCTTGTTTTTAAATTTTTTAATATTTTATGTTATTGTAAAACTGTTTCCCTTTCCCTGAGAATCTTACCTAATATTATCTTTAACGAAAAAGATTAAGAAAACCAAAAAAATGTTTAATCAATAAATACATTTGAAAAATCTGTCATTGTACACAATATTAAAACAACTCGAATTTCAATTTTTCCAAGGAGTGGGTAGAAGGTATCATAGTTGATTCTTTCTAATTTTACAAGATTTAAAAGAATTACTTTGAATTTTCTGTTCTTTACTTTTTTATATCCTTAGGCTATATGCCTAGGAGTCAATTTTTCCATTAAAAGTATATGAACATTTAAAAAGCATTATTTGTCTAATTCTAAACTACCACCAGAATAATTATATTAATTCAAAGTTTATAATGCATTTTTTTAAATTTTAATTTCTGAATTGTCTCTCTCTATCCTCCCCACCCATTGAGAAAGTAAGAAAAAGAAAACCCATTAAAATATTTTTAGTCATAAAAAATTAAATTATCACATTAGCCACATGCAAAAATTAAGGAAAAAATTATTAGTATATCATTTCTTTATCAGGATGTGTATTGTATATTTCATTATAAAATTCAGGGAGTTGTAGGTGGTCATTGAATTGATGAGAGATACCAAAATGTCTTTCAAAGTTCATTATCTTTACAATATTGTTGCAATAGTTTAAATTATTCTTTTATTTCTGCTCACTGCACTTTGTATCCATTAATACAAGTCTTCCTAAATATTTCTCACAAAAAATCCTATTCATCATTTCTTTTAGCATAGTAGTTCTCTATTAAATTAATATACCATAATTTGTTCAGCCATTCCCCAGTTGATGATTATCTCCTCAGTTTCCAATGCTTTACTATTGAGCAAACAAAAACAAAACAAAAGAAACACAATGTAAATATTTTTGTATATATGGGACCTTTTTTTTTTCTTTTTAAAAATCTCTTTGGACAGATAACTAGTTGCAGTAGGTGAACAGGTGAACAGGTATGGCAGCTTAATGGCTGTTGGGGTGTGGATAAATTGTTTTCCAGAATGGTTGAACTAATTCACTGTTCCATTAAAAATACATCATTGTATTTCCCCCCCAGACCCCCTATAAAATTTGACATTTTCTGTTTTCTGTCAATCTTAGCCAATATGATGGGTATAAAGTGATATAAGTTGTGGGCTGTTTTTTTAGTTCCATTTTTCTGATTATTAATGTTTCATAATATTTTTCATGACTACTTGTAGTTTGGATTTCTTCCTCTGAAAGCTGGCTATTCATATTCCTTGATAATTCGTCAGTTGGGGAATGAATCTTATTCTCTTAAATTGGCTCAGTTTCCATATATATTAGAAATGGCATAACAGAACCTTACTCGAGGTTTTTCAGATTCCTGTTTTTTGAATTTTAGCTGAATTGGCTTTATTTGTACAAACTTCTTAAATTTAATAATATAATGAAATAAAATACATCCATTCATCTTCTATGAACCTGTAGTAGTAATGAAATTTGAAGTTCCTTTTGAATTGCTAAGCTGAGAGGTACTTAGCACTTAGTAATTAATCAAGCTTCTGTTAGACAAACAGAAGGTATGAACCCCTGTTGCTGACATATCAGGAAGGGGTTGGCTGAAAGAGGAAGCAGCTAAGTAAGGAGAAGTCCCTGCTAGGTCAGACATATTCTTGGAGTAAGCTTCATGGAAGCAGAAGGTGCTGCAGCCAGGGTTGCTGAAGAAGAAAGGCCCCCCATACTGGAGGGAATGATTTTGATTCTGGGAATCAGCTGGAGTTTCTACAGAGGAGTTGCTGAGTCTGGGGGCCAGCCAGAGCTTCTGGGAGCTGCCAAAGATGTTCAGACTGCCAAAGATGTCCAGTTGGAGCTGCCACAGACTGAGGAAGAATTACTGTGATTCTGTTACTTTGTATGAACCCGTCTGTGACTTTGTTAAGCCTTAACTTCCTGGGAACAGAGACTGTTCCTGTGAAGGCTTTAAGGTTGACTGGATGGTGTGAGCTTCAGCATGGAACAGGAAGTGTGCAAAGAACTGGGCAAGGACCTGGGAACTGTCTGCCTTTGAAGCCAGGTGACAGTTTGATGAATCCAGGTAAGACCTGGGACCATGGAAGTGGATTGAGGGAATCTGAGAGACCACCCAGAGTCAAGCTGAAAGAAGACTTTACTTGGATACTGTGTACTGACTGAGAAACTGTAAATTACTAGTGACCTATAGGTGGAGGGCCTGTGTATTTTCTGATGATTGAATAGTGAATGATGACTGAATAGCAATTGATTTGTAACTTGGTGTGGCCCATGAGAGGAGAGTTTTGACTGTTGTGTACCAGCAAGCCTCCTTATGGATGATTGAATAATTGAGTTACTAAATGATTGAGTGACTAAATGAATGTACTTTGTTCAAAACTTTTGTGATCACTGTGGTGAAAACTATTTGGCCATCTTAGTGATAAGTTGTTGTGAATGTTGTATTTCTATTTTCTGTGATAAGTTATAATGCTGTGAATGCTGTACCTTGATTTTTGTGAATGTTTTGTTCTGATTTGTTATTGAATAGAGAGTTCACTATACTATGTAATCAAAACCTTGAAAAGCTATTCATAGTAGTATTCTTCTGGAAAGCTGTTTGTGCTTGGTTTTACATTGTGGCATAGTTGGCAGGATTATAAAGTATAGTGCCTCTATTTGTTCCAGGATCCATCATCATTTAGATTGTTATTGTAAGAGTAAGGATCCTGGAGGGGCAAAATGTAATGTAAAGCACAGAAGTAGTACACACCTTGTTTCAGCTATTGAATTAACACCTTGTTTCAGTTCAAGTTTCTTTTGAGCCTTATATCAAGTCTGTTAAGAAACAGATCATGTGAACCCCACAACTTGTGAAACATAGAACTTGTGAACTCCTGGAGAGGAGCTAATGACTATATAAGGAGAGCCCCTGGGTTAGAGAAAGAAAGAAAAAAAGAACTGAGAAGAGAAATCTTGTGGTGGCAGAGTCAAGAAGAAGAAAACTTGTGGTATACCAGCACTCTGTTTACTCTTTCTGTGTTGATGTTTGTTTGTGATATTTTTTTACATAAGTCCTGGGACCTTACTGGAAGCCCTGAAAGAGCATTTCCTGGTTGTATGTTTACAGAAGTTCTGGAAGAGGGTTTTGACTTTACTCATGATTTGTGCTCACCTCTTGGTCCTTATTTGTGGGTCTGTGTTGATTTCTATTTTGATTTGTATTGAGTTCTCAGACCTTGTTGGTGCAGATAGGGAATTGATAATGGTGCCGTCAATGTGTAACAATATTATTGTGGCTCTGTCAAGTTTTGTCTTTCCAGAAACAGGAACTATGAAAGACTTGAGGTGGACTGGATACTGTGAACTTCAATATGGAACAAGAACTGGATGAAAAACTGGGCAAGGAGTTGGACAAGGAACTGGTAGCTGCCTGCCTTTGAACCCAGGTTACAGTTGGAGCTGGGACCATGGAAGAACCATGGAAGCTGAGAACCAGCCTGGAGTCAAGCTGAAAGAAGACTTTATTTGTATAATGTGTACTGACTGAGAAGATTATGATTTACTGTGACCTAGAAGTGGAGAACTTTGACTTTTATACTTTGTGATTGAATAAAGGATTGTGTGTGATTAAATTATTGTACTTTGTTGAAAACTATTGTGACCACTTTGGTGAAAACCATGAGGCCATTTCTTGTGATAAGTCATTGTGAATACTGTATTTTGATTTTCTGTGATAAGTTGTAACATTGTGAATGCTGTATTTTCATTTTCTGTGAATGTTTTGCTTTGATTTGTTACTGAATAGAGATTTCACTACACTGTGTAGTGAATCAGAATCCTAAAAGCTGTTCACAGCAGTGGTCTTCA
Source organism: Petaurus breviceps papuanus (assembly GCF_028583685.1). Classification (NCBI taxonomy): domain Eukaryota; kingdom Metazoa; phylum Chordata; class Mammalia; order Diprotodontia; family Petauridae; genus Petaurus; species Petaurus breviceps. The sequence continues at coordinate 2,547,811 of NW_027186315.1, read as the reverse complement.
GGAAAGCTGTTTGTGCTTGGCTTTTCAGAATGTAGACCTTATCTTTTGCCCTTATGCTTATATATATAACAGGTAATTTTTGTCATGATTAACTAATTTGCTATTGATATCACCCTTATTAACGAAATTGTATCCATATTGACCACACAGTATATAGTGTAAAAATTTTGTCTATACCTGTTTATTTGCCAGACTGCTTTCCAGTTTTACCAACAGTTTTTGTTGAATATTGAGTTCTTTTCCTGATACCTAGTATATTTGGATTTTTTTTTTCAAATATTGAACTGCTGTGCTCTATAACCTCTCTATATTTTGTGCCTAAGCTGTTCCACAGATGAATAAGAAATGCTTGCTGTAAAAACTCCCACTGACCCCATCCCCAACTTTCTGTTTTTCTTTGAAGCTTGGCCATAGTGGTTTTCTTTTTCAAAAATATTTTAATTGATTTATAATCAAAATTACAAATTTTATATCCTGTAATGCTTTCTATTCCTTATTTGGTCATAAATTCATCCCTTTCCCAAAGATATGATAGTAAACTATCCCATATTCTCCTACTTTGCTGAAATATAAGTATACATATAAGGCTTTATATGTATAATCATATATCTTGGTATATGATATAAGGTTTATACCTAGTTTCTGTCATATCATTTTTCTACTTTTCTCAGCAATTTTTGTTAAATAGTGAGTACTTGTCCCCAAAGTTTAGGCCTTTTTTTTGTTAAATATTAGGCTAATATGTTCATTAACTACTGTTTATTGTTTATGTAATCTATTACAATGATCCCACACTCTATTTCTTAGCCAGTATTAAATTGTTTTAATATTTACTATTTTATATTGCAATTTGAGATCTGGTATGGTTAAACTACCTACTTTTACATTTTTTTCATTAATTCCCCTTACACTTCTGAACTTTTGTTCTTCTAGATGAATTCTGTTGTTAGAGTTATATTAAATATTTTTCATAGTTTCATTGGTATGTCATTGAATAAGTACATTAATTTAGATAGAATTGTCATTTTATTTATATTGGTTCAGCCTACTCAAGTGCAATCTACATTTTTCCACTTGTTTAGATTTGACTTTACTTTTGTGAAAAGTTTTAGAATTGTGTTCACATAGTTCCCACATTTATCTTGTAAATTAGACTCTCAAATATTTTATATTACCTATAGTTGTTTTTAATGGAATTTCTCTTTCTCTATGTTTCTTCTGGACCTTGTTGGTAATGTATTGAAATATTAATGGTATAAATGGGTTTATTTTCTATCTTGTAATTTTGCTAGCACTGTTAACTATTTTCACTAATTTTGTTAAGTTGATTCTCTAGGATTGTCTAATTATATTCATCATCACATCATCTGCAAAGAGTGATAGTTTTATTTCCACGTTGCCTATTCTAATTCCTTCATTTGCTTTTTCTTATTTCTATAGCTAACTATTCTGGTATAATACTGAGTAATAGTGGTGATAATGGAGAATGTTGTTTCACCCATTTTTTTTTGTAAGGCTTCTAGTTTATCCACATTACAGATAATGTATACTGATACTTTTAGACAAAAGTTATTTATCATTTTAAGGAAAGCTATATTTCTTCGTATATTCTGTTGCATTTTTAATAGCAAGTCATGTTATATTTTGTCCAAAGCTTTTTCTACATCTATTGAGATAACCACATAATTTCAAAGGTTTTGTTATTGAAATGGTCAATGATGCTGATGCCCTGCATTCCTGTTATAAAACCCACATGGTCATAGTGTATACCTTGTGATATAATGCTGTGAATATCCTTGCTGGCATTCTATTTATTTATTTTTGCATCAATATTTATTTAATAAATTGAATTATAATGTTCTTTCTCTGTTTTTGCTTTTCCTGATATAGGTAACAGCTTAATATTTGTGTTGCAAAATTAACATTGTAGGACTTCTTCTTTGCCTGTTTTTCCAAGAAAAAGTATTGGAATTAATTGTTCTATAAAAGTTTAATAGAATTTCTTTTTGAATTCATCTGCATCTGAGGATTTTTCCCTAGAGAGTTCATGGTTGACCTGATCAATTTCTTTTTCTAAGATGGGGCTACTTAAGAATTCTATTTCCCCTTCTGTTATTCTGGGAAGTTTATATTTTTATAAATATTGATCTATTCTGTTAGATTGCCAAATTTATTTACCTATAATTGGGCAAAATAATTTCAAATAATTACATTGACTTCCTTTTCACTGGTGAGGAATTCACCTTTTTAGTTTTTGATACTGACAATTTGTTTTTTTTTCCTTTCTTTCTAAAATCCAATTAACCAATAGATTATCATTTTTTCCCCATAAAGCTAAGTTTTGATGTCAATGATCCTTAATTTTATCAATTGCTCCTTTGATTTTCAGGGTTTTCAATTTTTCTTTTTTTTCTTTTTCATGGCCAATTTATTTATCTTTTATTTCTCTATTTTTTTGCGTTTAAAGATGTAAAATGTCTCCTAAGTATCGTTTTGGGTGAATCCCATGAATTCTGGTAAGTTGTCTAATTTTTATCATTCTCCTCATTTAAATTTTCATTGTTTTTATGACTTTTGGATCCACTTATTCTTTAGGATTAGATTATTTAATTTCTAATTAATTGTTAATCCATCTTTCTATGGTGCTTTGTTAAATGTAATTCTTATGCATTATGATCTGAAATTAGTGCATTTAATATTTTTATTTTTTATACATTTAATTGTAAAATTTTAATGGCATAATATTTGGTCAATTTTTCTGTAGAAGTCATGTACCTCTGAGAAAAAGGTAAATTATTTTATATTTCCATTCATTTTTCTCTGGGTATCTATCATCTATAACTTTTCAAAAATTCTAAGTATGTCCAGGATAAATTGAGATCCTCCAGTATAATAATTATTTTTCAGATTTTTCTATAGCTCTTTTAATGTTTTCTTGAAAATTTTAGATGCTAGAATTTTGTGTTTAGTATTTAATGTTTATTATTTGTTTAATATTGATATTAATTTGTTTTTTCTTATGCCTTCAGTCAAAATGCTTTCTCTTGTGTTTTTTTTTCTTTTAATTGTGTCCTTTTCAGATCAAGATGCAATAAAAACTATATGTAATAAAGGTTCATGGAAAAATATACCAAAAATTAACTGGAAACTCAATAATCTAAACCCAAAAGAATGAGTGAGTCAAACAACAAATCATAGAAACTATCAGGGGCAGCCAGGTGGTGCAATGAATAGAACACCAGCCCTGGAGTCAGGAGGACCTGAATTAAAATCTGGCCTCTGACACTTAACACAAAACTAGTTGTGTGACCTTGGGCAAGTCACTTAACCCCAATTACCCTCCAAAAAAACTATCAAATAACTTCATTCAAGAGAATGACAACAATGAGACAACATACCAAAACTTATGGGATGCAGCAAAATCAGTTAATAGAGGAAGTTTTACATCTCTGAATGATTACATGATAAAATAGAGAAAGAGGAGATCAATGAATTGGGCAGGCAACTAAAAAAAGAAAAGAAAAGAAAACGAACACGTTAGTGGCAGCCAGGTGGTTCAGTGTATAGAGCACCAGCCCTGGAGTCAAGAGAACCTGAGTTCAAATCTGGCCTCAGACACTTAACACAAAAACTAGCCTTGTGACCTTGAGAAGGTCACTTAACCCCAATTACCCTCCAAAAAAAAAAAAAAAAAAGTAAAAAGAACAAATTAAAAACACTCAACTAAATACCAAATTAGTAATACTGAAAACCCAAGGAGAGGTTAATAAAATTGAAATTAAGAAAATTATCAAACTAATAAATAAACCTAAGAGCTGGATTTATAAAAAATAACAATAAAGAAAATAAACCTTTGGTTAATTTGATTAAAAAAGAAAGAAGAAAACCAAATTATCAGTATCAAATCATAGCAGCTCTTTTTGTGGTGACCAAGAACTGGAAACTGAGGGGAATGGCTGAACAAGTTGTGGTATATAAATGTAATGGAATACTGTTGTGGTATGATAAATGATGACTTCAGAAAATTCTGGAAAACTTTATATGAACTGATGCTGAGTGAAGTGAGAACCAGGAGAACATTGTTTACAGAAACAGTCACAGTGTGCAATGGCTGATTTTGGTAGACTTAGCTCTTCTCAAAAATGCAAGAACAGAAAACAATTCCATAGGACTCATGATGGAAAAAGCTGTCCACATCCAGAGAAACAAATATGGAGCCTGAATGCAAATCGAAGCAGACAATTTCCTTTCTAGATTTTGTATTGTTTCTTTCTCATGGTTCCTCCAATTTCTTTTAATTCTTCTATACAATATGACTAAAATGAAAACATATTTAATAGGAATGTATATGTAGAGTCTATACCAGATTGCATGCTATCTTGGGGAGGGGGAAGGACAGGGAGGGGAATAAAATATAAAACTTATGGAAGTGAATATTGAAAACTAAAAATCAATAAATTAACTTATAAAAAGAGAGATTTTAAATAATATATTCCCAGAAAAGGAAATAGAACTAATTGTAAAATAACTAACAAAGGAGGAAAAACACCCAGTTCTAATGCATTTAAAGAATTAAAAAAAAATTAAACAAACATAATGAACACTGCACAAAATATTCTCATGAAGTGAGACACAATTTTCCCCAACAGTATTCTTTTTTGTTCTTATACCTAAACCAGAGCAGGATGAAACATATAGGTCAACACAGAAAAATATGTTTAATAAATATAAATTTTAACTTAATTTTAAAAGACATTTTTGAGTGAACTGGATTGTACCAGGAATGTTAGGATAGTTCAACTTTAGGAAAACAGCTAACATAATCTTACTTTTGATAAAGAAATCTCTCTTTATTGTTGCACTTAATAATGTCAACATTTACCATTGATTCAGTTTTTTTCCTCCCCCCCAACTTTTGTTGGGATATGCCATATCTGAATACAATATGTTTCATCTATTCAAATTTCTATAAATTAAATTTTTATTTTATCAATTTTTGCTTTTAATACTTTTTTCCTGAATTAGCATGCTTTCTTTCTATTTATCTTTTATCTTTATCTATATGTTTTTTCCCATGGTTACTTTTCATTTAATGCAGCTGTATTTTTACAGAAACAATTCTCCATATATTCAATAACACTCCTCTTTCCTATTTGACAAAATTTTACCTGGTTTTAGAATTTTACTCAACTTGATAATTAATTTTCCTTTATTTAGTTATCTAATTCCACTGCTCTTCCCCCCCCCTCTTTAATAGCCTCTCAATTGAGTAGTTAATTTAATTCCACCCTTTTGAACTTCCCCTTCAACTCTTTTTTTTAAATAAAAGTTTGTATGTCTTTTTAGAAGGATTTATTTACCTATTTCTTTTCATGAATTTTCTTCCTTTTTGTGTATTCCATGTCACTGACTTTCAGATGTCTCAAACTGTATGTCTACCAGTCATCTTAAACTCTGTATATATCCAAAACAGAACTCATTACTTTTCCCTTAAATGACCCCTGGCTGCCACATTTGCAATTACTGGAAAGGCCAACATTGTCCTTTCTGTTCCTCAGGCTCACAACCTTGGAGTTATCCTCTATTTCTCATTGTCAACCCCCACCTGCTCTTCCATAGTCAAATTATTGGCAAGGCCTGAAAATTTCACCTTTCCAAGCTCTCTAGAATAAACACCTTTCTCTCCTCTGACATTGACACCACTTTAGTCAAGGCCCTCATAACTTCACAACCTCAGTAACTACAGTAGCCTATTGGTCCCTATCTCATATCTCTCGCCCTTCAACCTATTCTCCATTTAACCACTAAAATGATTTTCTTAAATGTGTCTGATCATGTCACCTCTACCCCTACTCAATAAACCCCAGTTCTTTTCTATTGCCTCTAAGAGCAAATAAAATACAAATGTTCTGTTTATCATTTAAAACTCTTCAGAACCTGGCCATCTCCTATCTTTTCAGTTTTCTTCAATTTTACTTCCCAGAACATAATCGTTAAGCCCTTTATACTGGCTTCCTAGTGTTTCTTTGAATAAGACACTCCCCGGCTCTGGGTATTCTCCAAACATACCCCATGCTTGGAATATTCTCCCTCCTCTACTCTGAATACTTAACTTCACTTTAAATCCCAAAGTTAATTTCTAACTCCTACAATAAGTCTTCTACAACCCCTCTCAATTCCAACGTCTTCCCTCTGTCAGTTATTTCCTATTTATTCTGTATATAACTTTCTTTGTATATATATCTATATTTGTTTGCATCTTGTTTCCTCCAACAAATTGTAAGCTCCTTGAGGGCAGGGACTACTTTTTTCCTCTCTTTGCATTCCCAGTCCTGAGCACAGTGACTGGTACTGTGTTTTAGTACATTTTTAAAATAGAATATTATGACTTTTTATTCTTTGATTCATTATTTGTAGCATTATTTATTCTATCTAAGCTTCTTTTTATTCCTCATGCAAAAAAATTTAATTACTAAATTTGAGTTTCCTATTCTAATGAATTTATATTATTGACTTTATAGAGTTTCCAGTCTTCCCCCTTTTAATGTCTCACCTGACTCATAAAAACACAAATTTATTAGAGAAATAATGAGTATAGTAGCATTGCCTCATGATAGAAATTTCTTTTTGCACTTAATTATGTGAACCATTTAGGGATCATTTGTCTTCCTACCATGCAATCTCCTCAATAGGTCAATGCACTGTGATCCTTTGGGGTATTCATTGATCCCAGTTGCTTTAGTTTTGCTTCTCTTGGGAATAATATTGCCTAATAAGGGATGTTTTCTCAAAGAGAGTAGTTTCCCTATGCAGCAATGACCTGAAGGATGCACTGTATAGTTCCCATCAAAAACATGCTTTTTCATTCATGAAATTGCTCTTAAATGGGCCCTTTTCCCTTCCCCTCCATTGACTATATACCTATGAGTTTCTTTCACCCTATTTTGATTACTTCTTTTGCCACCTCTCCTATTTTCCTGTCACAATTCTCATCTATCCTTCAACATTTTCTTTGACTGTGTAATTAGTTTCCACAAAATTCATCTATTCATCTTTATCAGGGGTTATCAAATTTGGTCTATGATCTTTTGAGCATGGCTCTCCATAATTTCTTCTCGTATTTCTTTAAATTCCTCTTCCATCCTTTTTGCATTGTGCACTACTTGCTTTTTGGTGGTAAATGCATCCCAGTATTAGGCTACAAAGGGGTTTCAGACTCCTCCTTTGCTGGGGAATTTACTTTTTGAAGTCTCAGTCTCTGTTCAAAATGGTTTCTTGAAAGGACAGGACTGACCTCAGCTATTCATGCAGACCCCTTGCTCCATTTTCCTCCTTTTAAAAAAATATTTCTTTGGGATGAATTAGCCTCTTGAGCTTTTTATAACTTTGAATGAAGGTGGGGGAGCTTAATGACAACATTTGCCATGTTTGGGTTTCTCAAGGCAGAAGAAAATAATATTGCTACCTCAAATATTTTCACTTCCTCACACACTGGGAAGAGTTAATGTCCTCTGGTTGTTATAACAGAAAACTTAAAGAAATGGCAGAGGTGGGTGCACCAGTTGTCTCTGCATCAGAAGGGAAATCAGTGAATATCTCAGAGGACAGTCAGTCGGCTTGTGTCTCCCACCAATTTGATCAATTTGTGCATGAAGGTAAATGAGTACAGCCATTATGGATTAGAATTTTCCACTGATCATAAAATTGTTACTTTTCTTAAACGTTGCTTTCTTGACATGTGAATTCAGGTACAATTGCTCTAATTATAGATTTTTTTTCATATGTATACATATGTGTATGCAATGTATATATATATATATATATATGTAAATTACAGGTATAGGACTGGAGGATAATACTCCATCTTATTGGTCACGTGACTTTCTTTTAATGACCCTTCATAAATCTTCTCCTGATAAGTATTGATAAATTAAAATATAAACAATAGAGTCAAATCTGGTTGTCTTGGCTCACAGTTTTATAGTGCCATAGATTTTAAGCTTGAGGAGACCTTCAAAGTCACCTAGTCCAACCTCTTTCTAGGAACACTTGTACATGAAGGTGCTTTTATTTCTTGTAGTACCCGCAGGTGTGAGTAGTTTATCTTTACTGAATTTTTTATCTTTCATATTCTTGTCCCTGACTTCTACAGCTATAGCTCTGAAATATCTAGCCTAAGTGTCATTCCCATAGCTCATTGCTCTCAGCATACTGTCAGTAATCTTTGTTAAATGGTTATTTGCTTTATGTTTAACATGTGACCCTTTTATTTATTTACTTATTTATTTTAAAGCAATTGGGGTTAAGTAACTTGCTCAAGGTTACACGGCCAGTTATTTCTGGGTGTGGCTAAGTATCAGAGCCCGGATTTGATCCCAGGTCATCCCAACTCTGGGGCTGGTGTTCTTACTCTCTGTGCTACCTGGCCACCCCACGTGTGACCGTTTTAATCATCATTTGAATTTTGATGTGAGATTCAAAACTTAAAAGGTATTACTACTAGGGGAATGAATTTATAATGATAGTATGTTCTAAGTAGGAGACATTTGTAGGCAGAGATCTTTTTTTTTTTTTGTTTTGTTTTCCCTTAAAGAATTACAGGACTGGAAGACACCAAAGAACTTATTTAATACAACTCCAGATGAAAGCATCTACACATCCTCTCAAATAGTATCTTATAGGAAGTCATCACTTTATAAAATTGGTGAGCAAGCTGATATTTATACACTAAGGATGGTATGATTATATATCAGGGTTCAATTCTTCAATCTCAATTAGAAAATGCAGTTCAAAACTATTGATGATTATTTCTTATTTAGATGTTAAATGGTTTTATATTAAAAAAGAGAAAATCAGTCAGTCAATAAATATTTATGAAGCACCTACTATACATCAGGTACTATGATAAACACTTTCAGAGCTCAGGATTCATGATTTAATCATATATCCATACTTTTACTTTCCAAATTTTACCCTTCCTCAATAAATATTGGCATATACTCAATTATATTTGTCTCAAAATGTCAAAGATTTTCAGAAATGTCTAATTTTCTTCTTTTGTATTTATCAAGCAGTAAATACAATTTATTCAAAATCTATCATGGGACATGCTGCGTTGTTAATTAATTTATGGAATTATGAAATAAGGCAGGTATGCCAAGTTCTTTGAATACTCACTGGGAAAGACTACAGTGGCAAAGGGAAATAAGGTTTAAATCACAATTTAATAAGACAGAGGTTTCAGAGTGAAATAGCAAAAAAAGGAGGGTACAGAGGCAGACAAAATGGGGATGACAAGCAGGCATCAAGAGAAAGAGAATGAGGAGAGGCAGAAGTCATAAAGGATAATTCACCTCACTTGGCAACATGGACCCAGATGCAGATGAAACAGTACAGAGATTGGGGGGAAGAGTTTGAGATCTCATTTTTACAGGTTTTTCTTTTGGGGGGGATGGTCACACTAACTCTTACTATGTCCTTTTGGGGTAAGTTTACTAACATATACAAATCATCTCAAAGTTGTCAGTAAAACTTTAAAGTCAACTTATCTATGGCATATAAGTTTTCAGTAACATTTATTGACCTGCTCTTAATGTGTTTGTAACTTATCTAAAATATACATGTTACAGGATCAAAATACACTGACAAGGCCCACATGCCATTTCCTGATGCTGCACGTAGTCTTAGGATGTGGATTTTGGCTAATATATGATATAGTTTGCAAATTATACTCCTTTGATCTTTGCAACGGTCTGTACATGATTTTTATATATCTCTTTGCAATCTTTCTTCCTGATGTTACTACCATATATTGGTTACTTATAAACTTATTTTTGATACTGAATAGTAAAGTAGTTGGAGGGTAGTTGAAAAGAAAGAACAAGAGTCAATTTTAACATACAGGCACTGTAATAAACACTGGCATAAGCAGGGATAAATAAAGGACAATTCCTGCTCTCTAGGGGCTCACATTCTAATGCAAGAGGGGGACTAACATGGAAACAACTATGTAGAATCAAGATACAGGTTAAACTTGAAAAATATCAATAGAACAATGTCATAAGAATTAAGGAGGACTGAAAAAGGTTTCCTGAAGAGAGTGGCATTTAGAGGTCTTGAAGGAACTCAGGGAAGGTAGGAAGGACAGAGGAAGAAGGAAAGCATTTTTTGCATTGTGGACAGTCAGTGAAAATGTCCATTATCAAGAGATGAAATTCTTGTTCAAGGAACAGTAAGGATTCTAATATCAGTGGATTAAAGAGTACATGGAGTGGGATAAAAGGCGTAAAAAACTGGAAAGGTGTAAGGGGTAAGTTATAAAAGACTTTGAACTTTATAATTGTCCTAGAGTTGATATGGAGTAATTGTGGCATATTACAGTAGAGGTAACATGGTCAGATATAAGTTTTAGGAAGATGATTGAGCTGACTGGAGGATGAACAGAAGCAGAGCGAGACTTATTACAGGAAGACCCACCAGAAGACAATCCTAATAATGTATTATGAAGTCATGAATCTTGTATCAGGTTGTTGGTCATCTTCCATGAGAGAAGAAGCATATGTGAAATGTTTCTAACATAATATTGGCAGGATTCAACACAGATTATCTATGGGGATAGATATGGGAAAGAAAGTGAGGAGGTTAAAATGGTATCTAAGTTTAAGCCTGTAGGAAGAGTGTAGGTTTGGGGTGCAAGAATAGTTTAATTTTGGGCATATTGAGTTGGACACATTATGTACAAGCCGCTCTACTTACTGTAGTAGTACAAAGCAAAACAATAAGAAGTCCATGGTCACAAGTAGTTTATATAGCAAACTTCCTCATAATTTTGAAATTTCTCGTCTGCTTTACTTATAAATAGGTGTTTTTCCATGCATACGTATGTGTTCATATATTTTGCCAAGATCTGAACTTATGGCTTAACTAATAAACCAAACAAGCATGTGCTGTATTGCTTTAAATTATCATTTATTTCTGAAGCACTCAGTCACTAAACATTTGAAAAGTGTCTTCTATGTTTCAGAAATTATAAAAATCACTAGAGATAGAGAAAAAGAGAAAATACAGTAACTTTCCCTCAGTGAGCTCACATTACAATGAGAAAGACACCCAGCAAACAAGATATAGACAGGATAAATGGGCATTAATTGGAAGAGAATTTTAAAAATTTAGAAACAGTTTTCTGCAGAAGATAGCTTACTTTAGACTTAAAGGAAGACAGTAGGTAGACACAAAGAAGAAAATATTCTAGGCATGGAAGAAGGTCGGAGAAGATGCCAGAGCCAAGAGATGGAGTGTTTTGTTCATGGAACAACAATGAGGTAAGATATGTAACAGATTAAAAAGTAAGAAGTAAATTATAAGAAGACTGGAAATGTAGGAGGAGGCTAGTTATGAAGGCTTATGAACACCAAAGAGATGGTTTTGTATTTGATCTGAGAGGTGATAGGATCCCTCTGGAATTTATTGATTAAGAAGGAACCCTACAAGGTCTGATGTGTTTTAGAAAAAAAATCACTTTTGCACAAAAATATTTATAGCAGCTCTTTTTGTGGTGGCAAAGAATTGGAAATTAAGGGGATGCCCATCAATTGGGGAATGGCTAAAAAAGTTGTGGTATATGAATGTAATGGAATACTATTGTGCTATAAGAAATGAGGAGCTGATGGACTTCATATTTACTTGGAGAGGCTTATATAAACTGATGCTGAGTGAGAAGAGCAGAAAGAGGAGAAATCTATACACAATTATAGACACAATGTATGAGTGATGACCAACTTTGATAGACTGGACTCTTCTCAGCAATGGAGGGTTATAACAGACAACTCCAAAAGACTCATGATGGAGAGAGATGTATACATTCAGAGGAAGAACAAAGTTTGAATGCTGATTGAAGCGAACTACCGGCTCTATTTCTTTTTCTTGTTTGGTTTAGTTTCTTCTTTCCCATTGTTCATTCCATCCATTAAAATCCTTCTTTATAATCTGATTAATATCTAATGTGAAAGTATTTACAGATCCTATATTTAATTGCATGGCATCATGGGGGGGAGAAGGAGGGGGAGAAAAATTGAAACTCAAGGGATTATGGAACTTAATCTTGTAAACTAAAAGTAAACAAAAAAGAATAATAAAGGCAAAAAAGAAAAAAAAACACTTTGCTATCTAAAAAGAGTAAAAATTAGAGTGAGGAGAGATTTGGTACAGGCAGGCCTTTTCCCTAACATAGCTGTCACAGTAGTATAGGCATGACACAATGAATTCTTGAACCAAAGTGGTAGCAGTGTAAGAGGAAAGAGGCACATTGGAGAGTTGTTACAAAAGCGAAATCCACAGGCCTTGACAATAGATTTGATATGTGGGATGGAGTAAGAGATAGTACAAAGTTGAGGATCACACCTTGGTCGCAAGACTGAGAGAATGGAAGGATGGTTTTATCCTTTACAGTAATAGGCAGGGTAGGAAGGAGGAAGGTTATTTGGGAAAAATAATGAGTTCCCTTTTTAGACATGTTGAGCATAAGATTTCTACTGTCAATTCAGTTGAAGATGTCTGGAAGTTAGTTGGAGATATGAAATTAGAGAGCTGCAGAGAAGTTTGGACAGGATAAATATATATATGAAAATCACATGCATAAAAATGGCAATTAAATTCATGGGGATTGATGAAATAGTAGAAAGTGAAATAGAAGGGGAGAAGAAAAGAGGGCCTAGAAAAAAATGTCTGTGGGGCACCTAGAGTTAGAAGGCATGATCTGCATGATGTTTCATTCAGCAAAGGAGACTTCGAAGATATCACCTGATAGGTAAGAAAAGACTTAGGAGTGAGTTCTGTCATGAAAACATAGAGAGAAGAAAGTATCAAGGAGCAGATAGTAATTGACAGTGTCAAAGGTTTCAGAGAGGTAAAAGAGAATGAGAATTTTTTTAAAGGCCGTTAGATATGTCAATTCAGTGATAAGTGGTAACATCAGAGAGAGAACATTTTGTAGAATGATGAAGGCGAAAGTCAGATTTTTAGGGGTTAAGAAGAAAATAAGAAGAAAGAAAGTAAAAACACCTATTGTAGATGACCTTTTAAAGGAGTTTAACCACAAAGTACAGGATAAATATGGAAAGATAGTAGGGATGGAAGAGTCAAGAAATTTTTTATGGTTTTTTTTGGTCATTGTTGTTTTGTTCTGTTTTAAGATGAGAAAGACATGTAGGCAGTGTGGAATCGAGCCAGTAGAAAAGGACAGGTTAAAAATAAGTAATTGATGATGACAGAGGGAACCAATTTGAGCAAAGAGATGAGATGGAATGGGATTCCTTGTGAGGAAGTAAGGAGTAAGTTGTCTCTTTCATGTAAGACGGGGTAAAAGAGGATATAAAATAGAATGTACATGATTGATATAAGATGAGGAAAGTAGGAGAAGAGGGAGCTCTCTATGAATAGAATTTTTTTTCCTGCAAAATATTAGGCAAAATTCTCAACTCAAAGGTTAGAGGTAGAGTGGAAACCATTGGAAATTTGCAGGAAACGAAAAGGTTTGCAATTGTTATTGTGTAGATTTGGAAGTCAGTTGATAAGGGAGGTTGAATAGGATTACTTAGCAGCAGTGAGAGTCCAGTTGAGGTTGTATAAAGTAAATTTTTCGTGGACCCAATCAGAATGATTGTGTGGTATGTTCCACCTTCATTCAGCAGCAAGTTATGTAGGAGTGAAGGTGGCAAATGGCAGGAGTTAACCTACACTGAGGTTTGGCAAGGTACAGTTGGTGACAAGAAAAGTGGGATTGGTACTCAAGAAGAGGACAATGTAAAATTGAACCAATTCACTGAAAGATCAAGATGGGGGAAAGAGGAGAGAGTGGCTAGCTCAAGAGTGATGCTTTGGGATAGAAGAGATGGTTCATAGATTGAAGATCACAGTAGGAATGGAGAGTAGAGTTTGGCAGGAGAAAGAACATAGAGAATTGGAAAAATCTATAGATTATTGTCAGATATGAGTATTTAATTTTTTAAACATAGAGGGCAGGAGAAGGTAGGTGAGAAAAATGATGGGACAGATATTAAACTCATTGATGAAGGAACAGGAATGACCTGCGTTTTTGTTGCTAACAGGTACAAGAATTTTGATTGGGTAGTAGATATGAATGCACCAGAAACCTTATTACCTTATTATTGCAAACATGGCTCATTTTGCCACTTTGCTATTAGAAAAGTATAGTTTATTCATGATGAAACTTATGTTGCTGTTTAATGCCACACTATAACTTATTTCTAATTTAATAATGGGAGCTTGATTTGCTCTCCCTCACATTCCCTGTAGTAAGGAAAAGTGGCAGAATTAAAGATAATAATTACTATGCTTTATCATTTTTTTTCACTTTTGGAGGGGGAAGGAAGGGCAATTGGGGTTAAGTGACTTTCCCAAATATGTTTTATCTTTTTGCATGATGTAAGTAAATCTTATTAGTAATGATGACTTGGAGGAGAAGGAGGAGGAGGAAGAAAAGATTGTTATATAATCATGGTCAAAACACTCTTATTACCTATAAATAGCACACAAAATGTAATGATACAATGTTCAGGGATTCAGTCATTCTCTGTTTAAGAGACTTCTTGTCTTTCAATTCAATTCAATTAAATGGTTACTCAAATCACAAGAGGAAATATGTTATAAATATTGTTTTCAAATATTCTTATAATGAATGCATGTGCTATTCCTCAGAAAAAACTGAAGCATGGGGAGTGAAATTACTATCCCATTGAGAGCAAAGTAACTCAGCTCAACCAAGTGAGAGAATCCCAAACATCACCCACAAGGGGAAATTCTCTGAAATGTCTTGTGTAGCAAGCTAAGGATAAGGCATGATGAAGATTGCCAGGTCCTCTTCAAAATCTTATTCTCCCTTCAGCAATATAAAGTGGGGTTGGCATTCTTCAATTCTTCTATCAAAACTTGAATCAACTACAGAGCCTGAAACCATTGAAAAAACATGGATCATTCTTTTCTCCCACTCTTGTCAACTCTGACCTGTCCCTTATATAGATGCCAGACACTGATCCACCAATGAGGACAGATTTTCATACAAATAGATTTTGGGAATCAATTGGAAAGTTTGAAATGGGGCATTTGAACTAGATGCTTGCTAAGAATCCTTCCAGCTTTAGCTTTGATTTGTAGACTAGCCTGATTTTGTAGGGACAAACATCAGTGAGATTGGGTCCCACACAAAAAAATGATGTTCACTGGCTTTTTTCTTTACTTTTGGGAAATAAGTGAAAAAAGGAGAAAGATAAAACAAACCTTCTTCCCACATAGACGATAAAAAATGTTATATTTGATACTGCTAAATGGAAAAGTCAGACATTAAAGTTATCAAAATAACATAGACCAGAACAACTACTTACTCATGGGAATAAATTGTGACTTTGTTCTTCTCCTGACTAATCACCTGTAATCTTCTGAGATCTAAAACTATCTTTTTTCCAATCTCTAGACAATGTCAGAGGAGATCCTAAGAGAACAGAATAACATTTTTATTAAAATGACTTTCTAAGCTAATAATTAAGTATTTGGGTTTATAAAACTTTATTTTGTTGTTACATAACATATTTATGATGCAATAAATAAAATGCCTTCTCTCCCACCACCCTGAAAATGCACCACTATCCATGCCCAATTGCACCCATGTAATTCTCCTTAGAATTTTAGAAAGAGAATTTTTCTATCCTTCAAGTGTTACCCCATAATATTTAGCCTTTTATGCAATTAATGGCAGCTTTAGGAAAGGTGGTAGATTTGAATTTCATATCTTTCCCCTTCTTTTATTAAATCTCTAGTGAAATCATTAATGACCTGTGAAATAACAAAAGTGGAGAAAGAAGCAAAGTATCATGGGAAACAAAGTCCCCTAAAATGGCAAAGATGATACTTGAAAAAAATGAAATAACCTAGAGTTGAATTTCATGCAAATTCTTTTTAAATTATTTTTTTGTGCTGTCATAGAAATTTGACATTTTTCTTTAGAATTTATGCATTTATATCAGTATGTAACCTCCAAGGGAAATAAGAAATTTAGTGAAATTCCATGAAGGGAGGAATTTCTTAGCAAACATTTGTATAAATGTGAAGAAAAATTACCTTATAAGAGATTCCCAGGAACCCTGAAAGCAAGAAAAGCATCGTTAGTGAAGCATCAAAAGTAGCCCATGTTCCAGGTGTCAGAAAGGAGCATATGGAGACAGTGGTGCTTTCATAATTGTATCAGGGTGTTAATTAAAGTAAGCATCATTTTTTTTTTCTCCAGTCAAGTTAATAAGGATTTTAATAGATACAAATAAGTGAATCTTGATACTTTATTTTCACAGTAATTTTAATGGAAACAATTCAAGGCAAACATAGACCAAATAATTTAATTATCCACATGAACTTTTCCTTTTCCTTTCCATCATCATTCTTGAAAATTTCACACAGAGTAAATGGTGGTGGTGATAGTGGTAGAGTGGTGGTAATAGAATGCTGGTGTTAAAGATATTTAACTATAAATAAAATATAAATATATGTGTATTTACATATACATTGGCCCTCATATGGAGTTATAGCTTTGACACTGAATGATTGAATAAAACATAATTTAAGTGCTTGCTATGTGCAAAGAACATAGAAGGGTAAGATAGTTCCCGCTCTAAAGAAGATCAGGTTATGATGGGAGAAAACACATATGGAAGGTTTCAGCTGTAGGTTAGATGTAAAAATCTCTGCAACTTAGGGTGAAGCAGGAAAGGAAATATTAATGCTTCTCTCTTCTTTAATGTCATTTCCAGTGATAAAATCATAGCAGTATTTTATGTTGAACCATTTAACAGTGCCAGAGATTTTGGTGGCAAGAACTGTCTTTTATGGGTCATTAGTAGCTGTAACTGTAGCTTCTGCCAGAACATTGCCAAATCGCATCTCCAAAGGAAGAAAATCCCAGGATAATAATTCAGGGCAATGGACATTTATTATTCTCAAGGCTCTTGGGATCAGGGTTCTGCACTGTGTCCACTGGGGAGAATGTTAGAGAAGTTGGTAATGGTGATTTTACTTGCCTAGCACATGTTGTCTCCAATTTTTCTTGGGGTACCTATTTACTTCAGTTTTGAAGAGAACTATAGTTGGTTACATGTGATTCCAAAGTTAGCTAAAATCAATTTATGGTCATCATCTAATGGACATTGCTTTACCCTTTCTTACTTTAACTCCATTGGTCATGGAGTCTTAAATGGCATTCCTTTTGAAGTATGGCTGTTTTAAAATTTACTAGAGTCCATATTTATCTCTGAAAATGCTGAGTGCCTTACTTCCCCCCAAACAGGATTGCATCTGGTAATTCAGTAGGCTATTTGCTTTCTTCATTTACATATTTAAGAGAACAAAATCATTGAGGTATATATACCTTTTAAATAAACTTTTTTTTTTTTTTTGCAGTGAGATATCCTTGGGTAAGCTCTAAATTTGACTACCAGAATATTGTGATGTGTATGTATATATGTATGTGTGTGTTTGCTGTTGTATTGTTTTTCTTCTCTTTTTTATTTTGTTTATTTACTATTTTATTTTCTCCCAGTTACATGTAAAAACATTTTTAGCATTCGTTTTTAAAACTTTGAGTTCCAAATTCCTCCCTCCTCAACACCACTCATTGAAAAGGTAAGTAATTCAACATATGTTGTATAGGTGTAATCATGCAAAATATTTCCATGGTAGTCATGTTGTGAAAGAAAACAGAAAAAAACTCAAGGAAAATAAAGTAAAATTATGCTTCATTCTGCAATCAGAAACCATTAGTTCTTTGGGAATGGATAGTATTTTTCCATCGTAAGTCAATCAGAGTTGTCTTGTATCTTTTTATTGCTGAGAATAGCTAAGTAATTTAAAGTTTTTTTTTCTTTTTTTTCAAATGCTTTATTAACTTCTGATTTACATCATTCATTTCTTCCAGATTTTGAGTTACAAAATTATTCCCCATATTCCCCTACCCACTGCCCCAAAACAGCAGTCCCACAGGATATCCCCTCCTCCAATCTGCCATGTCCCATATTTTCTCCCATACCCCTTTTGACTTCTATTGTGGATCTCTATGCCCCAGTGCCTGTATATCCCATTTCCCAATTAAATGTAAAATAGCATTAATAATATTATATATGTATTTCAATATTTGATTTTAAAACTTTGAATTCCAGATTCGTTTCCTTCCTCCCTTGTCACCCACCCTTACTGGGAAGACAAGCAGTTCAGTATAGGTTGTACATGTGTGGCAAATGCAAAACAATAACATAGTAGATATATTGTAAAAGAGTGACTATATTTCCCTCCCTCCTATCCCACCTCCCACTTGTTCTATTCTCCGCTTTGATCTCGTCCCTTTTCAAAAGTGGGTGCTTCCAACTTCCCTCCCCCCCAGCCTGCTCTCCCTTCCATCATGCACCCTCTCATACCCTTCCCCCCCACTACTCTCCTGGAGGGTGAGATACCCTATTTAGAGTGCATTTCATTCCCTCCTCAAGCCAAATTCAATGGGAATAAGGTTGATTCATCCCCCTTTGCCTTCCTATTTTTCCCCTCCATTGTAACCATTTTCCCTTGCCTCTTCTATATAAGATGGTTTATCCCATTCTGTCTCTCCCCATCTCCTTTCATTATATTCCTCTCTCACCTCTTAATTTCACCTTTTAAGTATTATCCCTTCCTGTTAAATTGGTCCTGTGCCCTCAATCTATGTATATCGGTAAACATATATGCACACATTCACATATATATTCATATGCCCATATACCCTCATATATACATACATACATAAGCATATGTGTGTGTATTTCTATTCCCTTCAACTATTGAGAAAAGTTTCATAAGTTACAATTCTTGTGTTTCCATGTAGGAATGGCAATAGTTCAACTTTGATAAATTCCTTATGATTTCTTTTCCCTTTTTACCTTATCATGCTCCTCTTGCTTCTTGTATCTGAATGTCGAATTTTCTATTCAACTTTCGTTTTTCCAGCAAGAATGCTTGAAAGTCCTCTATTCCACTGAATGACCACATTTTCCCCTGAAAAGTCATTTAAACTTAATCATGCTATAATATTGCTGTTACTTTTTACACAGTGCACTTCACTTTGCATTAGCCCATGCAAATCTTTCCAGGTTTTTCAGAGATTATACTGATAATCATTTCCTATAGTACAATATTATTGCATCACAATCACATACCACAAATTGTTTAGCCATTCCAAAATTCATGGATTTCTCCTCAATTTCTGACTCTTTGCCCTCAGAAAAGAACTCTGCTATAAAAATTTTTGAACATATAGGTACTTTTCCTTTTTTGTTTGTTTTTTTCTTTTTAATCTCTTTGGGAAACAGACCTAGTAGTGGTATTGCTAGGTCAAAGGGTATGCATGGTTTTATGACCCTTTGCAACTAGTTCCAAACTGCTCTACACAATGGTTGAATCAGTTCACAACTCCACAAACAGTGCATTAAGATCTCACTTTTCCCACCTATTAGCCAATCCAATAGGTATGAGGTAGTGCCTCAGAACTGTTTTAATTTATCTTCTCCAATAAATGGTGGATTAGAATATGCTTTCATACAAATATGGATAGTTTTGATTTCTTCATCTGAAAACTTTTTATCACTTATCATTTGAGGAATGGCTCTTAATTTTATAAATTTGACTCAGTTCTCTACATGTTTGAGAAATGAGCCCTTTATCAGAGAAATTATTTCAATTTTGTTTCACAGTCACTCTTACTAACTGTATTGCCATCCATCTTTCTTCCCCCCTCCCATTTATTCTATACTCTCTCTTCTTCACCCTGTCCTTCCTCAAAAGTTTTTTGCTTCTGACTACTCCTTCCTCCAAACTGCCCTCTCTTCTATCTCTCCCCCATTCTCTTATCCCCTCCCCTTCTACTTTCCTGTAGGGAAAGATATTCCTATACCCAAATGAGTGAATATGTTGTTTGCTCTTTCAGTCAATTCTGATGAGACTAAGGTTCCCTCACTTCCCTTCACCGCCTCTTCCACTCTACTATAAAAACTTTTTCTTGCTTCTTTTATATGAGATAATTTATCCCATTTTACCTCTCCCTTTCCCGTTCTCCCAGTGTGTTCCTCTGCGACCCCTTGATTTTTTTGGATAACATCCCTTTATATTTAACTCACACCTGTGCCCTCAGTCTATATATACTCCTTCTAACTGTCCAACAATCCCATGTGTTCCAAATATTCTCTTCCCATAGAGGAATGTAAATAGTTTAACTTTAATAAATTCCTTAAGATTCCCCTTTCCTGCTTACCTTCTCTTGAATCTTCCATTTGAAAGAGTTTTCCTATTCATCTCTAGTCAAGAATACTTTAAGAATTTTCAAGAATATTTTTCAAGAATACTTTAAATTTTTATCCCACTGAATGTCCAAATTCCCCCCTCAAGATCATATACATTTTTGCTGGGCAGGTGATCCTTGATTGTAATTCTAGCTTTTTTTGCCCTCTGTAATATCATATTAAAAGCTCTCTGATCTTGTATGATAGAAGCAGCTAAATCTTGTGTTATCCTGACTGTGGCTCCACAATACTTGCATTACTTCTTTCTGGCTGCTTGAAATATTTTCTCCTTGACTTAAAAACTCTGGAATTGGGCTGTAATATTCTTATGAATTTTCATTTTACAATCTTTTACATAAGGTGATCAGTGGATTCTTTCTATTTCTCTCTTACTCTCTATATCCAGAGTATCAGGGCAGTTCTTCCTGATAAGTTCTTGAAAGGTGCTGTCTAGGCTCTTTTTTTGATCTTGGCTTTTTCAGGTAGTCCAATAATTTTTTTTTTAATTCTCTCTCCTGGATATATTTTCCATGTTTTTACAATGAGATATTTCACATTTTATTACATTTTTTTCATCCTTTTGGTTGAGTTTTTTTTGTTTCCTGATTTCTCATAAAGTCATCAGCTTTCATTTGCTCCACTCTAATTTTTAAGGAATTATTTTCTGGGGAATAGAGCCAAGATGTCAGAGTAAAATCAGAAACTTGCTTAAGTTCTCTCTCAAACCACGATCGATACTTGCAAAAAAATTACTCTAAAAAAATATTAGTGGTACAGAACCTACAAAGTGAAAGAGAAAAGCAAATCTCCTGCTAAAAGCAGCCTGGTAGAGCAACAGGAAGGGTCTATGACAACATACTGGGAGCTGAGTGCATGAGCCACACTGGGCCATACCTGAAGCACAGACTGGCCCAAACAGATTTCAGGGGACTGATTCACTGGGATCTGTGGTGGTTTCCAGATTTCTCAACCAAAAAATGTCAAAAAAAAAAAGTAAAAGGTCAGTAGGGAACTCTGTTGAAACTCAGTGAGAGAAGAGCGTGGTCATGTCCCTGCCCCCAGGGCAGCAAAAGTGGTGGCTAGTGGCAGTGCCTGTAGCTGCTGCTGAAGGCTACCTCCTGAGCTCCAGGGCTACAAATTGTAGGGGGACCAAGTGACCATTTAGAGGGTAATAGCTCTTGCTTTGACCTACTTGGATCTGGTTTGCAGTCTTGGTTGGTGGTCCTGGAGTGAAGATTGCTAGTATAGCAGAGCTTTTTGAGACTGTGGAGAGGTAGTCATTCTCACAATTGTGAGTCAGGTGCCTAGAAAAAGCTCTGACAACAGCTGCACAAAACCCCCAAATTTGGGACCCAGCACTCTCCACTCTGGAAGCAGAGTTCTACCATGGCAAAGAGCTCTAAAGCCAAGTAATTGGCTGGCAAGATGAGCAAACAGAGAAAGGAAAACCAAACTGTAGAATTGTATTGGTGACAGAGATGATTAAAACAGAGCCAGAAGAAGACAACAAAGTCAAAACTCCTGCATCAAAAGCCACCAAAAAAAATTTGGATTAGTTGCAGGTCATGGAGGAGCTCAAGAAGGATTTTGAAAGTCAAGTAAGAGAAGTAGAGGAAAAATTGGGAAGAGAAATGAGAATGATGCAAGAAAACCAAGAAAAGCAAGTCAACAGCCTGCTAAAGGAGAAACCTAAAATACTGAAGAAAGTAACACCTTAAAAAATAGACTAACTTAAATGGCAAAAGAGACCCAAAGAGCCAATGAGAAGAAGAATGCCTTAACAAACAGAATTGACCAGATAGAAAAGGAATTTCAAAAACTCACTGAAGAGAATAATTCCTTCAAAATTAGATTGGAGCAAATGGAAGCTAATGAATTTATGAGAAATCAAGATAATATAAAACAGATCCAAATAAATGAAAAAAGAGAAGGCAATAGGAAATATCTCATAGGAATTATTTTCTTCAGTGAGCTTTTGGACCCCCTTGTCCATCTGTGCTATCTGCTTTAAAAGGCATTCTTGTCCTCATTGACTTTTGGGACCACTTTTGCCATTTGTCCCTGTTGGTTTTTTAAGTTATAATTTTCTTCACTTGTGTGTGTGTGTTTCCTTTTCCAAGTTGTTGACTTTTATTTCTTGATTTTCTTACATCACTCTCCTTTCTCTTTGTAATTTTTCTTCTACCTCTCTTACTTAATTTTCAAAATCCTTTTTGAGCTCTTCATATTTTTTTTCATATATTTTTTTCTTGGAGAATTTGGATATAGGAGTTTCAACTTTGTTTTCTTCTTCTGATTGTGTATTTTGATCTTCCTTGTCACTATAGTTACTTTCTATAATCAGTTCTTTTCTTCTGTGGTTTCCTCATTTACCCATCCTAATACTTGATATTTAATTGTTTGTTAAAGTAGGGCTCCAGGGTGGAGGACATATTGTCCCAAGATTTGTGCTGTTGTTTTCAGAAATAATTCTGAGTATCTGTAAGTTTTTAGTTCTTCCAAGGTGGTACGATCTAAGGAGAAGTGTTTACTACTCTCCTGGCCTGTGGTCTGGTCTGTGAGTGACCACAGGTCCTTTTCTCTGTTTTGGAATTGTGAAGAATGTTCCCCCCTCTACTGTGGCTACACAGTCTGCTGTGCTAGTGCTCCTCCTTGTCCTGAGACTGCCACCCAGGACTGGGACCTGGATTCTACTATGCATAAAGCAATTGAGTCCTGTCCCAGCGCTATAAAAAGACCCTTTATCTCCTTCTGACCAGTTGTTTGGCCCCATTCCCATCTGTGGGCTGAGAGCTCTAGAAGCATCTAATGCCACTGCTGCTGCTGATGCAGTCATTCCCAAGGCCTATTCCTGGTTTCCTGGGACTGGGACTGTGCTGGCATGACCTGTTCTGGACTGAGCTCCAGTCTCACCCAGGTGCCACAGACCTTTCCTGTTGACCTTCTGTAATGGGAATGTAGATTTTTAAGATCTTCCCTGCCCCTGGGCTAAAGTGCACCTGGAGCCTGGGGTGGGAGGCTTGTTTTTCAGTAGATACTTCTTGATTGGCCAGTGAGTCAATAAGGTTGTTACATTCTCTAAGCCAGGAGAAGGCTATGTAAGCCCTGATGTGTAGCTTTGTTTTGGGGCTCAGTTTGAGAAGTGTTCTGTGATTTGATGAAACTCTGGGCTAGCCGTTGTCCAGAGCCCCCCGGCTTTGAAACCCAGATGTTGTTTGGTATGGATGTAATGGTTGCACAGTTTGGAAAGCTGTCTACTTGATCTGTTTCTGTCTTGATAATTCTGCCTGTATACTTTGAAGTTTGGGGTGCTGACCTTTGTCCCCTGAACAAGGTAAACGATATATGTCTGACTGATTAAAGTGGCTTGTTAACCCATTTTGAGTTGCTTTCCTTTATCAAAGCAGATCCAAGAACCTGTGTTGGCAGCAAACCCTGAGGACATTTGGGGTGCTTGCTGCTACACCTTCTAGATTTTCTTTGGTGTCTGTGGGCTGAGAAGTTTGGAACTACCACAGCTTCCAGTGATTCAGTTGCCTCAAGGCCTGCTCTGGTTCTGCTCAGTCCAGAATGCACTGCACTGTGTTTCTCTGACCCTTGTGCAACAGACCTTTCCCACCAACCTTCTAAGTTGTCTTGGGCTGGAAAATTGTTTCATTCTGTCTTTTGTGGGCTCTGCTGCTCTAGAATTTGTTTAGAGTCATTTTTAAAGGTATTTGAGGGGTTTAGTGAGATCTCAGGTGAGTCACTGCTTTTACTCCACCATCTTGGCTCTGCTTCCTTGTCTTGTTTGTTTGTTTTGTTTTTTATCATAGTTACTCTAGATATTTCCTATGAAAGGTATGGGAATCTGATAGTTTAGCTAAATAAAAGAAGGGAGTGTTGATTTGTTTTCTCTATTGTGTGGGATACATGATCATGTGTGACTGTTTTCTTTTTTTGTTTTTAAAATCTTTATCCTAAAAGGAGGCAGGGTAGAGTCAATTGTACTGAAGGTACCTTTGTGAGAGTGAATACTGGCTCTGCCTCTTCATTCTCTATGGATCAGGGCAAGTAAGTTAATTTCTCTGAGACTTAGTTGTCACATGTAATAGTGGTAATAGGATCAGCAGCAAGAATGATAATGCCTAGGTGTGTGTGTATCAGTGTGTATGTGTGTGTGTGTATTTGTTTGTAAAGCACTTAATATATGTGTGAAAAATAAAAAAAAAATCTGAGAAATAACTTCTGGGTAATTTAATCATTTTATTAATAATTAATAATTCCAGGAGACAAAAAAAAGGATGTTCATGTTCTTGGAGCGAAGACACCTCATGGCAATCATTCACAATTTATATGCCCATAGAAGAGTAGGTGGAAATCAACTATGCTTGTTTAACAATTAATGAGAAAATGAATATTACAATGAAAGAGTGGGCTATATTACAGTGAGGGATTACATGACTTGAGTCACCCAAACCTTTGCCAAAAGACACACAAATTTGCATATGAACTGTCTTAGTAAAGGAAGGATGCACATTTTCCCAGACCTGTCTGAGAAAACACAAGGAGAAAGAATGTACCCATAATGTCTTTTATTATGTCTTGACCTGAGCACATCTTTGACAAAGATTCCTGACACTGGTTGATTTCTAGATAAGGAAGTAGAAAAAAAAGGGAAAACCTTGGTCATAATACAGTAATTACTTATGAAATACAGGAGAGAAATAATCATTTCTTACATATGTTAATTCGCTTGACAGTCACAATAATCCTTCAAAGTAGGTGCTATTTTTCTATTTACTGGATGAGGAAACTGAAGAATAGAGAGGTTAAGTGACTTGTTCTGGGTCACAGAGTCAGTCTTTTTGTGAGCAGAATTCAAACATAGATTATCCTACATGTCCATTGAAGTTTTTCCACTGTGCCACATAACTGGCTATAAATTCATTAACTCCCAGGGGTAAAATGGACAAAAAAAAATCCTAACCATCTAAAACATAAGGCAGTTAGGAGGAAAGCAATACCACAGTCAACATGAAATTATAATACACTATGTATGTACCAGGCATTGTACTAGACAGTGGAGATAAATATGACAAGAATGTAACATTATCAATACTTCTGTAGTACATATTCTAAAAGTTCTACACAAATTTGGGTTGTGATTATATTAAATTTATCATCAAACCAGTGTAATTAAAACATCTTTTTTTCTTTTTATACTGAAATTTATTTTTAATATGATTTGTCCATTGTGAAGTTTCCATATTTTTCATTTGAATTTTTCCATATTTTATAACCTGATATTAAAACTATTTGGTTAGGCTAAAACAAATGAATAATCATTCATTTTATATCATAGTTAGTCAAATTATTAATAATACTTAGATGTGACTACTTTAGCATTGTTTGTCTGAATTCTGTAGGCATAGTTTGTTATGCTGGGATATAGAAAGATGATGCTCGTAATTTAGGTGATCCAGTTATCCACTGATAATGAATGATTTTTTTTAATTATAAAGAATGTTATGTTAATTATTATTAATTATATTTTGAGCACTCTTTTGTAGATAATGCCAATTTCCCTTTCGCTATTCCAAATACATTTTAAAATGGTTTATGTTCATATCCAATATGATGACTTTAGCCATTCACATTTATCAGATCCAAATACATATGGAATAAAGGAATATGATGAAAAGAAAAAAATTATCTGAATAATTAATTTTGAGCTTCCTACATTATATGATTGAACATCTGGCAAATTTACAAGAAAAAAACATTAGAATTTTTATGAGAAGTGGTCTCCATTCATTCAGCATGACTGTTTAAAATCTACACATATCAAAATATTTGTTATGTGTTTCTGTTCCCAGGAAATATCTTTGGGTAATATTACCAGAATCACAACGAAAAAACTTTCTTTATCAATTAGTCAGTCAAATATACATAGATAAATACATATACACAATATATGTAAGCATGTTTCTTTAAGTTTATAGGGCTGCCAGATTAGTTCAAGGTGGCCTAGTGTATGATATAAAAGAAAGCTGGTTACATGGATGGCTTAGACCAACTGAAGCTCTGTTCAATAAAATATGATTCAGAAAGTTTGTTGATGATACCTCTAATAATTCTGTGGTGCTAATTACACTAACAATTTTTTTTAAGTTATTTGGAATTGTATCTGAATAGCTAATTGAAGAGGGAAAAAAATGTTGTCTTACCTCCCCCTTCACTCACTGGAAATGCAGTGCATTACATGTGGATGAGAAGATCTGGGTTTCATTCTCATCTTAGCTACTCACTTCTTGCATAATGCTGGATAAATGCTGAAATTGTGTTTTGTTGTTGTACCTCTGACCACCCAAACAATCAATATTGTAAATATATAAGGAGTTAGTATAAAGTAACAATTAAGACAAAAATAAGAATTAAGAGTGTGAAGAGCAACATAATAGCCACTTGACCTCTGAAAGTAATTTTGGCCACATCTAGTCACTACATGCTAAATTAGAAGAAGCCAGCTAGGGCCTAGTAATGTACTCCTGGTGTATAAACGGCACCTAAGCTCCAGACACAGGCATTAAAACCAGAGAAAATTATGTTGATTAAGAAATCTTAAGCTGGCACTGATAAACTGGAGGTGATTTTGATACTTTAATAAGTGAATCCAGGTGGTATAGGCAAGAATTAGACTATGCCTCCTTATCCTCATAACAAACTTGTAAGCATAAAGGCTCAAATCCCTTCTCCTCAAGCACTCCTCCATTTATCAGGGGGGCATGCTGTCTGATCCCAACTCTGATGTCTAATTATGTGAGTGACTCTATGTGCCCCTCTATATATCCCAACTCTTTCCCAAACCATCTGTGTTCCTATCCTACCCTGTCCCTGCACCATTCCTGGTCTATCTGCCTCTGTACTTTCTTTGCTTTATTACAGTTTGATTGATGAGTGTAATAGTAATGTAATTTAAAGATCCCCCTGTATTGGTTTGGTTTTCAAATTGATTGTGTTAAAACCCAGAGCTTGTGAATCCCATTTGTGGGATGGACTTGTTGACGTGAAAAGAGAGGGCTGGAATGGGAGGAGCTGCTGACGTTAATTTAGAGAGACACAAGAAAAGAGAGAGGCAGAAGAACTTTTTGGAAACATCATCTTGGAGGCAGAGAGAGTCAGAGAGGATCGCTGAGTTCCGCTTTGAATTGCCCAGGACTTTTGAGAGCTGCCACCCAGAGCTGCCAAGGACTGAGGAGACATGGCTGTTATGCTGGTACTTTGTCTGTGTTGATGCTGTTTTGCCAGATTTGTCCACTGGTGAAAGACAGTCCTGTTGTTGCAGAAGTTTTGGAACCTTGCTGTTGGTTCAGAGCTACTGAGACTATTCTGCAGACAGAGTGAATTCTATCCACTGGTGAAGGACAGCCCTGTTGTTGCAGAGGGCTTGGAACCTTACTGTTGGTTCAGAAGCCCTGAAGAAGGATTTTCTTGTTGTATGTTTACAGAAATCCTGGAAGGGGGGTTTGCTAATATTTTCAGGGGTCCTAGGACTGTTCTGCAGACAGAGAATGAATTAATGAAGATACTGGCAATGTATCTTGTGGCCTTTCTAAGCTTTGTTTCCCCAGGAACAAAGATTGTTTAGAATTTGCCTTGGGTCAAGATGAAGAAAAGACCTCTCTTTGGGTATTAAATGCTGTTCTTATGCTTGGTGTAACTCTGGGGTAGATTCAATTGTGATCCAAGGGTGGGGAACTTTTGACTTTTTTGTGCTCTGTGATTGAACAAATGAATGTACTTTACGTATGATTGGAAACTAATCTCCATTTGAGAACAGGGGCTTTGTGATGGACTAAATGAATGTACAGCCTAGGGGTGGAGTAGTATTTAGAAGGGGGACTTTGTGATTGATTAAATGAATATAATGTCCAGGGGTGGGGTAGTACTTGATTAAATCACACTTGGTAAATGCTGTATTTTGAATTATGCTATATGTTGATTCTCTCTGTTCTTAATTTGTCACTGAATAAAATAGAGAGCGCCTATGCTGGTATTTTGCACCTTGGGAAGTTGCCTTTGCTTGGCATTACAATGAGTTACTCCGTGCTTGCTGCCAGCAGAATTTTTCTGAGTGAGCATCCAAAGAACTACGCTTGATCACTGTGACCCAACTGGGGACCCCTTTGTGTTCCCTTTCCTTGGGTATAAACTGGGAAACTCAGACTGAGATTTAATCTGTTCACAGTCCGAACCCCTACTGGGTGAACCTGTCACCATGAATCCATTGAGAGAATACATGGGCAGATAGAGAATCCCCATAAGCCTCTGCCAGGCCCTGGGACATCCAAATGCAATGTTATAATCTTCTCTTACAGCTTCCTTGTTTGGAAAATGATGGGGTTATACTAGTTAATTTTCAAGTTACTTTCAATATTTTATCCTTTTGGAGTCTGGTAGCACAATGAATAGAGAGTACTGGGCTTGAAATCAGAAGACCCAAGTTTGAAACGGACTGGAGCCACTTACTAGCTGTGATCTTATCTCAAACTCTGGCTAAGTTTCTTCAACTATAAAATGGAGATAGTAATAGCACCTGTATCTATCTTCCCTTGTGAGTATCAAATGAGATGGTCTTTATAAAAAGTGCTTAGCATCATACTTGGCCCATAGTGGGCGCTTAAAAATATATATTTTCACTTTTTTCAACATTGTCAAGAGGGACAGATGAAGTCAATGCAAATGATATTTAAATACAGCTGCTTAAGTGACCAGGTCTATAATATTATACAATATACATAATGTCATAACATAGATTATTGTATATGGTTGATCGGTTGTTGTCCTTAATTCTCAGAGAGAAACAAAATAACATCATTGTGTTAGAGTCAAGTTACCGTGCCCCTGACTGGCTAATAAATGCAATGTGAGGTCAGAATGCTGTACCACAGGTCAGGCACAAATAGCCAATGTGAATGTTTCGGGTGAATTCTCTAAATTTGCACATCTCATGTTTCTTTTGAACTACTTCAATTCTGATTTTGTCATAGAGCACAAAACCTTCTCTGATGTGGGCACACCATAGTGGGCAGTCCTGGACCAGTGTTTCTCATGTCACACAATGAATTCCAAAGTTCTTAGATGAGACCCTGAGAGTATCCTTGTATCACTTTTACTGACCACTGTGTGGGTGCTTACCTGTGTGAATTCTCCATAAAATAATCTTTTAGGCAAGAGCAAACTCATCACTCAAACAATGTGGCCAACCCGTTAAAAATTGTGCTCTCTGCAATAAAATTTGAATGTTTTGCAGTTTAGTTTGAGAAAGGAACTCAGTGTCTGGTATCTCATCCTGTCAGACAATCTTCAAAATCTTCCTAAAACCATTCAAATGGAAGTGATCAAGTTTCCTGGCAAGGAACTGGTATACTATCTATATTTCAGAGGCACACAATGAAGTCAGCACAACAGTTCTGTAGATCTTCAGTTTGGTAGTCAATCTAATGCCTGTTCTTTCCCTCACTTTCCTTTAGTCTTTCAAACACTGAGCTAGCTCTGGCAATGAGTGTATTAACCTAATTATCAATGTGTACATCCTTAGAAAGTATGCTGCCAAAGTAAGTGAACTTATCCACAGCATTGAAAACTTCTCCATTTGCTGTAACCAATGGTTTCATGTATGGATGGTGTGCTGGTGGCTGATGCAGCACCTGTGTTTACCAGGTGTCAGTTGTTAGGCCACAATTAGCTAAAGCAGCAGAGAATCAATCTATACTTTGTTGCATCTCTGCTTGAGAAGCTGTACTGAGTGCACAATTGTCTGCAAACAAAAAATTATGCACCAGCACTCCCTCTACTTTGGTCTCGGTTTTTAATTTGAATAATTTAGCATCAGCATTAGTAGAGCTGACCTTGATGTCATGTTTGTACTTCTTAAAGGCATTTGATAATATGGCTGAAAACATTATACTAAAAACATGGGAAGAAGCACACAAGTCATGTTTCACTCCACTGATAACTGGGAAAGCATGAGAGCTTCATCCATTATACAGAACCAGGGCATGCATCATGAAATTGACATATAATACTGATGAATTTCTCCAGGTAGCTAAACTTTGATATAATATTCCATAAGCCTTTGTGACTGACAGCATCAAGGGCCTTGGTGAAAGCAACAAACATTGTGTACAGACCTCTGTTCTGCTCCCTGCATTTCTGGAATTGTCAGGCAGAAAACACCATATTGACTGTTCCTTGGCTCTTTATGAAGCCACAATAGCTCTCAGGTAATGACCCTGTTCCAGGTGAAGGATAAGCCTATGAAGGAGGCCTCTGTCAAGAATCTTGCCAGCAATGACAAAGAAAGAGACTTTGCTGTGACTGTCACAGGGCAATTTATTTTCTCTACCTTTAAAAAGAGGGACAATGGAGGTGAACTTGAAATCCTGTGCGATAACTTCTTCTTGCCATATAACCCAGAAAATTGCAGTCAGCTTTTGTATGAGTAACAGACCCCCACCTTGTAAATCCCAGCTGAAACTGAATTAGCATCAGGTGCTTTGCCACATGAAAGGAGGTTAATGGAATTCAAAACCTTTTCTTCAGTTGGAACTTCAGCAAGGGAGGGGTTGAATTCAATCTGAGGTCAATGGTTTCAGCATTGGTTGATGATCGTCTGTTGAGAACACTATGGAAGTGTTCAGCCCATCTCTCTAGTATCATGTCTTTATCACTATTCAATGTGGCTCCATCAGCATTGAGTATCTGAGAGGCACCATAGGTCTTTGGCCCATAAATAGCTTTTTTAGGCCACCACAAAAGTGCTTTTGATTCTTATTATGAGCATGAAATTGAATTTCATCTGCCCACTTACTGAGCCAAGAATTCTCCATTTCTCTAAGCTTCATTTGTACTTCACTTTTGATGGGATTAAGGGCTGCCTTCTTACAGATGGATGAAGTATCCTGATGGTAAACCCTGAGGAGTTCTTGTTTTTCATTTATCAGCTTCTGAATCTCCCCATCATTTTTGACAAACCAGTCTTGATGTCTGCTAATGTTCTGACCCAGGTAAGCAAATGCAGTGCTATACACTAAATCTCTGAAATCTGTCTACTCCTTTTCTGCTCCACTGTTGCTGACCGTGTGTTCACTCAACTTTCCCTATAAGTTAGCAACTAACTCTTCTCACTCAGAGAAGAGATCTAATATGTGGACATTAATTCTTCTCATAGTCATCTTGGTTTGTGGTCTCAGGTTTTTTTGAATGCAAATAGTTAGCTTGGAGGGGATAAGTGTATAATCAGTCTGCCATTCTGTGTCACACATTACCTTCATGACTCTTATATCCTGTCTATCTCCTCCTTACAATTACACAGTCTATTAAATGCCAAGGTTTTCTGTGAGGATGCATCTACGAATTTTTGTTGCATTTAGGTAAATGTAAGAGAGTGTTGGTGATGACAAGGTCATGAGATGCACAGGTCTTTGGTAGTAAGTGATGATTGCTGTTGCTATTTTCAACTTCATTCTTTCCTAGGATTCCCTGCCAGGTCTGGTAGCCTGAGCCTACTCTAGCATTAAAGTCACCCAGAATCATAAGCTTGTCCTCCTTGGGTGCATTGATGATAAGCATCTCCAAGTCATACAATTTTTCTTTGACCTCATCAGATTTTGTCTTGGTGGGAGCATAGGCACTGATGATGGTGGTGTGGCATTTTCCTGCCAGTGGCAATCACATTGTCATGAGTCTGTTATTCACTCTGTCTTGGGAGGCATACAAGCTTGTTGACTAGATTACTTTTGGTTGAAAAAGCTACAGCAGCTTCATGATGTTCTCTGTCACTATGGCCACTCAAAAAAAAAAAACAAAAAAAACCCCATGTATCCAGCCCCAACTTCAGTAAGCTGTTGTTCATTTCCCAGCTTTGTTTCACTGAGGGCTGCTTTTGGATGTGATACTTGATGAGTTGTCTCTCAACAAGAGCTGTTCACCTTTCAGATCTACTGGATTTTATGTTGTGTAGAAGTGTGTGCACATTCCATGTACCAATGGAAATTGAAATTATCTTTGCAGAAGTCTTAGTAGATTTTTTGTGTGTTTTGACCTCTGGGTGGAATTCTTGCTTGTCACAGTAATCAGGCCATTTAGAGCACCTTTTTTTAACCCTTTTCTCACACCAGGAAATGAGCAGTAGCATCATTAAATGGCTGCTAAGACACCTAGGGGCCTGCCAAATCCCAATGTTGCTTCCAGGGAGATAACCCTATGGCTTGGCCCTCTGTGCAGAGACTATAGTTCCCAGTGTATGCACACCTTCTGTTTTGTCACTTACCTGTCACCACAGGACTTTGAGATAGGTAAAAGTCACAAAATGTTATGGGTGACTTTGATTCATGGGTAAATTGAATTTAAGTGAGGGAAAGTTGCAAGCAGTCACCAGCCTCACTCTCTTCTTTCATCATAGTCTAGCGAC
The DNA here is from genome assembly GCF_028583685.1 of Petaurus breviceps papuanus. NCBI lineage: Eukaryota > Metazoa > Chordata > Mammalia > Diprotodontia > Petauridae > Petaurus > Petaurus breviceps. The sequence continues at coordinate 2,514,994 of NW_027186315.1, read as the reverse complement.
AGGACAGAATCAATATGTCTGGTGATGCACCAAGATGCCGTGGATGACCTTGGCATCTTGGATGTCTAACCAAGCTCTAAGCACTCCATAGTACCTACTTATGCTGCCTTCATAGCTATTGGAACAAATCGTTCTCATTCACCTATTCCATTAGGGGAAGTCTTCATATGCTTGGGGTAGAGACCCCTCTAAATCACTAATGGGTTTGAGACTCCTTGGTTAGCCTCACCCAAATTTAGCCAGTCTATCAAGATAGTTTACCAGGGTGTGGTCACTCTGCATTGCTACATATTCTTGGAACCACAGGTGAAAGTTAGATGGATCAGGTGTACACTAAAGATGGAAAGCAGCTCTGAAAAGGATTCAGTAGCCCTCTCATCAGAGGTACTAGTCTTCCCTGAACACACCCTACACTCCAATTACACACACACATATATGTATGTATGTGTATGTATATATGTATATTTATGTGTATATATATATATAAGATATGTGTAGAGAGTTACAATGCACATAATGCAATATTTCTCCCTATAATATAGGATAGATAGATTTAGTATAATATGTTTTTGTCCCTGTAATAGATATATTGTATATCTATACATAGAAGCAGCTAGATGACTCAATGAATAGAGCACTAGTCCAGGACTCAGGAAGACCTGAGTTCAAATCCAGCCTCAGATACTCACTAGCTACCTTGAGGAGACAGAAAGGTAGGGAAGCATAGAACATTTATTACTATATATCTCTTCTCTAGTTAGATGTCTACACTCTGATCATACCCCCTGGGAATTTTTTTTTTTTTAACTAAAAATGTACATTACTGATCTGAGTTGAGGAACACTGTCCATGGATATTCCCCCCTCAGATTACAAGTATGAAATCATGATGTTTCTCCATATTTCTCTAGGACAATCCACCAGTATTTGGTCTGCTGCCATCTCTTCAGATGGGAAAGCTTTCTTTCAGATAAGATTCTCTTGGCTTTATTTTGTGAGAAATCTCATCATCTCCATATCCTCCCTCAATTCCTTTTTGTGTATTATCTTTAAATTCATTGAGGGCACAGAATCTTTTGCTTGCTTATGTTTATATTCTCAGCCTAGGTACAGAGCCTAAGTTTAAAAAACAAAACAAAACAAAATCTTCCACAGGGGCGGGGCGGGAAGGAGAGTCCCTGGTGCAGTGCCCTGGGTAAGTAACTCATCCGGCTTAGGTCCCGGGAGCATCTGGGAAGACGAGGAGACAAAATGGACGTGGGGAAACGGCCAGAGGACCTGAACCTTCACAACACCATCACCACCAGGATCATCAAGGAAGGGCTCCATCTCCAAAGAGGCGTGGAGTGTCATCCCTGGGGCTAACCCCTATTCGTGCTGTACCCCACGTCCTGTGCAAAGAGTTTTGCAATGAAAAGAAAACGGAAGACTCTAAAAACTGGTATGTGTTGTCAGCAGTGGAAGAGGTGGAATTTCAAGGATTCATTTCCTCTTTGAAAGAAGCACTAGATGCATATAGGCATGAACAAAAGGTAGCTTCTGAGCAGAAAAAGAAGGATAAAGACAAAAGAACAGATTCTGAGGAGCAAGACAAGAGCAGGGAAGAAGATAATGATGAGGATGATGAAATAATGGAAGAGGAGGAGCAGAATGATGAAGAAGAGGTTGATAATTGAACTTCATGGAGAGAATGTCCAGTTAGAGGATAAACCTGGGGTTCAACACTGTTTTCTCCCTCTGTTTGATAGAGAATTCCATGGACTTTTCCTCCATTTGCTAAGAATGCTTATATATGAGGACCTGAGAATACTTCTTGAATAATTCCCAAGCCAGATATTTTTCTGAATGAGATCTTTCCAATTTCATTCTACATAATCCATAATTTGCGACCTTTTGACAAGGTAGGTTAAGAAATGCCATTTAATCAAATTTTTATGAGAAAAATGTAGAAGATTCATATATTTCACTTCCTGTTTTATGATCCAAATTTCATACTATTATTTAGGGGCTGTAGAGGCAAGTGAAAATTGGAGAGGTCTGAACTCTGAGAATGAGTAGCCTGTGATAAATTGAGTATAGCTCATTGAAAGAGTAGTGGGCAGCACTCTGGATTTGGAGGACTATCAAAAAGTCTAGAGTAAAGAATTCAACTCTCATCTCTTTGAAAGTAACTTTAAGCAACTTTCTGCTATTTTTTTTATCTTTTTAATTATTTATAGGGAAATCAAATGTAACAGCCCAAGTGTAATACCTTGTCTGGGTTATTTAAGCAATTCCTCCTCATATTGGCAAACTGAGGTCACAAGGTGGCTGAGTAGTATTACTCTCCTTTAGGGAAAATCTTGAGGGCCTAGGTTTCTGTTACTGTCATTCATAAACTAAAATGGTTGAGCTTCCCATTGAAACTAGTCAGACTTAATTAGCTTTTGGAAAAGCTATTTGCTAAGGTTTTGTAGTAAGGTCAGTTAACAAAAAACATTACCTCAAAGTTTGGGTCATACTCTGCCATGAATATACATGTAGATAATACAGACAGTGAGCACTTTTTATGTACATAGACACATTGAAAGAAAGCACATTTGTAAGGAAGTCACTGTCAATGTCTTGCTACTAGAAGTGTTTATTTCCCCCTTTCATAGATTACACAAGAAGTCGGGATTAGGTACACTACCCTGCTAGACTCTTGAGGATTGGTACTTTTTGAGAGTCTAAAATTGGCAGTCCTCTGTACCACAAGAAGTTACATTTTCTGAAGTTGCCTTTCATTTTATGACTATAGATCCTAGCTATTTATGTGGTTTCCCCCTTATCCAGTCTATTTTCTGTCAGATAGATACCCTGTATACACTGATATAGTCTCTCCACTGACATGACTGATGTAATTTTCTCCTTTTCTCCAATCTACCATGTTCCCCAAGTAGTATCTCTTAAGACTATAGCTATAACTCTTGAACTGAAATGCTCTAGAGTTCTTCCAAAACTATACTGACTCACTGCTTAATTAAATTACTAATAGATTGTTATATTTTTTTGCAAAGACACAGGCTTGTTTCATATTTTTGAGCCAAACACAAGCGATTTCTTGTTTAATGACATCCACCCTCATCCAGTTGTCAGGGTACTGTAATATTTTCAAATTGAATAAGGATGTATCCATTCCTAATTTACATTTTTGATTGATTGATGAATTTGAAGCTTCTGGTTATATTAATTAGAATAGACCCTTACTCTTACATATCTCAATATTTTAAAATTTTATGGGCCATATAAATACCAGCTGCTAATAACTAGCCATGATTAAAATAATAAATATCCTGTTTAAAAAAATGTTTGAAGGTTGTTTCACATGGAAATTAATGACCATTTATTCAGTGTTAAATATGGATCATATGCATTGGAATTTTCATAATGTAACGGTACTTCAATCAAAAACTGAGTTTTAATTCTATTTCCATAAGGTAAGGACTCAAAACTCCAATTTACTACTCTAGATAAACATAGCCAGACTTTGTCCAAGCTGGGAGTTAAAGCCAAATCTTACCAGCTCAATGTAGTTTCCCTATCCATTAGAGCACACTTTTGGATTGAAATTTCTAGTTCATACTGGTGCTTATGGAACACCATTATTCAAAAAAGTGTTTTAGTCTCTTCTTTTCTTCTAATACTACTTTTTACCTTAAAAAAAAGTAGTACCATACAATCATTTTTATTCTGTAATACAGGACCCTCTACAATCTGTATCAATTTTTTTTTTCTGTTTCTATTCTATTCCATTCTGTCTTCGACTAGATATCCTGTTACATGAAGGCAATGACAAGACTGTACTTTTTTTTTCTCTTCTGACATCTGACACTCTCTTGTAATTAGTAGGCATATTGACTGAAGTAAAAGATACTATTGCATGAAACACTGCCATTACTTCTATGAAAGTTTCAAGGCCATTATCTTCCACTCATGTAAATTGCCCATTTATGAGGAGCTGGTCCATAGAACTCCGACCATTAGAGGGTGTATCAAGTAGTCTTGCATCACAAAATCATATAGATTTTTCAGGGCCCTCATATAAACACTGGACAACTAAAGTCAAGTAATTTATTAAGAGAGTACTAATTTCAAAGAATTCATGATGCTTCATACTGAGCATATGAAGATGAAAAGTAATGCAGATTTTGCCATTAAAATCAAATGACAAACATTTATTAAATATCTAGTATGTGATAGTGACTCTGTTAAGTGCTGGGGATGCAAAAAGAGGACAAAAGACAGTCCCTACCCTCACAGAACTTATACTCTAATGAGATAGACAACATGCAAACAATTATATACAAAAAAGTTTCTCTCAATACATAATACTATATACATATATATTCACATATGCATATTTATATACATTTATATGTATGGTGTGGTGTGCTTTGTGTGTGTGTGTGTGTGTATGATAAAAATGAAGTAATTAACTAAAGAAATACAATAGGGTTATGGAAGACATACAAATAAAGAATTTTAAATGGGACTTAAAGAAAGTCTAGGGAAGTTAGTCATTGGTGTAGAGAGGAGGGAGAGCATTTCAAACTTGAGAAATAGAGAAAATGCCTGTGAGCCAAAAGATGAAGTGTCTTGTTCATGAAACAGACAGGAAGTCAGTGTTGATGGACTGAAGAGTATGTCCTAGGAAGGAAAGTGTAGGAAGACAGGGAAGATACGACGGTTCTCGGTTATGAACAGTTTGGAGTGCCAAACAGAACATTTTTGCATTTGTTCCTGGAGACAGAAGGAAGCCACTGAAGCTTTTTGAATGTGGGGGTAATATGATCAGACCTGAATTTAGGGAAAATCACTTTAGTGGCTGAATGAAGGACAGACTAGCCTGGGAAAAGACTTGAGGTGGTAGATAAACAAGCTGGCTATTGAAAATCCCTCAAGGGGAGGCTAGGGGGCACAGTGAATAGAGCACCAGACCTGGAATCAGGAGGATCTGAGTTCAAATCCAGCATTAGACACTTAACACTTACTAGCCGTGTGACTTTGGTAAAGTCAGTTAGTCCCTCCAAAAGGAAAAAAAAAAAAAAGAAAAAATAAAATCACTCAAGCATGAGGTGGTCAGGACATGCATTAGAATGAGGCCCTGTCAGAGGAAAACACAAGGAATGCCAGAGTTTTTACAAAGGTAAAATCAAGGGATCATGGCAACAGATTGGATACAAAAGGTGAGAGTGAGGAGTCTAGGATGCCTCCTAGTGACTAGAAGGGACTAGGACAATGGTGTGGCCCTTCACAATAATAGGGAAGGTAGAAAGGGGAAAGGTGGGATATTTAAAGGAAAAGAGTGATTCCATTTTGAACATATTATTTTTAGGATTTCTACTGTATATCCAGTTCTAGACATCTGAAAGTTACCTGGTGATGTGAGACTGGTAGTCATCAGAGTGATTGGGACATGATAAATAGATTTGAGGATACCAAGATAAATATGACAATTAAATCCGTGGAAGGTGATAAAGTTCTGCAATGAAATAGTTTAGAGAGAAAGGGCAAGAGGTCCCATGACTGAACCCTGAGGAACAGCTACAAAATTATACCGGATTCCGTGAAAAGTGTAAAAAATATATATTTTTTTACTTTTACTGAAAACAAAGCACGTGGCTACATAAACTATGATCTTTCCTGCAGATATTCTCTTTATTTATGTATGTTTTCACTTCGTTTAGAAATATAAAGTAAATAATTATTTATTTTGAATCATGTACATAGGTATTCTATGTTTTGAAAAAGCATAGAGAGTATTTTAGTTAAATTTTACTATGTTTTTGTGTTTCTTTGTGTGTGGGGTAGATAAGTTAGAAACATGGCAGGAAGCAAAAGTCAGTAACCTGTTATATTTTTAAAATTTCAAGAAGAATTATTATTGTTATATAAAATTGCTTAATCATATTTTTTATAAAATATTGAACTTATTTTGGCCTTTTATACCATGTGGGAAAATAAGCACTTTTATTAACCCAATATTATTCTTGTAGCAACATTCATTCCTTCAGACATAAAGTCTAGCTTCACATTCCTTTAGGTCATATAGTTGTTTTTATTTGTTTGTTTTTTTGCTCATTCAATCAGGGAAGAATAAGGACTAGTCAGGAAAATATTTATGTTTCTTGGAAAATTAAAAAAAAACCACTTCATTTAAAAATAATATTATATTGAATGGAAACAATAATTATTTAGTTAATATTAGGCAAATTATCCATTTTTAAGAGATTTATAAAATACGCATACTTCATTTCTTGATTGTTATTATCTTTTATGTGTATTGGTCAGTCTTCTGAAGTTCACTCTAAAAAATAGAAAACTTCTGAGTTTATTAGAAATCACAAATGTAATAAACCTTAGTCAGCATTTAATGAATATAAATTTGGATTAAATAATGAAAAACCTTATTTCAACATAAATTTTTTTCTTGCAATAGTGAAACTTAACATAGAGAGGGAAAATAGTCCATTCAATGTTTCAGTATTTTTCATGTGGCATCTGTTTGCATATGCAATATATACTACAATTTCCCTTTTAAAATCACATATATGTGTATATGTATATAGATATATAAATACACACACATATTAGAGACACATAGAGAGAATGTCTACAATAGGAAAAGCATATCTGTATAAATACAAAAAACCACATGCTGCTTCTCTTCATTGCACTTTACTTATAAAAGAAATCTTTTTAAAGAACAATGGGAGCTCATTTTCATATTAATAGTAACATTTTGCACTTGCAGAGTGCTTTTCCTCCAAAGAAAGCCAAAGCACTTAACAATGAAAAATCTCAGCCATCAGTCATGACAAACTTGTGAGGAAAGAATGCTTAACAGAAAAGTCAATTTAAACTAAGAAGTTATTTGAATTCATAACCCATCTTTCAGGCAAAGGAACAGATTTTTCACCATTCCCTCAAGCCTTATAACCCTCAACTCTGTTATTGCAGGAGATAAGGGTGAATTCCAGAGTTGAGTACCCTATGGTCAAAAATATGTATGGGAAATGCAAAACAAGAATCTAACTCTTAAGGCTGTCTCTAGGCAGCTGATAAAACCTACTATATACAGCATAGCTGAGATGGTTCTGTAAGAAGCAAATCTCACAACTGAGAAAAAAGTGGTTAATCCATTTTGATAAAAAAAATAGCAAAAGCACTCATACATGCTTACAAACAAAAAAAAATCCATTTTACTCTAATACCTTATGTAATCATTCTTTTCCTCTATATAGACTTGAAGAAATTTCCAATGTATTAAGGGTCTATATTAATAAATTTCTGTCTGACTATAGGCATTTTCTGTTAAATCAAACTTTAAAAAATGTCCTTTTTAAAAAAATTGCCCATCATATTTCTGGAAGTTTACATTTTATGTTCTCAGGAGGTGATTAGTAGATTCTTTCATTTTCTATTTTACTCTCTGGTTCTAGGATATCAGGGTACTTTTCCTTGGTCATTTCTTTAATCATGATGCCTAGGATTCTTTTTTGACCATGGCTTCAGATAGAGTAATAATTCTTAAATTATTCAAAAATTTAAAAAAATTAACTTCTTTTACGTTTTTTTTCCTGATGAGGCATTTCACATTTTCTTCTATTTTTTTCATTCTTTTGATTTTGTTTAATTGCTTCTTGATGTTTTATTGGGTCATTAGCATGCACTTGCCTCATTTTAATTTTTAAGGAATTATATTCCTCTGTGAGCTTTTGTAACCTCTTTTTCCATTATGCAAATCCCATTTTTTAAGGTGTTTCCTTCAGCATTTTTTGTGTGCCTCTTTTACGAAACTATTAATTTTTTTTGTCATTTTCTTGTGTCATTTTCATTTTTTTTTTTGCTTGGGGTGTGGTGGTGGCAGAGAAGGCTATGTTCCAAGCTTCAAGGTTTTTTGCATTGCTCTTTTCAAAGATAGGTCTGGGGAATGCAAATTTTAAGCACTTCCAAGGTGATGTGATCTGGTGTGGAGTTTATTCACTGTTCCTCTGGTCAGTGCTCTTGTCTTTGCCCAGGAAGGGACTCTGTTTCTCTGAAACTGCAAATGCTAGCACTCATATTGTCCATTAGGTACCTGTGCTAGCGTTCCTTTCTGTTTTCGAATTGTAACCTGTGCCCTGATCCCTTGGGACTGATCACAAGTGCTTCTTTCTACTTTGGAACTGCAGCCAAGAATTGCATATTGGAAACAGCTGACAGCTGGCACCAGCTGAACTCACTACCAGCAAGAGTCCCCTGTAAATCTCTTTTGAACCATTTGTCTGACCTTACCATCTATGGACTGAGAAATCCTGAAACTGCTTCTTCTGACACTCTCACAGCTTCTTTCATGTCCATACAGCTGATGCTGCTACCATAGGTACTTTGGGCCTGCCCTCTATTCTGGTGTCACAGACCTCTCCTGCTGACCTGTCTTAGACTGCAAAAAAAGTTTCACCCTAACTTTTGGTGGTTCTGCTGCTGCAGAATTTGATTTCAGGTGTTATTTTAAAGTTGTTTAGAGAGGGAATATTTGAAGAGTTTGGCTGGGTTGCTGCCTCTAATCTGTCGTCTTCTACATCTCAAATCCTTGTAGTCTGTTTATTACTTCATTATTCAACTGAAACTTCTATCTCCAGGGTTGGTCAGTCAGTCAACCAGCCAGTGAATATTCATTAAGGTCTACTATGTGCCAATCTGTTCTGTGTTAGGGATGCAAAGAACAGCTAGAGAAAATCTCTGTTCTCAAGGAGCCCACAGAGAAACAATATGGAAAAAAATGTATGAACAGCTTATGTTTATGTGTGAGTATGTGTGTACACAATTCTCTCCCTCTCTCTCCATATATATTTATGTGTGTATATACATATATACATACGTATACATGTAAACATACATGTATACATACATTCATAGTCTTTGAACTGTGACTTGAAAGAAGCTAGCAAAACCAGGAACTTAACAGATCATTCATTGCTAGATCCGTTTTTTTCCCCTGTCATCATGAACTTCTTGAACTTTCTACTGTTTTTGACACTGGTGATCACCCCTTTTGCCTCCTTATCACTCATTTCTTCCTTTTTTTCTTTTTTTTCTAGCTTTCTTCTAAACATCTTCCTTATCAATCTGAACACAGCTTTTCAGTCTTCTTTGCTGGATTGCTGTTCTTTCTCATTCCCTATCCATTTTTTTTCTGTCCTGGGACATTCTGACTTCTCATATTATACTTTCTTTAGCTGATTATTCAAGCTTACCTGTGTTCAGTTATGACCTTTATGAAGCTGAATTCTGGATTTACATATTCAGCTCTATTTCCCCCCACCTTGATTTCCAATCCCATATCACCAACTGAACATCCTATGGATATCTTGAGCAGGATATCCTGTCGACATCCCCAAAACAACAAAATAGAGGTAATCTTCTCCCCAAAACGTTCCTTTCTTCCTGATTTTTCTACATCTGTAGGATAGCACTATCCTTCTAGTCACTCAGCTTCTTGATCTCAGATACAACTCATATTCTGTCTTTCATTCTGATACTCAAATTGCAGCCAACCTTACTGATTATGCCTCCACAAAATATCTCCCATCCGTTCTCTTTTTTTCCCTTGTTTTCTTTACTATCCCAGATCAGGCACTCATTAACAGTCACCTAGAACATCACCAGAGCTTCCTAATTGATTATCCCATCTCTAGTCTCTCTCTATTCCAGTCTGTCTTTCAAACAGTTTTCAAATTGATATCATTTAAGCTTGAACTTGATAATTTTACTCCCTGCCTCAGAAGTACCAGTGACTTCCTCTTGCCTCTAGGGTATGGTACAAACTACTCAGGATGACTTTTAAGGAAAATCACAACCCAACTCTGCTTATATATTCCAGTTTTTTGCACATTACTAAAATCCAAATATTCTGTGTTTTACGCCAACTGTCCTGAATGTTCCAATTTATCACATTTCATCTCTCATCTTCATGCCTTAGCACAGTGACACAGTGTGTTCCTCCATGTCTATAGTATCCCCCCTTCTCACCTGTCTCTTAGAATCTCTAGCTTGTTTTTTTAAAGCTTAGGTAATGTTGTTCTAGGAAAGTCTGTCCTGATTCCACCAAGTGTTTGCTCCTTGCCATCAAAAATCCACTTATATGTGATATATATGTGTGTGTGTGTGTATATATATATATAGATATATACATACACATGCACATATGTATGTATAGGTATTCTACATGGGGTATGTATATGGTTATATGTATATGTGTAAAGTCCCTGAGTTTTGGAGATGTTTGATTTTTGTTCTTGTATTTCTACATGCTCAGATAAGTGCTTGGAGTGCTTATAGAATAAATGGAGGAATAAATCCATGAATCTGAGAATTAAAGTAGACAGTTGCACAATTAGTAGGCACTTAATATATTTTTAGAATTTTGTTCTGCCTGATGAACTTCAAAACAAAAGCAGGTTTTTAGGGCCACAATATCCCCCTTCAGGTTAGACTCTCAAGTGCTAGCTTGTCATTATATGGTTCTTAAATCACCTTGGTCCCAAATCTTCAGAATGTGTTTCATGACAAGCAAATCCCAGTTTCAATACACACATATGTATGCATCTATGGATATATATACACATACATATATATGCAAATATACATATACACATATATGTATATATGTGTGTATACATACATACACATATATACATGTGTGTGTGTGTGTGTGTGTGTATATATATATATATATGACTTACCAAACATAGCCATTAGACAGAAGCTGATGACACCTTTTATTTTATTTTATTTTTCCTTTTTGGAGGGCAGTTGTGGTTAAGTGGCTTGCCCAAGATCACACAGCTAGTTTTGGTTTTATTTTGTGTTGTATCTAAGGCTGCATTTGAACTCAGGTACTCCTAACTCTAGGGCCGGTGCTCTATTCACTGCACCACCCAGCTGCCCCCTGTGTCACCTAGCCATCCCCAACACCTTTTATTTTAAAATGCTAAGTGCAACTAGGTGAAACAACATGGGACCTGGAATCAGGAAAACCTGAGTTTAAAACAATCCTGAGACATTTACTTACTACTTGACACTTAATACTGGGACACCTCTGTTGGCCTAGGTTTTTTTTTATCTCTAAAATAATGTTAATAAGAGTTCCTTATTTTCAGAGTTCTGTGACCATAAAATGAGCTAATACTTATAAAGGGCTTTAGAGACCTTAAATCTCTATATAAATACTGGTTAATATTGCTATTAATAAGTACCCAACTACTCGCCAAGCATTCCAATCAATTGTAGAACTTTGGAGAACAATATTTGGGCTGGCTAGGTGGCACAGTGAATAGAGCACCGGCCCTGGAATCAGTAGGACCTGAGTTCAAATTTGTCCTCAGACACTTAACACAAAAATCTAGCCATGCAACTTTGGGCAAGTCACTTATCCCAATTGCCCTAACTTCCTTCCTCCAAAAAAGCAAAACTAAACTAAAATAAATTAAAGAACAACATTTTACTGGGAGGAGATGGAAGCAATTGTATACTTTGTTTTGGATGATTTTTATAGCACATGGTCTTACAGAGGCCAGCTACTTCCAAATACTTTATAATTAAAGCTGAGGACATTTCTTAATAGCAAAGAAATAAATTATATTTAAGAACCAAACTTCAAAATGTTTCTCCAATTCCTATTTTAAGTTCCACTTTTGTGTACTTTTAAACTTTCAAGAGGGTTTTGATTACTACTACCTAACCAGGATTATAGAGTGAGTGAATTCAATTTCTTCATCATCTTTTATTTTTTTCCTTTTGTGAGAAGTGTTGAGGTTATAGGAATGCATTCAGCTGTAAATGGTAGAGTGAAATCTGTAAGGACATTAATGTTTATTATTAAGCTTTTCAGCAACCTGATAACTAAAGTGGTCTGTACTTTAAAATTCTCCAATGCCAGATGGAGTATCAGAAAATGTGTATGAGGCTTTAATTATCTGAGAGAAGAAAGAGGAAGCTGAAGTTAACTGAACCTCAAGATACCTAGGGATTTTAATGAAGAAAGTACATATGTTCTTGTTGCTAATTGAAGATGAGTTTCATTTTAAGGAATTGCATCCTGGGAGGAGTTTGAGGCAAAAAGAGAAAGAGAGAGAGAGAAAGATAGGGAAAGAATGTTAAAGACCTAAAGTAAACTTTATTAATACACTGGCCTTGAAAAGCAAAATATTGTAGATTCCCCTTTTTAACAGTGTTATCTCATGTGCTGACTATTATAAGTAATGCTTACTTTGTTCAGGTCCAGGAAATTATAGGCATTATATTTTGTACACATAGTAAAAAAGTGAGATTCAATCAATACTTTAGAATTGTAATATGCCTGAGAAAATAATAAGGCTGAAGTTTCAACTATAATCATTAAATTAATCCCAATACAAAGTGAATGTTAGACAGTGAAATTAATAGTAGCTACAGAGTTGTGCATGATCGAAAACATAATTTTATGTTAGAATTTAGAAAAGTACAAGTTTAATAGCAATTCCTTAACATAACTTAGTTGCTCTGGCATTGTGAAATGTCTCTTTGTAGTAATAACCCAGATTCTAAGCTATTCTCTGTCTCTCTCTCTTTTTTTTTGCACTTTGGAAAACACCACATAATCAAATTAATTCCCTGCTTCATCCTAAAAGGAGTATGTATTCTTAAAGCACAATGAAGTGAGAAGCCTTCTGTGGCCTCTTCATATAATCTCCACATTTAAACTGATTCAATTCAGTTTGGTTCAATTACACAAACATTAATTGAGTGTATACTCAATACTAGGCACTATGGTAGGCACAAACTATTCAAAGGGAAAAAAACTGACAGGAATCCACTTTTGAGCAACTTCAAAGAGAATTACTCTTCCAAGGATGACACCTCTTTAGCCAGTTGTTTTGATGTTTTTCTGGAAGCCATATAAAATCACATTTCGAACCATTAATGAGAAATGTCATTCCCCCGTAGAAGAGGACTAAGCAAATGTCTGTGCTGGAACTGAAAAACTGTTCACAGTTAGTATTGACTTTTATATGTAGAAACAATTAAAAGTTTACTCCAAAGCCTTATTCCTTGTTACCTGTCTCTATTTATGTGTTTTAAGTTTTGGTTTTGATAAATTGGATCATCATTCCAAGTGGCTAATTTGCAAGTATGCAAAATAAAAGCTAGAAATATTCATGTTTTTCTTATAATAGTAGGTATTCATATAATGTCAGTCTTGCTAGCACTCATTCCCCCCCAAAAGGAAAGGTTGCTAATGAGAGAAAAGATATTTTCTAAACTTGATCTACAAAGATTGATTAACTGGTAATTGTTCAATTCTTTGTTTTATCTGTGTAGAAGCAAGGCATGTGTTAAGTCTGTGATATATGTAGCATAATTCATGAAGAAAACTTATTCAGATCTTTGATCAGGACATCTCATTTGTAGGAAATGTATGCAGATGTTTTCACAATAAAATATAAGTCTTCTGCATGTGGATTTGCTATGTACAGGTAGATGACTAGTTCAGTGATAAGAAAAAAAATAATTAGTTATCATTTCTGAACATTTTTTTTCTTTTTTAAGCTTTTTGTAGTATTTTATTTTCCACAATTATAAGTAAATATTTTTTTTTAACTTTGAGTCCCAAATTCTCTACCTTCCTCCTTCCCCACAACCCTTCCCCATTGACAAGGCAAGCAATTCTATGTAGGTTATACATGTGTAATCATGCAAAACATATTCATAATAGTCATGTTGTGAAAGAAAACAGACAAGGGGAAAAAACTAAAGAAAAATAAAGTAAAAACAAAGTATATTTTAATCTATAAATAAAGTATGCTTCCATCTGTATTAAGAACATCAGTTCTTTCTCTGGGGGATGGATAGTATTTTTTTCATCCTAAGTCCTTTAGAGTTCTCTTGGATCATTGTATTGCTGAGAAAAGCTTTCATAAATGGCTGATCATCTTACAATATTGCTGTTACTTTGTAAACAGTACAGTTCACTTTGCAAGTCTTTCCAGGTTTTTCTGAGGGCATCCTGCTCATCATTTCTTATAGTACAATACAATTCCATCATAGTCACATAATCACATACCACAACTTTCTCAGCTATTCCTCAATTGATGGGCATCCCCTCAACTTTTAATTCTTTTTCCTCAAAAAAGAGTTGCTATAAATATTTTTGTAAACATAGGTCCTTTACCTTTTTAAATGTCTTTTGGAATAGAGACTTAGTAGTGGTATTGTTAGGTCAAAGGTTATGCATGGTTTTATAGGCCTTTAGACATAGTTCCAAATTAGTCTATAGAATGGTTAAATAAATCCACAACTCCATAAACAATTCATTAAAGTCTCATTTTTCTCAAATCCCCTATAAAATTTGTCATTTACCTTTTCTGTCCTATTAGTCAATCTAAAAAGTATGAGGTAGTTCTACAGAATTGTTTTAATTTACATTTCTCCAATCAATTGTGAGTAAGAGTATTTTTTCATATGGCTATAGGTAACTTTCATTACTTCATCTGAAAACTAATTATATCTTTTGATAATTTATCAATTGGGGAATGGCTCTTATTTTTTTTATAAATTTGACTCAGTTCTCTATATGTTTGAGAAATCAATTTTTATCAGAGAAGCTGGCTTCAATTTTTTTTCAGTTACTATTTATTGCTAACTGTATTACCCTTCATCCTATTCCCCCACCCACTTTCATTCTATTTTCTATCTCCTTTCACCATGCCCCTCCTCAAAAGTATTTTTCTTCTGACCACATCTTCCCTCAATCTGCCCACCCTTCTATCACCCTACCCCCTTCTCTTATCCCTTTCCACTCTAACTTTTCTGTAGGATAAAATAGATTTCTATACTAATTGAGAGTGTATGTTATTCTCTCTTTGAGCTAATTCTGATAAGAGTAAAAGTTCACTCACTTCTGCTCCCCTCCTCCCTCTTCCCCTTCACTGCAAAAGCTTTTTTCTTTCCTCTTTTATTTGAGATAATTTACCCCATTCTACCTCGAATTTTCTCTTTATCCCTGTACATTCCTTCCTAAACCCTTAATTTTATTTTTTTAGATATCATCCTTTCATATTCAACTCATGCCTGTGCCCTCTATTTATATATGCCCCTTCTAACTCCTCTAATAATGAAAAAGATCTTATAAGTTACAAATATTATCCTTCCATATAGGAATGTAAACTGTTTAAATTTATGAAGTCCATTATGATTTACCTTTCTTGTTTCCATTTTTATACTTTTCTTGAGTTTTATATTTTAAAATAGAATTTTCTATTCAAACTCAAGAATGCTTGAAATTTCTCTATCTCATTGAATGTCCATTTTTTCCATGAAGCATTATACTCAATTTTGCTGTAATTTTGGTTGTAATGCTAGGTCCTTTTCCCTCCAGAATATCATATTCCAATCCCTCCAATACTTTAAGGTAGACTCTACTAAATCATGTGTTATCCTGATGGTGGCTCCCCAATACTTCAATTGTTTCTTTCTGGCTGATTGCAATATTTTCTCCTTGATCTGTGAACTCTGGAATTTGACTACAATATTCTTGGTAGTTTTCATTTTGGGAAAGGTGATCAGTGTATTCTTTCAACCTTCTGCATCCAGAGTATTAGGGTAGTTTTCCTTGAAAATTCCTTGAAAAGTACTGTCTGAGCTCTTCATTTGATCATGGTTTTCAGGTAGTCCAATAATTGTTAATGTCTCTCTCTTGAATCTATTTTCCATGTTAAGTCGTATTTTCAATAAGATATTTCACATTGTCTTAGATTTTTTTATTCTTTTGGTTTTGGTTTTTGCTTCTTGAGTTCTCATAGTCATTTGCTCCATTATAATTTTCAAGGAATTCTTTTCTTCAGTGGGCTTTTGGATCACCTTCTCCATTTGGCCAATTTTACTTTTTAAGGCATCCTTCTCCTCTTTGGATTTTTTGGACCTCTTTTATCATTTGGCTTAGTTTGTTTTTTAAGGTGTTATTTTCTTCAGTATTTTTGGTGCCTCTTTTACCAAACTGCTAAATTTTTTTTCATGAATTTCTTGCATCACTCACGTTTCTCTTCCCAATACTTCTTCTACATCTCTTCACTTTCAAAATCTTTTTGAGCTCTTTCATGATATGAGACCAATTCATATATTTTAGAGGTTTTGGATATATGAGCTTTGACTTTGTCTTCTTCTGAGTGTATGTTTTGATCTTCTTTGTCACCATAGTAATTTTCAATAGTCATTGTTTACTCATTTTCCCAGCTTATTAGCTGACTTTTAAGTCTCTGTTAATGTAAGTCTCTGCTTCCAGCATGGCGGCTTAATGTCCCATGCTTCAGGGGGTTTGTGTAGCTGTTTTCAGAGATACTTCTAGGGACCTGTAATTTTTATTCTTTCCAAAGTGACATGATCTAAGGAGAGGTGTTTGTTACTTTCTTAGCCTGTGCTCTGGTCTGTGAATGACAACAAGCACTCTTTTCTGCCCTGGACCTGGGAAGGGTGTCCTGTTCTTCTGTAGCTACAAGATCTGGTATCTTCTTCTCCTCATCCTGACACTGGCACCCAGTACCTATATGCAAGTATAGGCAAAGCAACAGAATCCTGCCATGGTACTAGTAACAGGACCCCTGTAATCTCTTTCTGATCAGTTATTTGATCCTTTTACCATCTGTGGCCTGAGAGCTCCAGAAGCAGTTACTGCTGCTATATTTGCTGTTGATTCAGTCATTCCCAAGGCCTACTCCTGGTTTGCTGGAGTCAGGGCTGTTCTGGTGTGGCCTGTGCCGGACTGTACTACACTCTACCTTCTAACCTTCTAAGTTGTTTTTGCTGTCTATCGGCTGAGAAGTCTGGAAACCACCAGTGCTGCAAGTTATTCTGTCACCCAGAGGCCTCCTCCAGCTTTACTGGGGATAGACCTTTCCTACTGACTTTCCAAGTTGTCTTGGACTACAAATTTGTTTCACTTCATCTTTTTGTGGGTTTTGATGCTCCAGAAATTTTTAAAAGTTATTTTAAAAAGTATTTGGTAGGTTCTGAAGGAGAAAAGTCAAGTGAGTCCCTCCATTTACTCTGCCATCTTGTCTCTGCCCCTAAACAATTTTAAGATTTATAATGCCATGAGATTACATATTGGCTTTAATATAACTGCAATGTGTTCAACAGTAAAGATATACTAAGTGAAAATTTACCATGTTTATCCCTTTATAAGAGACTCAAAGAAGAAAAAAAAATCTTCCCTCAGTGAACTTAAAATATTACTGGGTACATAAGAAATATGCACCTAAAGATAACTAACTAACTAACATTACTCTTTCCTAGTCATTTTTTTTCCTTTTCCTCCGAGTTTTACTAATCTTTCCAGGAGCTAGAGAAAAATCAGCAAATACATACATACATACAATTATATGGTGCACATGTATATATGCACGCACTCACCCATGTATACAAATATGTATGTATATTACATATAAATATATGCATATGGGTGGGTGTGCCTGAACCTGTGCCTGTGTGGGTGTGAATTTTCTAGCTATTCAATGTAAATTTAACGTAAAATCTCATGCTTATAATTCTTTTAATATTGTATTTTGAATTGGATACTTGAAAAGTAAGTTCCTGTTCTTTGTGGAAAATATATAGATGTGAGAAGTAGTTAAGCTCAGGATCTGGTCATGCTTTATATTTGACTGATGACTACTCTTTACTGCTACTTTCATTTGGAATCAATGCCAGGACTTGACCCTGGTGACACCTAAGAAATACCCTTGAAATCTTTGGGAAAAAATACCAGATGATTTGCCTAAAGAAGAATAATTCCTTCTTTACCATTAAGGGTTTGAAAGAGGAGAATGAGAGAGGATAACCTTAGAAAGGCATTTAGGTATGCCTGAATATACCAAGCATTTATATCCTAAAGAGATCATACAAGTGGGAGGAAGACTCATTTGCATAAAAATATTTATAGCAGCTCTTTTGTGGTGGCAAAGAATTGGAAATCAAGGCGATGCCCATCAACTGGGGAATGGCTACACAAACTGTGCTATATGAATGTAATGGAATACTATTATACTATAAGAAATGAGGAGCAGACAGACTTCATAATAACCTGGAGAGACTGATATAAACTGATGCTGAGTGAGGAGAGCAGAACCAGGAGAACTTTGTACACAATTACAGCTATATCACAGCTGTGACTACTAATTTTGATAGACTGGGTACCTCTCAGCAATGCAAGGTTATAAGACAACTCCAAAAGACTTCTGATGGAAAGGATATTTACATCCAGAGAAAAGAACTACGGAGTTTGAATGCAGATTGAAGCAAACTACTCTCTCTTTTGTGTTTAGTTTTCATTTTTTTTTCTTGTTGTTCAATTCTTCTTTATATAATTCTTCTTTACAACCTGTCTATTGCTTAATGGAAGGTATTTGTAGAGCCTATATTGTATGGCATGCCACCATGGTGGGGGAGAGGGAGGTGAAGAAAATTTGGAATTCAATGGATTGTGTAACTGAATGTTGTAAACTAGAAGTAGATAAACATATTTAACAAAACAAAATAAAAAAATACCAAGCATCAATTTTCATGAAGCATGCTAAGACTTTTCATTTACCCCAAAATGGCTCTACTGCTCTACACTTTTTTTTAACTGTGTGAGCTTTTTTATTTGTGAATAACACTTGGGTTTTGGTGAATAATGTAGTTTTTGGAAGACCTAAAGCATAGAAGAGACAACATCCAGGGGGGGAAAGGCCAGAAAGGTATATTTTAAATAGCCTGTTTAACTCTGAAACTTTCTTATGAATCCTTTAATTAATCTTTTAATTTTAATGAATCTTGTAATTGTAGGTAACCATAGTATCATTAAAAGTTTTGCATTTTTTTAAAATTGCATTATGTTCTAAAGATCTCAGTCATATATCATGCTGAGCACTCTATTGGTAATACATAGTGTACACTGAAGCAAAAAGAAAATGGAGATGTCTAAGTTAGTCATTGTAATTGTTCAGATGAGAAATTCTGTCGTAGGATAGTGAGGAATGAAAGGAGATAGATGTCAAATAGATAAATAGTTCTGAAAAAAACTTAATATTATTTTTGTATAACTTACTGCAAATAGTATGCAATTAATTTAAGCTTTGAATGAATATGACTATTTTACAAAAAATAGATGTGAGGAAAGTGTGTTCAAAATCATCATAATCTTCTTTTTCCTCTTTTTGTAATGATAGTTGATATATGTACATTTGCCGGTTTGCAAAACACTTTATGTGCATTCACTCATTTGAATCTCACAAGTCTGGGAAGAAAATATCAAGGAAGCAACTGTCAGAGGGAGTTTATGACTAACCTATTGTATGAAAATATTAAATATCAGAGGTATGATTCAAACACAGGCCTCTCCTGACCCAAATTTGCTCATCCTGCCCAATCTTAACCTACATTTAGGAAAATTGTCAGACTTTTAGGTAGCTACCATGTAATCTGTTTACATAATAAATTCTTCATGGAAATATCACCATATAACTTGGAAAGGACCTACAGTACTACATGGCTTACATTTGGTCTTCATGACATTTGCATTTTTTTTTCATTTTTATATCAGATGCAAAATTTACCTTTAAGCATCAATAACTCTGTCTATATTTAGATATATTTACATATCACAAATAGTTACTTCCCCTCATGAATCATGCATAGATTCTTCACCTCAACTCTTCCAAATATGTGTCACTGAAAAATTATAACCCAGCTGTGCAATATATTTTTATGCTTGGTTCTATATCGTGTTTTTATTAAAATTTACTGTTTGATCTAAGCATTGTTTCACTAAAGCAGTAGCATTTCATTAGTTTAGATCAGGTGACTACACAAATAATCGAGTTTGAAACTTAATGAAATATAGAACAGAACTACATTTAAAGAATAGCATGGCAAAATCATTTAAAGCCAGCAAATTTCAACTTTTTAAATGAAAAAATAAAGAAAAATATGTGGGGGAAAAGTGGTAGCAAATTCCTGGTAAGATATGTTATCATCCAGGTCAGGAAGGGAGGGAAGTTGGAAAGAAATGGAGTTTAAAAGCATATTTATAATCCCCCACTTTTTTCAGATTAAGACACTGAGGTCTAGAGAAATTAAATGACATCTCTTTGCAGAGGCTCTCCTTCATTCCTTTTAAAATGCTTTCCCTTTTTATTTTTTACTCTAGGATGAGATAGTGCTTTTAAAGTTTCAGCGAAAATATCATTTCCTACCTTAGGACTTTACTGATTAATTTAGCAGGTATAGATAGGGCTCTGACCACTCCAGGTCCACAATAAAATACTTTGTTTTTGTTATGTTGTTGCTCTGCATGTGACATGTGGAACTCTTTAGTAATTCACTAAAGCACAGTTCAAATTTGCATTATGTTTTGATATCCTTAAGTATACGTGATGACAATATTTCACTGAACTAACTATCCAGGAAGGAAATGTATTATGTAAGGTATCTTAAAGGTTATATTCTATTAAAGCCAACAACTCGATAGTCATCTCAGTTACTCACTGGTGCATGAGTAGGATTACTGTCCTAAAGAATCTATTTTCAGAGGGGATGCCCATCAATTGGGGAATGATTGAACAAGTTGTGGTATATGATTATAATGAAATATTATTGTGGTATAAGAAATGATGAGTAGGATGATTTCAGAAAAGCTTGGAATGATTTACATAACTTGATAAAGAGTGAAGTGAGCAGAACCAGAATAACACTCTACATAGTAATAGTAATAATGTATGATCAACAACTGTGAATTACTTGCTATTCTTAATAATACAGTGATAAAATACAGCCCTAAAGAACTCATGATTAAAAAAAAACCAAATATTATATGGGGCAGAGTAAAGATGGTGGAATAAAAGTAGGAACTTTCTTAATCTCTTGCGCCAACCACCTTCAATACCTATAAAATATGACTCTGAACAAATTTTAGAGGTACAGCAACCACAAAGTGAGAGAGAGAAACAAATCTCCCACAGAAGGTAGCCTGGCAGGTCAACAGGAAGGATCTATCACACCTAGCTAGAAGCTCAGCACAGTCCCACATGAGCTGCCTGGGCACAGATCTGGGGTGGACCTGACCAGTGCTATACACAAACTGGAGTAGACTTCATGAGAGTGAATCATCAGCAGCTGTGGCAGTTTCCAGACTTCTCAACCTGTAAACACCAAAGAGAAAGTAAAAGGTCATTGAGGAACTCTGTTGGAACTGAGTGAAATAATAGCATTGTAAAAGGTAAATTGTAAAAAGTAAAAAGTCATTGAGGAACTCTGTTGGAACTGAGTGAAAGAAGAGCATCTCACCCTGATGCCAGGATGAGAGGTATCTGAGATGCTGTAACTGCAGCTGCTGCCAGGTGGCTTCCTCCGGAGCTCCTGGACTGCAGGTCATAGGGGGACAAGTGACCATTCATAGGGTAATTGCTCTTCCTTTGACCTGCTTAGATCTGGTTCATAGTCTTGGTGGTGGTCCTGAGGTGTGTAGCCAGTGTTCCAGAGCTTGTGGTGGCTCTACAGAGGGTGCCTTCCTCATAGTTCTGACAGCAGCTCTGAAACAACTGCAAAACCCCCTGAAATTTGGGACATGGCTCTCTTCACTATGGAAACATAGTTCTACCTTGGCAAAGAGCTCAAAAGTCAAATAATTGGATGCCAATATAAGCAAGCCCAAGAAGCCCAATCAGACCATAGATTCTTTTTTTTTTTTGGAAACAAAAACAAAAAGATCAAAACATGGCAAAAGAAAAAGACAACAAAGTCAATACTCATACATCAAAAGCTTTCAAGAAAAATATGAACTGGTTATAGGCCATGGAGGAGCTAAAGAAAGATTTTGAAAATGAAGTAAGAGAAGTAGAGGGAAAATAGGGAATAGAAATGAGGATGATGCAAGAAAATCATGACAAGCAAATTAACAGCCAGCTAAATAATACTGAAGAAAATAACACCCTAAAACATACTAAATCAAATGGCAAAAGAGGCCCAAAAAGCAAATGAGGAGAAGCATGCCTTAAAAAGCAGAATTGACCAGATGAAAAAGAAATTTCAAAAACTCACTGAAGAGAATAATTCCTTCAAAATTAGATTCGAGCAAATGGAAGCTTAATGACTTTATGAGAAATCAAGATACTATAAAACAGATCTAAACAAATGAAAAAAAATAGAAGTCAACATGAAATATCTCATTGGAAAAACCACTGACCTGGTAAATAGATCCAGCAGAGATAATTTAAAAATTATTGGACTACCTGAAAGCCAAGATCAAAAAAAGAGCCTAGAATTCATCCTTTAAGTAATTCTCAAGGAAAATTGCCCTGATATTCTAGAAATAGAGGGTAAAATAGAAATTTTAAAAATTCACAGATCACCTCTTGAAAAAGATCCCCAAAAGAAAACTCCTATGAGTATTATAGTCAAATTCCAGAATTTCCATTTCAAGGATATTATTGTGGAAACAAAATCAGGATAACACAAGATGTAGCAGCTTCTACATTAAAAGATCGAAGGGCTTGGAATACAATATTCTGGAGGTCAAAGGAGCTAAGATTAAAACCAAAAATCACCTACCCAGAAAAAGCACAATGCTTCAGGGGAAAATATGGTCATTCAATGAAATAGAGGACTTTCAAGTATTCTTCATGAAAAAAACCTGAGCTGAATAGACAATTTGGCTTTCAAATACAAGAAGCAAGAGAAGCATGAGAGGGTAAACAGGAAAAAGAAATCAAAAGGAACTTATTAAAGAAGAGCAATTTATATTCCTAAATGGAAAAATGATCATTGTAACTCATGAGACTTTTCTCAGTATGAGGATAAATAAAGGGAATATATATATATATATATATATAAGTGTGTATGTGTATATAAATACATATGTGAGTGTGTGTATATGTGAGTACATACATACATAGACAGAGGGTACAGGGTGAGTTGAATAGGAAGGGTTGATATTTAAAAAATAAAGTTAAGAGGGGAGAAGGGAATATAATGAGAGGAGAAAGGAAGAGATAGAATAGGGTAAATTATCCCATATGGCAGGTGGGATAGGATGGAGTGAAAAAAGTCTTTCACAATATAACTGCTATGGAAACATTTTGCATAACTGCACATGCACAACTTATATTAAAGTGCTTGTTTTCCCAGTTGGTGTGAGTGAGGAGGGAAGAAGGGAAAGAATTTGGAAATCAAAATTTTAAAAACAATGTTAAAAAAATTTAAAAACTTTTTAACATGCAACTGGGGAATAAGATATACAGTCACTGAGCACAGAAATCCATCTTGCCCTACTAGAAAGTTAGGGGGGAAGAAGGGGGAGGATATATGAGAGAGCAGATTGGTGGGAGGGGTATTAAGTAGACTCACTATCTTGGAGTGGGGGTAGGGGAAAGATGGGGAGAAAATTTGCAACTAAAAATCTTGTGGAAATGAATGTTGAAAATTAAATAAATAAATAAATAAAATATTAATTCAACCTTCAAAAAACAGATCAGGGAAGCAAATGAGATACACAAATATTAAAAAATCAAAATCAAACTAAAAAAATTTTATAAACCTTCAGTAAAAGAACTTGTGCTATGTTGTGCATATGACAATGCTTTTTTCCCTGTTATTATTTTGTATTTAAATTTATGTTTCTTTTTTTTCTTATTGTGCATTTAAGTATTTAAGTTTAAGCTAAATTTATTAAAAAAAAAAGAAAGTACTTATGGCATCTGAAGACAGACAAAAGCATATTATTTTCACATTTTTCTTTCTTTTTATCCTTCCTTCATTCCTTCCTTCCTTCCTTCCTTTCTTCCTTCCTTCCTTCCTTCCTTCCTTCCTTCCTTCCTTTCTTCCTTTCTTCCTTCCTTCCTTCCTTCTATTCTGTCATTTGAATTTTCTTCTTCAACATGACTAATAGAGAAATTATTTACATTATTACATGAGTGTAATCTATAGCAGATTGCTCATTGTCTGAGGTAGGTGGGAGGGAAGAAAAGGAGGGATATAATTTGGAACTGAAATTAAAAAAAACAAGTTTTAAAAAATTTACATGTACTTGGGGAAAATATATTTTTTTTAAGAATACATTATTGATTGAACTAAAGAGATGATGGTCACCCATAAATACTGAAAACCATCTCTATATGGGTTTTAAATCAGCACTGAACATTTCACATCTATACTGTATAGATTCAGAATTTAGATAAGAAATTATATAAAGTATTGTTCTTATAATTTTTAATTGAAATCTAAAATTCTAGAGACTCCACCCCAGATATGGACTCTTTTCTTTGTTACTGTAATCTCATATCCATAGTACTCAAACATACCACTGTTACAGTTTGCTGAACATATAAAAATAGAAG
Source organism: Petaurus breviceps papuanus (assembly GCF_028583685.1). Lineage (NCBI taxonomy): Eukaryota > Metazoa > Chordata > Mammalia > Diprotodontia > Petauridae > Petaurus > Petaurus breviceps. The sequence continues at coordinate 2,490,585 of NW_027186315.1, read as the reverse complement.
AAAAATAGTTTAATTGCTCTAAATTGGAGCTATCTACCTCTGGTAACATACCAAAACACCCTTCCAGTTGCCTCCCAGAGCCAACTCTATATTCAGGAAAACTCATTAACAGGTTATTGAAAATGACAGTTGGGAATTCTCTACCATGCTATAGAAACATCTTTATCCTGGAACCTAATTTCTCCCTTGCACTTTGTACTTTGATAATATTCTTCCTGAAAAATATTTGCCTCTCCTTCTAATTGACTGGTTCTTTCCAAATTTTCCCTTTGAAGAATGATTCCAAAGACAGCCAGTCATGTCTTCATCTCATTTTCACCTATCAATTATTTATTATTTTCTCCCTAGAATTTAAGCTCAAGGAAGGCAGAAACTGTCCTAATTTTCATTTATATTTGTATTCCAAGGACTCAGCACAATGACCGCCACATAACAAGCAATCAATAAATGCTTGTTGACTGCACTTGACTAGAGTCAATCTGTGGATTCAAGTCTTACAGTCCTCAGTCCTTCTGAATGTAAAGTCATTATACTTCCCCCCAAATTTTCCCCTCTTCCTAATTTCCTTGTAACTGTTGAGGATATTACCATCCTCTCCGTAACTCAGTTTTACAACCAAGTTGTCACCCCCCTCTCCATCCTGCCATCCAATCAGTTGCAAAGTACCATACATTCTACCTTTTTAAAATTCTTTCAATATATCCATATTTTCTGTGACATTGCCACCATTCTGATATGTTCCCTAATTGCCTTCCCCTTTGAACTTTTTAAGTGATGTCATTCTCTTTTCACTCTAGCTCATTCTTAAGTCAGGAACTAAAATGGATTTTCCAAAAGGAAGGTCTGACCATAGCAGACTCCTCCCAATTATTTGAAGGAATGAAAGACAAAATTGTTTGCATTTAAAACTCTTCACAGAATTCAAAAATTCTTGCTGCCTTTTCAATCTTCATAAATTTTATTCCTTTCCACATACTCTATGATACATTGACACTCAGACAAATGAATCTCTCTTTAAATTCTATAGCTTTTTTGGTCATTCTTCACTACTGGAAAGATGTCTTCTCACTCTATGTCCCTGTTTCCCTGGCTTCTTTCAAATCTCTTGAAATATCCCACCTTTACTGGGAGCTTTCCCTAGTTCAACCCTCTCCCACTCCTAATCACTTCCTCTGAGATTACCATCCATTTATAAGTAGTAAATGTGAGTGTGTGTATATACATATATATGCATGTATGTGTATGAATGTGTACATAAACATATATTTGTATGCATACAATCATATATGTATTTATATATTATACTTTTTGCATATTTTCTTCCTAATTTAAATTGAGATATGTGATATTCTTTAGGGCAGAAACTTGGAAGACGACCAAGAAAGGTCTGTCTAACTCATGCAAAAAGGGCATGCATCTAGGACAGGAAGTATCCCAGTAAGTCAGCATCACATCCCACCTTTGCAAACCAGTGGGAGATCCTGAGCTCCAGTTCAGTGGAGCAGACAAACCTTAATACAGGAATCTCGATGTACCTCAATATAGCCAAGGGAATGGGAAGACTCTAGCTCCAAGAACCACCATCTTCCTCAGTATAGCTCAGTGCAAAAAGGAACCCCCAGAGGCCAAAGCCCTGGGTAAACAGTCAACCTCCAGCAGCTAGACATCCATGTCCTTCACTGTAGCCCTGGTAAAATGCAGAAACACCCCACTGGCCCCAGCACATGCCAGATACCAGCTCTAGGATCCCAGCTCAGCACCAGGTAAGCTGTCAGAACTCTATGACCTTCAGAAGCACCAGTCACTTCCCACCCCACCCACTTAGCATAGCACCAGACATGAGGATCCCCTGTATCTGCCTCAAGGCAAAACCAGTGTAGTAACATGCCTGAGACAGTGCCCCTTCCAGAGCTAAAACTTGTAAAAGTTCAAACTTAAAAGAAAGGTAAAGGCCAAAAATGACCAAAAAATAATAACAAAAATAATCTGACAGAGAAAATTATTAAGGTCACAGATAAGATCAATCACAAATTCAGAAGAAAATGATGTCAAAACACCTATGGCACAACCTCAAGAAAAATGAGAAGTAGTCTCAAGCTCAGAAAAGAACAAATGGAAGAGTTCAAAAAAGGACCTTAAAAGTCATAAGTAAAAAAAGTAAAAGAAGCAAAAGAAAAAAAAATTAGGAAAGAAATTAAAGAGATGTAGTAGAATTATGAAAAAGTTTAACAGCTTAGAAAAAGAAAACAACTGCTTAAAAATTAGAATTGGCCAAAAGGAAAAGAAGATACAAAAGGTAACTGAGGAAAACAACTCCCTAAAAGTTAGAATTGGGCAAGTGGAAGATAATGACTGTAAGAGACATCAAGAATAAATCAAACAAATCCAAAAGAATGAAAAAGATATAGAAACAATATACAGTACTTCACAGGAAAAACAACTGACCTGGAAAACAGATCCAAGAAAGACAACATCAGGATCATTGGACTACCTGAAAGTTATAATCAAAACAAGGACTTGGAAAGAATTTTTCAAGAAATTTCAAGAAACTTTTCAAGGAAAACTGTCCTCATATACTAGAACAACAAGGAAAAATAGGCATTGAAAGAATCAACTGATCAAGCTGAAGAAACAGATACCAAAATAAATCCAAAGACGACCATGACATCAGGGAGGTCATGAATTGCAATTAACTTCGATTTGAGTGGTCAAGGACTGTGCAGGGTCACTAGCCTCACTTCCTCCTTCAGAGCCATCTGGGTCCACTGACCAGACTGGAGATGGCCCAGGATTCAGTGGGAGACTTTGGCCCTTTTAATACTAAGATCCGTTGTTTCGTAATTGGTTCTGGGGCATTATTTTATGATGTTTTGGAGGTGAATATTGGAGAGCTACAGCAAATTACTACTTATTCTGCCATCTTGGCTCCTTGCATGCTGTTAATTATTCAAAGGATTGTCATTTGGAAGAGGGATTTGACCTCAAAGGGTAAAACAAAGAAAAATGGATAGAAATTACCAGAGAGGCACATTTAGGCTTGATGTCAGAAAGAATTTCCTAATATTTAGAACCATTCCAGTTTGGAAAGGGTGGCCACAAGAAGTGGTATATGTGACATATATGACAGTGTTGTTTTCTTTAGGTATTGACTGGACTACATAAGTATGGAGATTTCAGCTCCATTTTCAAAATTCTATCACCTTCTTTGGGATTAGGGCTGGTTGGGAGGTATTTTTTGTTTTAAAGAAAACTTGCGTCCTTTTCTTATTTACTCTCATTCATGCATGTTAGTGAGTCTAATATGTATGCATATTAAACTCACTAGACTAGCACAGGGCTAGAAGACCTCTATCAGGAGCTGTGCTCTCATTTTCTGGAGGTCCGATAGAGCTATACTGATTTTTCTACCTTGTATCAACACTGCTTAGAGCTTGGAGAGAAGTCATTAAGCTTATTTTAAAAAGAATGTTACTCACTTCATTGTTCTTACCAAGCCAGACAGGTTTCTTGTTTTCTAGATTACCTTGTCATGTGAATTCATGTAAAGCTGGATGGAAAGAAATTGAGAAAAATCATCCTGAAGATCATAGCCTCTGAATTTCTAAAGTTATCATTGTTCTCATTTTGAGTTTCTTAGAAAACCCATGAGGATTTGTAGAAAATTATAAAATAATTTAGCCAAGCACCTGTAGTAAGTAGCAACAGCCCAAGAAGACTGAAGATAGGACAGGTCAATTTAGCTGAGAATTGGAAAGTGGGAAGAATAACTGCTTGGGAATTGCAAAGCATAAGGCTTCAGATAGCCAAACAGTAGCATGAGAATATCAGTGCTTTATTAGGGGGATAGGAGAACATTGAATAGACAGGAAATTGTGAACAAAAATAAACTCTGGCTACTTGACAGTTTTGCAAAGATTCAATTCCCTTTAGATTGGGTAATAGCAATCTGCAAAGAACTGACTAAGGTTCTAGAAACATAATGTAAACATCTAAGTATAAGCTAAATTGTTTCCCACATCTACAGTGGTATTCTCTGATTTCTTCCTGTTTTTTCTCTGCCTTTATTTTACTACTAGGTACTATTGGACAGAAATTGAATGTAAACATCTTGAGAGGAGGGACTGTTTCTTTTTTGTCTGCATCCTCAATTCATAACACAGGGACTGGTTCATTGTGATTGATGGTTTGTCATATCTAATTGAACTGGAAAGAATGTCTGGCAGATGCTTCTTCCACTTTGTTAATTGTTGATTTTTTTTATTCAAATCTTACTTTGAGAGTCATGTAGATTATGAGGCTTTTCCTAATTTCCACAAGTGAATAAAATATCTACCTCCTTAAATAATTTTTTTGGCTCATTTTATCTTCTTCCATATCTATTTCAGAATTTTTATAAATGTTTTATCCCTCTTTATAAGCTAATTTCATTCTAATTTATGTCCTCTTTAAATTTTTTTTGTCTCCAGTATCTACTTGCCTAGCACATAGCAATTATTTTTTTTAAGTTTTTTGAATTAACTTGAAAAATAAACAATAACAATCATTTATGTGATACTTTGAGGTTTGTAAAGCCTTACATTTAACAGATATTATCTCATCTTATCCTCACAAGTCTAGGAAGTGCTATTATTATTTTCATTTTACAGATAAAAAAATGAGGTTGACAGTTTTTAAGTGACTTCTCTCATGTAGTAAGTGTTAGAGACCAAATTATAGCAAACTGCTGTTAACCTCAGTTTCCTCAAATGAAAAATAGGGATAATAATAGCAACAACCCCAATAACCCCTTGTGTAAGGAACAAATGAAGTAATATTTATAAAATGCACATTACACATCCTGGCACATAGTAGGTGATTTATAGCTACATATTACTTTGCCCTTCCACCCCATCATTCCCCTTCCTGACATGAGGGCTAGTATACTGTACTATGTACTACCTAGGTTGGACTTTTTTTTCAAATGTTTCATTTTTGTGAATTACATGTATAAAAATTTCAACATTCCTTTTTAAAAATACTGAGTTCCCAAATCGTTTTCCTCTCTACATCCTGCCTCCCTCCACCATTGAGAAGGCAAGCAATTTGATATATGAGTAGTCATGCAAAATGTTTCCATATTAGTCATGGGACAAAGAAAATGCAGACCAAGTGACAGACAAAAAGAGAAAGAAAGAAAATAAAAAAAGAAAACTAAGGAAAAAGTGTATTTAGATGTTCATTCAGACTCCATCAGTTTTTTCTTTGGAGGTAGATAGCATTTTTCATCATGAGTTGTTTGGAATTGCCTTGGATCCTTATATTGCTGAGAATAGCTAAGTCACTCAAAATTCATAATTGTATAAAAATACAATTACTGTGTATAATGTTCTCCTGGCTCTGCTCATTTCATTTTGCATCAGTTCATGTAAGTCTTCCCAGGTTCTTCCAAAAGCATCCTGCCCATCATTTCTTATAGCACAATAGTAATCCATCGCAATCATATACCACAACTTGTTCAGTCAATCCTCAATTTATGACCATCTCCTCAATCTCTAGTACTTTGGCAATACAAATAGAACTGCTATACATATTTTTGTACATATGTTTCCATTTATATTTCTTTTTAAAATCTCTTTGGGAAATAGATGTAGTAGTTGTATTTCTGGGTCAACTATTCATCAGTAGTCCTAATTTTGCCTCATCCCCTCCAACATTTGTCATATTTTTGATCACATAAGCCTATCCTATAGGTGTGGGTTGGTACCTTGGATTGTTTTCATTTGCATTTTTCTAATCATAGTGATTTAGAACATTTTTCATATGACTATAGATAACTTTAACTTCTTCATCTGAAAACTGCCTGTGTATATCCTTTGAGATTTTTCAATTGGGGATTGATATGTAGTATCATAATTTAACTCCATTTTCCATATATTTGAGAAATAAGGCTTTTATCAGAGAAACTTCATTTAATTTTCCAACCCCTGTCCTGGTTTTCTGCCTTTCTTCTAATCTTGGATAAATTGGTAATGTTCAAAAACAATTCAATTTAATGTGTTCAATATAATTTATTTTACAATTTGTAATGTTCCTTCATCTCTTGTTTGCTCATAATTTCTTCCCCTATCCATAGATATGACAGGTAAACAACTCCATATTTACATAATTTGCTTAAGATATCATATTTTATGTCTAAATAGATTTTATGTCTAAATTATGTCTACTCATTTTGACATTATCTCAAAAATAAGATGTAAGATATTTACCTATACCTACTTTCTGCTAAACTTCTTTCCAATTTTCCCAGCAGTTTTTATCAAACAGTATGTTCTTGTCCCAAAAGATAGGGTACTGGGTTTATCAAATATTAGACTTCTTTATGATCATTTACTACTGTGCATTATGTACAAAATTATTCCGTTTATTTCTTAGACAATATCAGATATTTTTGATGATTACTGCTTTGAAATAGAGTTTGAGATCTGAGAAGGCTAAGCACTTTTCTTCACTTGTTTTTTTCAGTTTCCTTCGATATTCTTGACATTATATTCTTCCAAATAATATTTGTTATTGTTTTTTCTAGTTTTTTAAATTTTTTTTGGAATTTAATTTTTATGGCACTGAATAAATTAAGCAAAATTGTCATTTTTATTATGTTGGCTTGGCCCACCTAGGAATAATTAATATTTTTTCCCAGTTGTTTAGATCTGACTTTATTTCTATGAAAACTGTTTTGTGATTGTGTTCATATAGTTTCTGTGTTTGTCTTGGCAGGTAGACTTCTAAGTATTTAATATTGTCTACAGTTATTTTAACTGGAATTTATATTTCTATCTCTTGCTGATGGGCTTTGTTTAAAATAGGTTCAAATGACATTGTTGTATATAGGTTTATTATATGTCCTGCAACTTTGCTGAGGTTGTTAAATATTTCAACTAGTTTTATAGTTAATTCTCTAAGGTTTTCCATGTATATCATATCATCTGCAAAGAGTGATAGCTTTTTCTTCTCATTTCCTATTCTAATGCCTTCAATTTCTTTTTCCTCTCTTACTACTAAAGATATTATTTCAGTACAATATTGAATAATAATGGTGATAATGGTCATCCTTGTTTCACCTCTGATCTTACTGGGAAATCTTTTTGGCTTATCACCTTTACAGAAAATGCTTACTGATGATTTTTGATTGATAGTAATTATGGTTTTAAGAAAAACTCCACTTATTCCTTTGCTTTCAAGCATTTTTTATAGGAATGAGTATCGTATTTTGTCAAAAGCTTTTTCTGTTCCTGTCTGCTTCTAATTGGTCATACTATATGATCTTTTTGAAATCTCAGTGTAATAGCCTTGTTACTATTTTATTTATTCATTAGAGAAATTTGTTAATAGTTTTCTTTCTGTTTGTTTTTTCTTGCTGGTTAATTTTTCATAATCATTTTGGGTTATAAAAGGAATTCAGTAGGCCTCTTTTGCCTATTTTTTCCAAACAGTTTATGTGGTATCAGAATTATGTTTTAAGTGTTTGATAGAATTCACTTGTGAATACATCTGGTTCTGGTGACGGTTTTAGGGAGTTCATTGATGGCATGTTAAATTTCTTTTTTCTAAAATTCAATTATTTTATTTCCTCTTCTGTTAATCTGGATAATTTATATTTTGCTAAATATTCATCTACTTCGCTTAGATTGTAAGATTTATTAGTATGTAATTGGTCAAAAGGCGTCCTATTATTTTTCTCTTCATTGGTATTGAGTTCATCTTTCATTATTGATATTGGCTTTCTTTTTTATATCAGATTATCTAATTGTTTATTTATTTTGTTTTTTTTCTTTCACAAAACCAACTTCTAATTTCATTTATTAGTTCAATGATTCTCTTTCAATTTTATTTTTCTTATTTACAATTTTATTAACTTCTCCTTTGATTTTTAGGATTTCCATTTTGGTGTGTAATTGGGAATGTTTTATTTGTTCCTTTTCTGATTTTTTAAAATTGCATGTTCAGTTCGTTGATTTGATCTTTATTTTATTGATGTAATCATTTGGAGATATAAAATTTCCTTTAAGTATTGGTTTATTTAAATCCCATAAATTTTACCTTGTCTAATTTTTATCATTCTCTTTAATAAAGTATTGATTGTTTTCATTTGTTCTTTGACCCTCTCATTTTTAGGATTAGATTATTTCATTCACTATCAATTTTTACTCTGTATTTTCATTGCCCTTCTTTAATGTAGAAGCTGCTTAATCTTATGTTTTCCTTACTCTTGTTCTGATGGGGTAGTGGGATTAGGACCCCAAAAGGTAAAGATCATGTCTTTGGATGTAACCCAGCTCCCCAAACCACATCCCCAGTGAGAAAAGTTTTCCTTGTTGCACACATGCATACAGACTTGACCCTATAACTCCTTGGATGTTAATACAGTCACAGGGGTGCTGGCCCAAAGCCTGTCTCTGATGCCTCTCCAAGGACCATACTCTGGCAATCTTTCTATCTTCTCCCCTCAATAAAACAACCTATATTGACTCCCTAAATTTTCCCATACATTCTAGCAGCCCAGAACCCACACTACTTGCATATACTGAACATTGCCTAATAACTCCCCAGTCACTTAATTAGCATATCTGACATTCTTTTTGCTGTCCTTTTTTGTTAATAAGCTTTAGTTAGTTGGTTAAATCCTATAATGGTGACTCTTCTGAATAAGGAAGTGACCTCAAGTTTTCAAAGACAATGTCAAGGAGCACATAAAATCTGCAAGTATTCAAAAATAGTTAAATTGTTTATGTCTGAGGACCAAACTATATGAATATGGAGAAGCTCACCATCAGTTTGACAGAGCACTGTTTTCTGGCACCAGAAACTCTGTAATTCCATTTACTAAGCTTTTGATAGGACAATCTCTTTTAGTAGAAGAAGCATTTTAAAGAATTAGAGAGTCTTAAATATTACAGTGCAATAAAGCTCAAGAATAGGTATCAGTATGGAGGCAGCTAGCTGTGAGTAACAGATGCTTAACAATATGACCACAGGCAAATTTCTTGAACTTAATTTCCTAATAAATACTATCATGATAATTAGAACACCTGCCTCCCAGAGTTGTTTTGAGGGTAAAGTGAGATGTTTGTATATAAAGTACTTCTCAAATCTTAAAGGCCTATTTAAATATTGGTTATAATTTATTGAAGTCATTGAAATATTTGAGGACCAGAATTTAATGGGTACTATGGCTTGCTAATATGCTGTCCCCATATGAGATATATAATATGAAAGTCAAGAATATATTGTATGAGTGTACAGACAGGGTGAAACATCTTGATAGATTGGCAAGTGAACTCACCTAAACACCAAGAAGATCTGAATTCAAGTACTGCCTCTGAGGTATTCTGTTGATATAATGCTGAATAATTCAAGTAATCTCTCAGTGCTTCAGGCAGTTTTGTAAAATAATAAACTGCAGAGAATTACCTGAATTGGTAAAACATTCCCCTAACTAGAAATTCCTTATAGTAATGACATCATTAAGTCTTGTTTAGGCAGGATAATAAATAAAAATTCAGTGTTGTCCTGGCTCACATAAAATAAAAATGACCTTATTTATTGGATTCTTATAATATTGCTTTTTAAACTTAGGATAAATGTATAGAGTATTTTGGTACCTCTCAAACATGGATAAATGTGTTCCAATGTAATTTACAGAACAACAATTCAACTTATTGCACATTATTTATTTAAAAAAAACAGACTTTTTTTTGGGGGGGGAGGGCAATTAAGTGGCGCAGAGAATAGAGTACCAGAGTTCAAATCCAGCCTCAGACACTTAACACAAAAACTAGCTGTGTGACCTTGGGCAAGTCACTTAACCCCAACTGCCCTACCTTACCCCCTCCAAAAAAAATATATTTTTTGAGGCAATGAGGTTAAATAACTTTCCCTGTTTCACACAGCCAGTAAGTCTCTGAGGTAGGATTTGAACATCAAGTCCTCCTGACTCTAGGGCCAGTTGCTCTTTCCATTGAGTCACCTAACCACCACTTTTAATGCACATTTTTACTCATTAAAAACACCTGAGAAATTGCATGTATTTTCCAAATATAGTTGAAATTATTTATTGAATAGATAGACTAAAATGCTAAATAAGAAAAATAATTCTCTCTTTGGCAAAATGATCAAATGTCCCATAACTTAACAACAGTAATTGGATACTCTCCTTGTTATGTATCCATGGATTTTCACTGAATTAATTTTTCACACTAAATAGATCAAGGAAGGATTATGTTCTCAGTTCAAAAGTACCAGCATGCTGAAGTTTCTCTCTTTGCCTAATGTTATTCTTGGGGTGGAGAAGATAAATCAATATTCTTCTACAAATCTACCCTATTCACTGCTACATAGTGTACTCAAAATATAGTCTCTTAACAAGGGGCCACACTTATGTGCAATAGCAATAAATTCATAGGAAATATCTTCCATCTTTCTTGATTAATATATATTTTCCATTTCAATCAGCATTTACTCTTCTTATTTCTTCCTAATAATGGTTAAGGAGGACAGAAGATACAAAATGCAAAACCCCAAATGAAAGCGGAAAAAAAAATCTCCTAAAGAAAAATAGATAATAACAACTGACATTTATATCAGGTTTTAAAGCTGCAAAGGGTTTTACATATATTATTATCTTATGTGAACACTTGGAAAATGCTAAATGTAGGATCTAAGAAAGGTCATTTAGATATTAAGACTTGAATTTACTTGGTTGAACCATTTTAAATAAAAACTCCAACCTTTGGAATTTGAAACAGATGAGAGAGAAATTTGATAAGCTATTCCCATCCTAACATACTACAGACATCCAGGCAGATTCTGATGGGTTTATTGAGCTATATGGAATACCATATATTCTGATGTAAATGCCATGAGTATGACATATGCTTGAAGTTTTGCAGAGAAATAAATAAAGTATCTTGAAATGCCTGCTGTTTGTGCCAGCTGTTTATTTCTAAGAACCCATAAATGGAAAAACTGAATAATGTTGCATCCAAAGCATTTACATGTTAGGGTTGCACTTGAAGGCAATGAAACTTTTTCAAGAGAGTGTTTTCCTTTAGCTTTGAATTGGGAAGAGCTCCCTTTTTATTTTGCTTTGTTTTTTTGTTTTTATTTTTATTTTCTTCCCCAAGGGAGCAGTTTTGGGGAAAAAATAGGTAAACTTCTAGAGCATAGAGAAGAAAATTTTGATTATGATCTATCTGAAATCTCTAAGGGCCTCTCATACTTAGGTTTACTTCTTCTGGTATCACTAGCAAGGATGTAAGAATGGCAGTGAAGAAGAAAGATAATAAAAAATTATGTCTACTGTGGACTAAGTGGAGAGGATTGAGAAAGTGGATTAGATCAAGTAGAAAAAACATAAATGGCTACTAGGCCCTAAATAAAAATTAAAACTATTGTGAGGAAACGTTCACTATTCAAAGCCATCAGAACATCAAGATGCAAATGGATGCAAAGAACTGAATGACTTTCAAGTTTACTTAATTTTTTTTCTCCAAGTCTTGGGCTTTTATTTTGATATTCTATGTAATAAAATGAAGGATAGCTCCACAATGATAATTATAGGACAACTGAACAAAGTACAAAGTAATAGTTCTAATCAAGTTTTTTGTCATATGCAGAAGTTTGATTTTATATAGAAAAAACCTAGGTGTTACTTATAAGGTAATATGCTAATTCTGTCTTTCTCTCTTCTATCTATATTTCTATCACCTCTCTATTTTTCTATCTATATAATTTTAAATAAGGTCTTATGGTGACTAATTTACAGAAGTTGTACAATGTAATTTGCAAGATATTTTGAATAAAAGACCTTACATTTAATTTCTAATTCAGCTACTTATTATTAGGATAAACTTGGGGAAAAGTTTTACAATCATTGCTGACCTTTATATAGAACTATAAGGTGTATAATGTAATAGATGTATCATCTTACTTGATCTGAAGTTGGAACATTGAACTTGGGAGTCACAAGACCTGAGTTTGAATGGTGACTCAGCCATTTTCTAAGAGAATAATTGCTCACTGACAAAATTCTCTGATTCTAAGATTCATCATCTACAAAATGAAGATTTTGGATAAGTTTACCTTTAAGGTCCTGTAATGGTAATGAAATTTGAAGATGCCCTTGTATTGGCAAGCTAACAGGTACTTAGCACTTGGTTTCTGGTTAAATGTTAAGACCAGAGCTTGTAAATCTCACAGTGGAATGGACTTGTTTGTGGAACAGGAGGAGGCTGAACAGGAGGAGTTGGTGCCATATATAGGGAAAAGCCCAATCTGAGAGAGGTCAGAAGTTTTGGGATCATCATGGAGGCAGAGCAGCTACTGCTGGAGAGAGAGAGAGAGAGAGAGAGAGAGAGAGAGAGAGAGAGAGAGA
>NW_027186315.1:2314979-2476348 GCF_028583685.1 Petaurus breviceps papuanus | reverse complement strand
CTCCTCCTCCTCCTCCTCCTCCTCCTCCTGCTCCTCCTCCTCCTCCTGCTCCTCCTCCTCCCTTCCTTCTCTTCCTCCTCCTCCGCACATAAAGAAATTGAGGATAAATATCAACTATCTAAGAGGTTGTAGTCAGAGAATAAAATAAAGGAGGTGGTGGTATTAATTAAGCATTGGAGGGTGATGAGAAATATAATTATTGGGAAATATGGTCATTTTTTCCTTGCAGCACACATTGTAAGGACAGCCAAAGAGAATAAAATAAAGATAGTACCAAATTATATGTATATAAATACCCATTTCAAAGATGAAGTAGAGGAATGCTATGAGGAATCTAGCAAGATAATTCAAGTCAATATTCACTTAGACAGTTGGTGAAAGGTAAAGTTAGGAACTGGTAAGGGTAAACAAAATGACACCGAACAATGGTTTGGCTTGAAGCAATGAAAGAGGTCCAAGATTTGAAAGTCATATAGAAGCTTCCCACCTGCTTAAGAATATTGTATACACAAATGGAATGGACTTTCAAAAGTATCTAGTTCAATTTCTTCATTTTTTAAGCAAGGAAACAGAGGCTCAAGGAGGTGAAGTATCAATAAAATTCAGACTTTAAGGAATAAATTAGGTGGGATTCAGATCTCCTGCCTCCTATTTAAATTCACTTTCCACTATATTGTGCTGCATCCTTTGAATACTTTTTGAACTTTTAGGAAGTCACTAGAAAAGTTGTATTTAAAACATTAATAGGAAAAAATAAAAGAAAATAATTAATGTTAATAATTTAATATTTAAGTTGATAATTATTTTTAAATTAATAATACAATGAGTAATCAATTAAAAGAAAACAATTTACTATTGCTGTTGGAATCAGTGTGGTTGAAAATGAGGCAAAGTTGCAGGAAATCATCAACTTCATTCTCCCTTCCACAGTCATAAGTCCAGTGGAAGAAAAAGGTCAAGATGACTGGCCAGGGATGTAAGTAGTAAATGATTGTGGAGTCTTTGGTGTCTCACCAAGCTCTAAGCACTCCATTTTTACTCCTTCCAACACTTTCAAGGCTTGTTGAAACAAAATGTTCACATTCACTCATTCTGCCAGGGAAGTCTTTATACTCTTGGGGTAGACAACCCCTCTCCCCTACTCAATGATAGATTAATCTCTTAAGTGGACAGACTGTTACATGGCATTTGCCATTCATTGGTCTAGCAGTCTCCTCAAAAGAGAAACTTGCCTACAAAACCTGTACTTACTTGCTTAGTTCCTGGATTAATGAGAAAGACATTTATTTGGAGTTTTAACATAAGGAGATCTCCCCAGCCAACTGTGGGAGATAAGAAGGTAAAATGGTTCACAGAGTATAAGCATGAGTAATTTATGGGACAAGCATTTTTTTTTCAAAAATGGAAGCTGACACTCAGAGTGATAAAGTGCCTTACCTCCAACCACCCCATCACAAAGTGATGGAACAACTCCAGCTGAATTCGGAGGACTTCCAAATGTTTGATTTGTCCCTCGATGCTGCAATGCATCCGACGGCAACATGCTCTTTATTGGGTTTTAGCAGAATGGTAAGAAAATGGTATCTACTGGTAAAAGTGTACCAGTGTTGATATTTGTACAAATGGATCATGCATCATGTTATTGGCTGGTTTGAGAACAAATGTACTTATTTTCAGTATAGCATGTCCTCATTTTTCCTGTTTTTTTTTTCCATTAAAAAAAGATTACACTTTTAATGCACCATACAAAGAATGACGAATACAGATTACAGTATTAATATTTAAAATCTCCTTTTGGAGAAGAATTTGTGTAGATAATTAGTGATATATTTTGACATTTGTATAATAACATTAGTAGAACCTACTTTAATTATTGGTCTTTGCTTTAGCACTGAAACACTAAAGAACTCAGCATCTGAGAAAGCATACATCAAGCAATACATGGCATTCTGAGACACAGTTTGATGAGAATGCCAAATTTAAACTGTATGTTAATATTTACTCCTTATTATTTTATAATTGAATGCTTGTTCCTTTTTTACTCATTTAATATCATTTTGGATTTTTCTATATGTAAATATGCACACATGTGTTATATGCAGGTGTGCCTGTGTTTGTGTTCATGCATGTATGTGTACACATGTACATATGAATGTGTATTCTTATGTGTGTAAGAATGTGGAAGTATTTGGACTAATTTCTCCACTGTGTATTTTTGCAAAATAAAGATACTCTCAACAGAAATTTAAAAAAAAAAGATAAGTCATGTCATTTGGGGGAGGCTTTCCCATCATGAGATGTTTTTGCTTTTAGAAACTTTGATGAATGCATTGTAAACATAGAGATGATTTCTGAGACAGCAGGAGTAGTTAAAATAGATTAAATTAATGTGTTAGGTTCACTTTCCTCACAACATGCATCACTTTAATTGATTACTCCATAGCCAAACTTAAATTATTAATATCAGAACTTATGGAAAAATGAATATTTAATAAAATATTATTTGTGTCATAGTAGCAAATTAATCTATTTGAATATGCTATAATATGTGATAAACTTTTAACACTATTTTGATGTTTTGGATACCCTGAGGGTTAAAGAGCTTATAAATAAAGAACTGAAGAAACAAACAATTCAACAAGGGAAAAAACCCATCTAATTCTGGAAACATTATGTATATTTTGAGATTTAGTGGTCTACTTAACTATGGTGAAAAGAAATCAGTGCTGGCATCATTTACACTCTTGATACTGAAAAAAATATTCTCATGATCAATGGATTTGTTACATTAATATCAACCATGAGTCAGGAGAATTATTAGTACATGATGCTTAATTGATATACTTTCTTATCCTGTGTGGCTCAGAAAGGTACTAAGAGTACTTACTGGCTACCCAGAACATAATAATTTTGATATTAGCATTCAAAATCAGAAAGGAGACATTCAAAAGAAAGGAAGAGGGGCAAATTTCACAACCACTCAACTTCTATTTTAATTCCCACCGAACACAGAAACATACACACATACATACATACATACATACATATATATACACACACAAATACATATGTATGTGCAAATTTATATCTATCTATAATATACAGATATAAATGTATCATACTACTTTTAAAATATTATAGAAGTAATACTATATTCAAGGTACAATATTAATATTAAAATGTCCTGTTGGAAATTTTTTCATTCTTTTTAAAAATTTGTTTGTTTTTTTAGTCATATCTAACGTCATGACTCCATTTGAGATTTTCTTGGCAAAAATACCGAAGTGGTCTGTCATTTATTTCTCCAGCTCATTTTATGGATAAGGAAATTAAGGCAAATAGGGGTAAGTGAATTGCCCAGGGTCACACAGTTAGTAAATGTCTGAGGCCTAATAAGTCTTTCTGACTCCACCATAGTACTTGATCCACTTTGTTGCTTAGCTGCTCCATCTTTAGATATAAATAAACATATATACATATATGTCAATATATCTATTTCTATAGATAGAGAACCAGATAGATAGAGATAGATAGATAGACAAACAGACAGATAGACAATTTCTATTAAAACATACAAGGAATTCAATCATGGGAAGTTGTACATTAGAAGGACATCATTATGTTTACTTCACAATCAACATTTTAAATATGACTCTCACTGAGCCTCCTTTCTAACAAATGGGAATCTTCTGGATACATTTCTGTGATATTTTGTGCCTTAGTTTTCACTTTCTGAAAAAAATATTAATGCATTTTATTAGCTGGCAAGCAATAACTTTCCTTTGCCTTTTTTAATGCAATCTTTAAAATTGTATCTTTTTTTTTTCTCATGCAGCACTATAAATTCAAGGAAAGAAATCTGGGCTTGAGATATGGAAATACAGATTACATGTCATGGCTTAGCTATATGATGACTTACACAATTCATCTATACATATGGTCTTTCATTGCAAAATATAAAGCACCAAACCACCTTCTTTTCCTCTCTATGATACATTCAATAGTTTAACGGGACTCCTAACTGAGCTAACTAGATGTCCACTTCGTCAGAGATAGACGAAGGAAAAACATCCAGAAACACAGGTATAAACCCCAGGTGTCAAAGATACAGGGCCAATGTAAGAAAAGAGATGAGTTCAAGGGGAAATATGCAGAAGGCTAGAAACAGAAGGTGACCAAATTTCACACCACGAATTAGTAATACTAAACCACAATCAGTGACTCATTTCCAGACTCCACAAATCTTGAAAATGTCCATATCACTAACACAAAGATTGAAGTGTAACACATTATGAGTGGAGGGTATTCATTAGTTTTCAATGTATTATGAATGGAATCTTTCATCCATTTACCAGTTCTCCCAGTTAATGGTACTTTCCCTGCCTAATCACCATTCATTTAACTACCTTTGCAAGAACAAAGAAAGGGAATTCTAGCCAGGATAATAATCATGGGGATTGTGTGTGGTTCAAAACCACTACAGTAGATATGAATCTGGTATTAACATTGAAATGTGAGCCTATTCAGCTATGGTGATGTCATCTATTCCATTAGCCTCCCAGTAAATGTGATGTAACTCATGCTAGAATCCTGTGAAATGCAAAGGGAGGCAAAGTGATAGGGGTTGGTCCTAAGGGGAACTGCTGTGATAATTGGTTTAACACAGTACTTTGATACTCCATGTTTCTGTATGAAAATGTAAAGAACAAGCATTTATAAAGCACTTACTCTATAGTAGGCACTGCAATGTTAAGGATAAAAAGACAAAATGTGAAATGGTCTCTCCAATGAAGGTGAGCATAATAAAACAGGTACATTAAAAACATACAATGCAAACAAAAATAAATGCAAGGTAGTTAGCTACTTACCAGGTGCTTAGGATTATACTCAAAGTCCCTGGGAGTGGAACAAGTTTCATTCATAAAATGATATTTTGTATGAGTATTGAAAGAAATAATGATGCTTTAAGATAGACTTGAGGAGGAAGAGTTTTTCAAACTTTGGACTTAGCTAGGCACAGAGTTAGGCCACAGAATATTATTTGTTTGAGGGAAAAAAGCTAGTTTGATTAAACTGCAGGAAGAGGACTAGGAATAATGAAGCTAGAAAGACAAACTGGATTAATGTTGTAAAGAACTATAAATACCAAGCAGAGGTATTTTAATCTTAAGTCACTAATAATCCATTAGAATTTAGTGTTTCAAGAAGTCACATGGTCATATGTAGGCTGAAGTAAAATCACCTTAGTAGCTGTTTGGAAAAAGAATTTTAATAGGGAAAGGATGGTGGAAAGGTAACTTACTATAAGGCAAAATATATTTAATAATATCAGAAAATAAATACCCATCTTAATGTAAATGCTGCATTATGCATTTTTAAAAAATCATTAAGGTGGACAAATTATGAGTATGCAAGAAAAGTGGACCAAAGTCACAAATAATCTTGTTATATACCAAGGGATAATTCAAAATATCTGTTATCAAACAATGTTCATGAATGAATAAACATTTCTACACTAGTGTTGGGGAAGTAAGAATTTGTTTATACAAATTTAGCAAAGTTGCAGGATATAAAATAAGCTGACATAAGTAATTGGCATTTTTACATATTACTAACAAAAGGGAACAATCATGAGAAGAAAAAAAAGAAAATAGTATGCTTCAATCTACATGCAGACTCCATATTTCTTTCTCTAGGTGTGTATAACAATTTACATCATCAGTCTTTTGGAATTTTCAAAGATAATTGCATTGCTGAGAAGAGCTAAGTCCATCAAACTTGGTCATCATCCAATGTTGCTTTCACTATATACAATGTTCTCCTGGTTCTTCTCACTTCATTCAGAATCAGTTCATTTGAGTCTTTCAATTTTTTTTTTCCTGAAATCTGCCTGTTCACCCTTTCTCATGAAACAGTAATATTCTCTTACATTCGTATGCCACAACTTCTTTGGCCATTCCCCAATTGATAGGCATGCCATTGATTTCCAATTCTTTGCCACCTTTAAAAGAGCTGCTCTAAATATGTTTGTACATGTGGTTGTTTTTCCTTTCTTTTTTACAATCTCTTTGGGATACAGACACAACTAGTAGTGGGTATCAAAGGGTACGCACAGTATTATAGCCCTTTGGGCATAGTTCTAAATTTCTCTCTGGTGTTATAGTTTTCCCACAACTTCTCCAACATTTATCATTTTCCTGTTTTGTAATGTTAGACAATCTGATGGGTTGAGGTGGTACCTCAGAATTGTTTTAATTGTCATTTCTCTAATCAATGGTAATGGGTAAAATATTTTTAATATGACAATAATTTTAATTTCTTCATCTGAAAACTGCCTGATCATATCCTTTGACCAATTATGCATTGAGGAATGACTTGTATTCTTACAAATTTGAATCTGTTCTCTATATCTTTTCGAAATGAGGTCTTTATCAGAGACACTGCCTGTATAAATTGTTTCCCAGATTCTGCTTCCCTTCTAATCTTGGTTGCATTGGCTTTGTTTGTGCAAAACTTTTTCAAATTAATATAACCAAGTAATGTTGATGATTGTTGCTTTATAATACAGTTTTAGATCTGGTATGGCAAGGCCACCTGCTCTTGCATTTCTTTTCATTAAATACCTTGATATTCTGGACCTTTTGTTTTTTCAGATGAATTTTGTTATCTTTTCTTCTAGCTCTATAAAATATTTTTGGTAAATTGATCTTTATGGCACTGAATAAATAAATTAACTTAGCTTGGCCTGCCCATGAGCAACTGTATGAATTTAAAAAAATGTTATTATTGCGTCCATTGTTTGTGTCATTGACATCACATACCATTTTCTGTATAATAAAGGATGATAAATTGCCAGTTACATCACCTCTGAAATAAATTACCATTTACCACCTGACTTCCTCTGATACTGTTGAATAGTGGGATAAATAGATTGTTATTTAAAGAAAGAAAGGGGCTTATGAAACTGCTGTTCAGTTTATTGACATCTCCCTATATGAAAAATCATATCTTAAATCTAAATGCTTGATTGCATATATATGGATTCATTCATTCATTCATTCATTCATTCATTCATTCATCCTTCTATCTATTTACTTTTAAATTCTCTTGAGTTTTAAATGTAAATTCTATGGGTAAATAGAAAGCCACACAGAGAAAAACCCCTGTGGTACACATTTAATTTAATCCAGTTACTCAAATAACTTGAATAATTTATATACATATATATGAAGTTGTAGAATGATTTGATTACAAAGCAGAAGGTTGAAAAATTGAGATATAAATCCTATCTGAACAAAATATAGTATTTTCATGATAAGTTGCTGTAATGCCAAGCAAAGGCAATTTCCCAAGGTGCAAAATACCAGCATATTATATCTCCATTTTATTCAGTGACAAATTAAGAACAGAGAGAATCAACATATAGCATAATTCATAATACAGCATTTACAAAGAGTAATTAAATAATCTCCAAGTACTACCCCACCCCTGGACATTACATTCATTTAACCAGTAACAAAGTCCCTCTTCTAAATACTACTTCACCCCTAGGCTGTACATTTATTTAGTCCATCACAAAGCCCCCCTTCTGAAATGGAGATTAGTTTCTGATCATAAGTAAAGTACATTCATTTGTTCAATCACAGAGCACAAAAAAGTCAAAAGTTCCCCACCCTTGGATTACAATTGAATCTACCCCAGAGTTGCAACAAGTAAGAACAGCATTTAATACCCAAAGAGAGGTCTTTTCTTCAGCTTGACCCGAGGCAAGTTCTCAACAATCTTTGCTCCTGGGGGAGACAAAGCTTAGAAAGGCCACAAGATACATTGCCGTATCTTCATTAATTCATTCTCTGTCTGCAGAACAGTCCTAGGACCCCCAAAAACATTAGCAAACCCCCCTTCCAGGATTTCTGTAAACATACAACAAGAAAATCCTTCTTCAGGGCTTCTGAACCAACAGCAAGGTTCCAAGACATCTGCAACAACAGCACTGTCCTTCACCAGTGTACAGAATTCACTCTCTGTCTGCAGAACAGTCTCAGGAGCTCTGAACCAACAGCAAGGGTCATAGAATTCTGCAACAATAGGACTGTCTTTCACCAGTGGACAAATCTGGCAAAACAACATCAAAACAGATAAAGTACCAGCATAACAGCCATGTCTCCTCAGTCCTTTGCAGCTCTGGATGGCAGCTCTCAAAAGTCCTGGGCAATTCAAAGTGCCCCTTAGCAATCCTCTCAGTCTCTCTCTGCCTCCAAGGTGCTGCTTCCAAAAAGTTCTTCTTCCTCTCTCTTTTCTTGTGTCTCTCTACATTTACATCACCAGCTCCTTCCAGTTCAGCCCTCTCTTTTCATGTCAACAAGTCCATCCCACAAGTGGGATTCACAAGCTCTGGGTTTTAACACAATCAATTTGAAAACCAAGCTAATACAGGGAGATCTTTATATTCCATTACAATTACAGTTGTTATCTTTTTGCTAATATTTTATTTAAAATTATTGCATCTATATTCATTAAGGAAATTGATGTATAATTGTCTTTCTCTGTTTTGACTCTTCTTGGTTTAGGTATCAGTAGTATATGTGTATCATAAGAAGAATTCTGTAAGACTCCACTAATATTCCCAACCAGTCTATATTTTATTGGAATTAATTGTTCTTTACATGTTTGATAGAATTCACATGTAAATGCTTCTGTCCCTCTAGGGATTTTTTCCTAGGGTGTTCATTGATGGCTTGTTCAAATTCTTTTTATGAGATGGGGTTATTTAAATATTTTATTTACTCTTCTGTTAATCTGAGAAATTTATATTTTTGTAAACATTCATCTATTTCAGTAAGATTGCCAAATTTATGGGGAAACAGTTGGGCAAAAAATTTCTAATTATTTTTTTAAATTTCCTCTTCATTTGTGGTGAATTCACCCTTTTCATTTTGATAATGTCAATCTGTTTTTCTTCTTTCTTTTTTTAAATCAAGTTAACCAAAGGCTTGTCTATTTTATTTGGTTGTTTTTTTTCTTTTTCAGAAAACCAGCTCTTAGTTTTGTTTATTAGATCAACAGTTTTCTCAATTTCAATTTTATTAATCTCTCCTTTGATTTTCAATATTTCTAATTTGTTATTTAATTAAGGATTTTTAATTTGTCCCTTTTGTAGTATTTTCTTTTCAGTTGCCTGCCCAGTACATTGATTTAACTGATTTACTCCATTATATGTTGTGCCTTTGAGCAGGATAATTTACCTTAAGTATCTCTTTGGATCAGATCAATTTTTGCTTTTGATTTGTCTGATGTTAGGATCACTACCCCTGCTTTTTTTTTTACTTTATTTTAAGTATTGTATATATTCTATTTAAGTCTTTTACCTTTACCCTTTGTAAATCCTCCATTTCAAAAGTGTTTCTTGTAAACAACATATTATAGGATGAGAATTTTTAATCCTTTCTGCTCTCACATTCTGTTTTATGGGAGAGTTCATCCCATTCACATTCATGGCTATTATTATTATTATCTCTTTTTCTCCTCCCTATGTCCCCCATTTATGCTTTTATTTCTCCCTTTTCACTTTCTCTCCTCAAAAGAATTTTGTTTTTGACCACTACCTCTCTCAATCTTCTCTCCCTTCTATCAGTCACCCTCCCTTTTCTTTCCCTTTTCCCTTACTACTTCTTCCCTCCCCTCTAACCATGCCCTCCCTTTTCTTTCCCCTTTCTCTTCCTACTGCCTATAAGTCAAGTTAGATTTCTATACTTAAATGAGTATCTTACTCCCCCTTTGAACAAAATGTGAAGAGAATAAAATTCAAACAATTCTCATCTTCCTCCATTTTATGTTTTATTTTTTTCTTTTTGAAGAGGGGGGGGGAGGCAGGCAATTGGGTTAAGTGGCTTGCTCGACATCACATGGCTAGTACATGTTAAGTATCTGAGGCCAGATTTAACCTCAAGTCCTCCTGACACCAGGGCCAGTGCTTTATTCACCACACCACCTAGCTACCCAAAATCTCCCTTCTTTTCCCCCTATTCTACAATATGTTTTTGTGTTTCTTCATGTAATGTAATTTACCCTTTTATTCCTCCTCCTTTACTCTTCTGACATTGCAATCCCTTTGTACCACTTATATTTTTTATCATAACTTCAATTAATTCATACCCACACCTTCTGTCCATGTATATCTCCTTTAAATGGCATAATAAAGATACAATTTTCAAGATTTATAAGTATCATCTTGTCATGTGGGGATGTAAACAGTTTGCCCTTACTGAATAACATGTTTTTATTTTCTTTTTTTCCCCTTTTACATTTTTATGCCTCTCTTGAGTCTTGTATTTGAAGATCAAATTTTCCACTGAGCTCTGGCCTTTTCATCAGGAATGTCTGGAAGTCCCTTATTTCATTGAATGCCCATGGACTTACCTGAAAGATTGTGCTCAATTTTGCTGGGTAGTTTATCCTTAGTTGTAATCCAAGCTCCTTTGCCTTGCAGAATATCATATTCCAATCCCTCCTATCTTGTAAAGCAGAAGCTGCAAAGTCCTGTGTAATCCTGACTGCAGTTCCATAATATTTGAATTTTTTCTATCTGGCTACTTGCAGTATTTTCTCCTTGACTTGATGATTCTGGAATTTAGCTACGATATTCCTGGGCATTTTCAATTTGGGGATCTCTTTTAGGAGGTGATAAGTGGATTCTTTAGATGACAATTTTACCCTCTGGTTCTAGGACCTCAGGGCAGTTTTCCTTGGTGATTTCTTGGAAGATAATGTCTGGGCTCTTTTTTTCATCATGGCTTTCCAGTAGACTGATAATTCTTAAGTTATCTCTCCTGGATATATTTTCCAGGTCAGTTGTTTTTGCAATTATATTTATGTTTTCTTCTATTTTTTTCATTCTTTAGATTTTGTTTGACTGATTCTTGATGCTTCATAGAGTCCTTAGCTTCTACTTGTCCAATTCAAATTTTTATAGTTTTCTTTAGTTAGCTATTGTACCTCCTTTTTTATTTAGCCAATTTTATTTTTAAGGAGTTGTTCTCTTGAGTAAATGTGTTTTTTTTTCCATTTTGTTAATTTTATTTTTAAAATAATAGATGATTTGTTCTTCTACCTCTCTAATTTGACTTTTGAAATTGTTTTTGAGATCTTCTGAGAACTTTTGGGCTTGTGACCAGTTCATATTACCTTGTAATGTTTCAGATGTGGGTAAACTGACAATGCTGTCCTCTTTTAAATTCATATTTTGATTTTCCCTCTTCCCATAGTAAGAATTTATGGGCTTTGCTTTTCTAAGATGCTTTTTGTTCACTAGGATTGTCTTTTTTCCTGGATTTTAAAATGGATCTCTGCTTCTGGTGCACAGGAGACTCTGTCCTGCAGTTCTTATACTGGGTGCTAGGGACCTGGTTACTGTCTTTGTGTGCTGTGAATTCTGGTTCTGGCAGTTGGAAGCTATATAATGATGTAGCTTACCTGGAGCTGAGCTGGAACTAGCTGATGTGTGCTGATGCCAGGTGAGGTCTTTCTGCATTTCCTGGCTTTATATTGAACCTTGTGGTGTGAGGTGTGGGGGAGGGGTGGGCTTGCTGCTGGAGGTCTCCTCCTCCCCTAGGGTTGTGCTAGAGCACAGGTAGACTTAGCCACTTGTAGATGTCCATCTTCATTGGTGCCTGCCAATTCCCCTAGCCGTTGGAAGGCATACCTGGTGTCCTTGCATTGGCACTTGCTGGCACTGCAACCCTGTGGGTCGGGATCTCCCATTGGTACCCTAAGGTGGGACTTGCTGATGGCTTGCTGGGATGCTTCTCATCCTGTATTTGTCCTCTTCAGGCACTATAAGAGGGAGCTTTCCTGTTTATCTCCCTAGCCTCCCAAGCTAAATGATGGCCATACACCTTCTTCTTCTGGCTCCAGTATTGCAGGATTTTTCCTGGAACATTATTCTCTTGGTTTTTCAAGGTCAACAAGGAGGAGTGAGAGTGACTTACTGTTTACTCCACCATCTTGGGTCCTGGAAGTTTAAAGTCTAGGAGTTCTCTAGATGACAAGTAGAGTTATATATGAGATTTTAGATGAATTCCTCCAATAGACTTTTATCTGAACCAAATATGACATATATAAGCATCTAAAACAAGGCTGTAGTCCTCACTTTGGAAGCACACATACTGACACTGAAATGATAGAGAATATTAGTTTGTTTTCTATGCAAGAATGATATGAAAATTTATGAAAACATTTAATACTTTAAATTAAAAAAAGATCCTAGCCATTGAGACCACAAACCACTTTTCCTCCCCACAGAAATGAATGAGCGTATCCATTTACAAGAGCTATGCAGTAAATATATGCAAATTAACATTTGTAAGAGTTACAGAACACGTGAATGAAAATTCTGTAATATATTCAGAGACCTTGTACCAAAAGCACTGAAAGTGAGGTAAGGACAGAGAAAAAAATCAAAATCATTTTATAGCTGAAATCTCAGATAAACAGGGAGATAAAGGAAAAGAAAAATAGAGAAACCTTGAAACTCCAGCTTTTGTTGGTTAGTCAATGACATGGGAGCAGGGAGGAGAGAGAGAGAAACAGACAGAAAGAGAGAGAAAGGTGGGGGAGCCACATATGTGAGTCATGGTATCATTAGCTTGCCTTCTAAGCCACTAACGCCAAAAGAATAATGGAGAACACTGAAACAGCCTAAGACACAGAGACCTAGTGCCTAGGCTAGTGAGCTACCAGCTAATGACATCTGACATTGACTAGGAAGCTAAAGTAAGAGGGACACATAGCACTAATTTCTTTTTGACCAAAATATCAGAAAAAAGTATCATTTATGTCACTCTATTAATTTTTACATCACTTTCTGAGCCAAAAGATTTGGTTTTGTTCCATAATTATCCCATACATGTTTCCAGAGTTAGTCTTTCCCTATGCCATGTTTCTATGTGAGAACCTTTATTTCCTTCCTCATTTCTATTTCCCCTCTCCTGGGTTGTGTTTCAAATCTCTTTTAGGTTGTTTATTGTATTCCTCTATTAGAATGTAGCTTCCTTGAGAGCAGTAACTGTCTTACTTTGTGCTGTAACTGAATCTCCAGCACTTACGAAAGTGCCTGGCACATAGTAAGTGTTTAATAAATACTGTGGCCTCCCTGCTGCCTACCTATTACCTAGATTCTTTATAATCTTCTCATGTCATCTAACATCTTTTCAAGGATTTTAGTGTGAAACTATATGCTAAATATATGTTCACTCATTATAGTGACTGCTGTCATGTTTGATTCATACTGTTGATTCTTGGTACATGAATACTTTCTAGGTGCTTGCAGTAGTTTTTATTTGCTTTATTTGCAGAAATTCTTGATTTTGTCTGTAATGTTCTTGGGAGTTTTCATTTTAGGGTTTCTTTCAGGGGATGCCTGGTGAATTCTCTCTATTTCTCTTTATTTCTGTCTATTGCCTTCTGGTTCTAAGAGATCTGTGCATTTTTCTTTTAAGATGTCTCATCTTATGTGTAATGATAATGGGAATTTGAAGATCTTCCCTGCCCCTCAATAAATCAAATGAAATCACATGAAGCCTATGGTTTGAGAAGCTTGCTGAATGGGGGGAGCAAGAAGGGTGGAGAAGAGCCCAGAGGAACCTGGGAGTCAGAGTACTTAGAGCTGGGGGTAAGAGAGAATGCAGGCAAGCAGACAGCTGATACTGTGTTTGTGGGAAGGCTTTGGTATTGTGTTTCTTCCTGCAGAGTATTAACTTCTTTGTTGGTATAATGGATTCGATTTATGGTGCTAGGATTCGGCATTTTGGTGTCTACATAAGTATTTTGCTTCTGCCTTCTATATTGAGAGTCTGTTATATTTTGCAATTAGGAACTATGCTTTTATTCATAGTCACCATCAGTGCTGTGAATATTGCCTTGGTGATACAATATGCTATCTAGATTTTTGTTTGTTGGTTTATACAATGGCTCTCATTATTCCAATCATTTACTTTTTTCTTTCTTTTTGTCCTATTTTCTGTGTAAATTGTTTTTGCTTTCATATACATTGTATTTTCATCTATTTTCTCCTGTCATCTGTTCTAATATTGTGTTCTTTCAAGTAGTCTTTGGCTTTTATTATGTCCATCCTAATTTTTAGGGAGCTTGAGGATTAATCAAAGATTTGTACCATTTGTACCAAGCTATTAATTTTTCCTTTTATGTTTTATTCCACAGTAGTAATTTCTTTTCTAATTCCCCCTGTAATGACATAAATATATTTTAAAAATTCAGCTATTTTTTTTGAAATTCTTGCTTCATGTATTCCTGAATTAATTTGAAGTAGTTCATTGAATTTCTACCCAGACTTTGTTTTTTCTTTTTTCTTGTAGATGTTATGGAATTATTCTTTTCTTCTGGGTGTGGAGTATATTTGTCAAAATAATAGATTTTTACCTTGTGATTAGTTGTTGTTGTTAAGAAATTCTTCCAGCCTAATTTATAACTTTAGACTTTGTCAGGAGCAGTGTCTATGTATTTCTGGAGGGAAAGTTGGGGCTGGTCCTTCTCTTGCTTTATTAGGTGTATTTAGTATTGGTTTATTTCAGGTTTTTCTGGAAGCATCTCATTGGGGACTTGAAAGATTTCAGTACAGACAAAGTATTCTGATACAGGGGAAAATGTAATCACTTCCCTTGTGCTCTAAGCTTTTGAAACTTCTGACCTAGTTTTGGGTCTAAGTGACAGTAGACTTGCTCATTTTTTTTTCCTATCAGACATTTTGAAGTTATGCTGATTGAAAGTGACAGAATTTTTGGCTTCTCTTTGGTCTGATATTCTTACATTGGTTCTTTCTTTAGTGGCTTCAGATTGTCATAGAACATGGAACTAATTTATCTTATTATTATTATATAGTTATAGTATACTATAAATTATATCTTATAATCATACATGTATCTTATTCATTGAAATTATTTTAAAAGGATATATATATATTATATGCATATATATAGAAATATATTACATTTTATTTTTCCCCAAAGAAATTATACAATGTTAAATTTTTAGTAGATTTTTCTTGCTCTATGCTTTCTTGATTGTATTATAGTCATCTAATACATTTATATTAAAAAGCATACTATAGTCATAAGAAAGAAATATGGTTGTTGGTTTTAACTTATAGAATCCAAGCTCAGCATCTTATTTTGTTAAACTTTCCATTGGCCAGTTAATGTGTGAAATAAAGAGCACATATTTATTTGCTTGGTTTCTGAAAGAATACTAAAATATTCCTAGTTTTGGAAATTCCCAAAAATTCAGTGAGTCATCTTACTTACTATGTCTTAGAAGGGCTCAAAATGATGATGCTCTGCTTTGAAGTATTATCAACCCAATCAGAGGAACTAACAATGTGTCCCTAATTATATCTCTGGAAGCAGAATTAAGTCCTAAATGTTCTCTTCATTTTTCCTACTTTTTGGTTTCTTCAATAGCTTTATACAGTAGAAAGTCAAGAGTGCCATTTGGATGTGGGTGACATGTGAATAGGCAGTGTTTGTAAGGTAAATAGGTTTGTGTAATAGAAAAAGCATGGAAATCAAGAGATCAGTCTTTTAGTTTTGCCTTTGCTAATAATTGGTTGTTTGGCTTCAAAAAATTAGATGAACTTTTTGAATGTCAGGTTGTTTTTCCTTATCTTTTTTTCCCCTTTTCATCGGGAAGAATACGTATGCAGTTCCATTCAGGACTTAATAGAAAAACAATTGTACTAAAATTGCTATTCCCATTGATAGTATCAGTTCTATATCACCATCTATTGGTCATAACTCCATTTAGTTTACTATCAATTATATTGTCCTCCATTCCTGTTCACCACTAGTACCTATTACTACTCCTGCATCTATCACCTGTAGATATTGGTCTCCTTGCTACTTCCAGAACCCCAGTTACTAATCTTCAGAGCAAGCAAGTGTATTTATTTTTCTTTTATTTTACCTTCTCTACTGCATCATCCTTCATGTGGGCTTCCTACCCATCTCCCTTTCCCACCCCTAAGAAGGATAAAATAAATCACCAGCCTAAATGCTACACATTTTATAGACTTGTTTTGTCCAATTTTCCTTCTTAATATAATTATAATAATTTAAAATCATAATGAAATGCTCTCTTTAGAAGTACATGATCTGTATTATAAATGACCTCCAGAAATGTTAACTCTAGCTGTAAAAATAACTTCAGAAAATTATTTTTTTCTTGAAAATGAAAATTGAGAGTAAGTTAAACAGTTTAAACATCTTTTTTTTTCCATAGATGAAAGCTTCTTTTATAGTGCAAATACCTCTTAATTAAAAATCTATATTTAATAATCACATTACTGGGAAGCTGTTCTTACTGATAGTAGCCTCAGGATAAATAACATTAATGGCAAAATGTACATCTTCCTCAGAAATCATAAAATGTCCTGTGAAGTAGTTCTGAACAAATAGAAGGTAGCAACGCTTCTCATTTATCCTTTAAATGGTAGTATCTCAATTTCGTTGTTCCTAAAAGTAGCTTGGTTGCTTCAAACCAAACACATTCAAAAGGTAACCAGTGGCTCTTTGATGTCTTATTTCAAAGCTGTTGAAGGAAATTAGTCGAATCTGTTTATTCTACTTATCTCTTGCCAGTTATTAGGTATGATTAAAGATGTGAGTGTTTCTACAGTCTCACAGATGGAAAAGAGTAAAATGGAATAGTTTTAAAGACAACCAAAAATAGAATTTCTTCTTACTAAGTTTTCTTTCACTCAGACTATTTCAATTAAAGAAACTGATTTTTTTTAAACTTTCCCTAATACTCTGAGGAACAATCAGGATCAAGGACAAAAGCAAAAATCAGTGGACTTGGAAAGAAAAGATAAGTTAAAGGAAGGGTATGAGAAGTACCCAGAGCTTATAATTTGGCATATTTGGTGAGCTTTTGAAACTCAACCTACCTAATTTTCCTGCTGAGTTAATACTGTGGAAAGCCCCAATCTATCTCCACCTAACCTAAGGTAAATGAGTTAAGACCAGTAGCAGATTTTCATTATATTTGATAGAAAAGGAATCAGAAAGAAAGAGGACTATATCAGTACACAGAATTATGTCTGGATATTCGGAACCCTATAGCTATTAGTTCTCTTGACTCTTTTTTTTTTGGTATAGACTCTTTTATACTCTTAATTTTTTTTGCATACTCAAAAAGGTTTTGTTTATGTATATTTTGAAACATCTTAGTGAAAATAATTTTGACCTCATGACACCTCTGAAAAATGTCTTTGTGGTCCTCCAAGGGTTCCTAGACCACACTTTAAGAATTGCTCTGGTAGACAATGCATAAAGATGTAGCAGCAACAGCAGCAGCAGCAGCAGTAGTAGTAGAAGTAGTAGTAGTAGTGGTGGTGGTGGTGGTGGTGGTGGTGGTGGTGGTAGTGGTAGTAGTAATAATAGTAAATTTTTTTATCTAGGTATTTTGACACTCTGAAGATGCAGATGAGGCCAAAGAATATGACAATGATAAAATATCAAAAGCAGACTTTATTTCGCATGAGTAAATGATTAAAGGTCAAGTCATTTATTTTGCTTTTCTTGATAAATAATTTTCAAATGTCACATTTGCACACTGTTAACAATTCTAAATAATCACTTGTGAGGAGTCCTTCTTTCCCTAGATGGTTTGTTGAACCACTATTTCACTTTCTGGGGAAGGAAGCAGTGTAGGTACAAACCCTATTTGTAATAAAGAAATCTGTCAGGCTGGATGATGCATTCCGGAAAGATGCCACTTTAATGCCAATTGAATGTTATTCTAAAACACTTACGAGTTGAACTTTTCATGCCATTAAAGGAATAATGAAAATAAAATGCTCTGTGAACTGTTATTTGAAATCCACAGCTGAAGTATAAAAGTTACATATCAAACTTTAAATTGCTTTCTCCTTTACTGCTCAGCTTCTGGCATGTGTTAGTATGCTGCAGGTTGGCAACTTTAACATCACACAATACATCCAGCTAATGAGATTGCAAGAACATGGTGCTCCTCTATCATCTTCTTATCAGTGACAGCCAGTCCATTAAAAACTGTAACCCTGAGAAGTGAACTCCAGTCTTAAACTTCTGCATTCTGGAAACAGTCTTCCCTTGGCTGCTAATAGATAAGATGAATGCAGTATTTTGTGACAGTTCAAGATACACACCCTCTAAGAACTGTTTTGAAATCAACAACCCACCTATTATCTACCTTTAAAAAGATTTTTCTTCTTTTTTTTTTTTTAAATAGAGTGCTATTTAGTAAATTGCGTTATGCATAATGCTGTTCTCCTCTCATGGACATGGGTTTCATATTCCCTTATGCAATACTACATAACGCTTGAGGGCCTTGTTTGCTACATTTTCATTGCATATTTCAAGGAAATTTAAAAGGCAGATGACACATAAAAGTTTTTATAATGAATGAGCCTACTGAGAGGGCTAATTTGAGTTCTGAGAATAGAAGGAAGATGATCCCACTGTGCACCTCTAGTCAGATATTTTTCCAACCAGTGGAGCTTATTCTTAGTTGATAGTAATTGTAGAACTCTGATGTACTCACAAAAGTCTCCTCATTCATAATATAAATTAATTCATAGATGAAAGAGTAACAAGCTAAAATGTACAATATTTCACTGAAATGAGTATCCGTCAAGTCATTCTATGAGGTGTTTAAAGGCCTTGTAGGAATCAAAAGTAATCCATATAGTGGATCCAGTGGATACTGATAAAGAAAGAGAGGAAAAGGGCATAACATGATTACGTTAAGGAGTACTATGCTGCATAATCAAAACTTTCATAATTGTAATAATTTTGTTACTGGTGGTTATGCCTGGTTATACCATCCCTCATCACTATATCACTATTCTTTTTCAGAATTAAGTTTGATCAGTATTACTAGACAACGAATGTTTCTATAACGATAATAACATTAACGGACATTTAACTAGCACATTATAGTTTATTAAATGTTTTACATATAACTTTAACAATGGTGTATCATATATTATTATTGTTATTTTCTGAATGGGACACTCAAAGAGGTTGAGTGATTTGCCTCTGATCAAGCAGCTAATATGTTTCAGGGACTAGATACAAACTGAGGACATATTGATTCCAAATACAATACATTTTTTTTTTCATTAGTGACTTTGGGTTGTTAAAGGATTGCATTACTTTTGCCCATATGTAACTTTGCAGTAATCTTGTCTTGCCTATTTGGAAAAAGTATCAGTTGGCTTTATATGTGTGTACACACACATAAACACATACACATACATATGTACACAGATACACACAAACATATATACACACACATGCAGAATATACATGTAAATATATGTGTATATATGCACATATACAGGACATGCACCCCTGAGTGTACATATGCACACATATACACACATATATACATACATACCTAAATATCCTTATATATTTGTTGTTGTTCAGTCACTTCAGTTGTGTCTGATTCTTCATGACCCCATTTGAGGTTTCCTTGGCAAAAATACTAGAGTGATTTTTCATTGTCTTCTTTACCTTATTTTACAAATGAAGAACTAAGACAAACAGGGTTAAATGGCCTGGCCAGGGACACATAAATAGCAAGTGTCTGAGATCAGATTTGGACTCAGGAATATGGGTCTTCTTGATTATCTCTCTCATACACACATATATACATGCATGTATGTATGTGTATACACATGCACACATAAATACATATATACTGTGTTACACTTATATGTTTCATAAGATAATTGCTATTTTTATTATTTAATTAATTATTTTAAAAGGGAATTAATAAAGGCAGTGAGGTGATGCAGTATACAAATCACTGGGCCTGGAGTCAGGAATATCTGAGTGGAAATCTAACCCGAGACACTTATGAACTGTGTGATCCTGGACAAGTCACTTAACCTTTGGCTACATCAGTTTCCCAAGTTGGAAAAATGGGGGCATCCCTAACTCCAAGGGGTGCTGTGATGATCAAAGGACATAACAATTATAAAGCACATAACATATTTCCTGGAACAAAGTAGGGATTTAATAAATGCTTGTTTTCTTATTTTCTTCCTAATAAGAATACCCACGAATCTTTTCATTTTTGCTAAATATTACTATTTTGGTTCACTGACAATTCTAATACATTTTTTATTGCTTCATATTACTTCCAAAATAGTACCTAGTATTTATATAACAACTGAAAGTTTTTAAAGAACTTTATATGTGGCACCTCATTTGATCTTTACAACAACCCTGGCAGGTAAATGTTAATATTATTTCCATTTTATACATGAAAGAGTTGAGTTTCAGATATGTTAAGTAACTTGCCCAGGGTCACACTGCTACAATGTGTGATTCAAACTCAGATGTTCACTACAAACCCTGAAATCTCTTCAACAGGCCAAAGCAAATAAAAGTAGGCCTCAAAAAATAAATAAATAAAAGTAGGCCTCCAACATGTTGTAAGTTTCATTGATGGAGGATTTATGGAAAGAAATGGATAAAAGTATAAAAAGTGAGAAGATATAGAGAGGATTATAGATCTGTATTGTGGGAGTGAGGGACACTATTGGCGAAATCGCAGACCCATTAAAGAATCAAAATGCTTTTGTCATTTTAGAAATTCTAATTGAAAGCATGCTGCATACGCAGTGACTTTGATATATAATATCTTCCTCAGTACCTTGAAATTATAATTATAATGTTTATGTTTTATGTATGCATTTCCAAAGTTTGTATCAATCATATTTTCAGAAAGTACTTGTGGGGTGGCTAGAGGGCTCAGTAAATAGAGCACCAGCCCTGGAGTCAGGAGTACCTGAGTTCAAATATGATCTCAGATACTTGACACAATTACTAACCATGTGACTTTGGGCAAGTCACTTAACCCCAATTGCCCTCCACAAAAGAAAAAGAAAGTACTTGTGATATTTTACTCCTGCCAAGCTCACTGTGTTTGATCTTGATCATTTATTCTAATCCACCAAAAATTCTACATAAATGATGGACAAGTTTTCCTTTCCTTCTGGACATGGAACTGTATAGTGATATATATGGAGAAGCTAATCAAAATATTGAACAGATTAATGGAAGATGAACAAGCAAAATCTGTAGGTTTTCTAACAAGTATCATACTGTGCATCAAGTATATCTAAAAATGTGTTATGTAGGTGCTCATTGGTGCATGTGCTGCATGTGAGTGTTTGTGTGTAGTAACCAATTCCATTCTACCTACTGATCTCCTAGTCTTCCTTTAAAACCCAACTAAAATCCTTTCTTTAACAGTAGCCTGTCCTATTCTTTCTTAATTCTAATGTCTTCCCCCTGTTAAGTATTTCCTATGTATCCTATATATATGGACATGGATGTATATGTAAAATATATGTGTGTGTGTGTGTGTGTGTGTGTGTTTATGGGACGTCCTTGATAGCAGACTATATTTTGCCTCTTTTTTTATTCCCCAGCTCTTAGCATAGTGCCTATCACACAGTAGGTGATTAATAAATGTTTCCTGATTGATAAGAATGTACAAATAGACAAAATCCTTTTCAATTGCTCTTCCATTTATCATGAGACAATGAATGAGTCTTCCCATCACACAATTATTCCTAATCAATTAAATTTATTTGAAGATGTATAGTGCTCTTGATATTTCTCTTTGGTTCACTATTTCCAAAAAAATATCTGCAAGGCAAAACAGAGGAGGAATAAATAAACTGGGCAAATACAGTATATCGTTTGTTCCATTCTATTCATTTTAACTAACACTTATCAAAGCAGTACTATGTGAAAGGGACTACTATCAATATGCTTAAGACGCATGAATTAACTTTGTCTATGAAGAGAATTAATACATGTAGAAAAATGCCTACATCTTCCTCAGAGAATATTTCTTTATATCACGAAGACATTAGACCTATGTTGGCATGAAGGCATAGATCTTTTGTCTACTTATTATTGGAAAACTCAGATGTAGAAACAATTATAGAGTATGGATGATCAGTGATTTTTTTCTTTTTGATATTAAAAATTTATTTTGGAGTAGTTTGGAATATTGTTTCCTATCTGCTCAAAATATTAAACTATACATTGGTCATGAGTTATGCTTCATTTTCTAACAAGTTATGTAGAAGTATACTATGTCTTCATGCAATTAGTTTGCTGTCCCTCCACATTAGGCTATTCTTTTAGAAGTTTTTGATCTTCAAAAAACCTTTCCTGTCTTATTGAAAGCTTATTAAAGCTTTTCTCCTTTGAAAACAAAAGCCTTTATTCCTATGTGTAAACTAACTCGAGCCCCTTAAGGTTTAAATTCAATTCCAAAAGAGAACTTATGTTTGTTCTATTCTCAGTAAAACAAATTATCCTAGTAATACAATAAGTATGATCTTGTAATAAAGGCTAGAATCTTCCTTAAACATTTACTACACATTTCATATTCATTATGAATATGTCATTACAAAGAATAACTATAGACCAAAAAAATGAAAATGAAATGCAATGACAAAATGTTTTAAATTATCAAAATGTATCGTTAAGTAAATAGGGATCTTTTTATTATTTTATACACTTCCCCATTCAGTGTTACATTATCTATCCAGATATAAAGTCCATTACAAAGAAAAATTAATTTTAAATTTAAATAGCTGTTCCTATGTTTTGGTGTGGCGTCTGCCTAGTAAAGCAAATACAGATCTGGACTTTGAGCCATCACAATGGGAATTCACACTCTGCCTCCTACACATATTGGCTGCATTAGTCTTGACAATTCGCTTAATCTTTTAATACTCTAGTGAATGCCTTCAAACTCAAATGGAAAAGGCATGCAATGAACAATACATAAATATCCCTGCTGTCACTTCATAGGATATTAATTTAGAAACAAATACTGATATTAACTATTCCCCCTTCTATTTTTATTAATTTTGCAAAATATTTTCAAACCGTATTTTTATTTGGTCCACGCTATACATATTTCCAACCCTAATAACTGGGTATAATGATAGGCTTCATGTTTGACAAATCTGTCCTAGGCAATACTGAGACAAGAAAGCCACAAATAAGTTGGTAAGCTGCAATTCTAGGATTTCCTAATAAATTATTTCCTTGAATGATTTCCAATGAAATCAGTGGTATAGTTTCTATCCACTATCTGGTGATTAGTTTAACAGAGTTAATGTAGGAAGGGTACATACAGTATATTACAAAAATTTAGCTTATTAAAAAAACTTAAAGGTGAGCTTATTTTATATTTATATATTTTATAATATTACCAGGAGAGTCCAGTCAACATCATAAGATAACTCTGGGCTGTTATTTGAGAGTTTGATTATTTATCTCCATTAACACATTATTTAGGAGATATAAATATTCTTGGGAGACATAGTCTTAAGCAGTTCTTCTTTTCCACTCCCAAGATAGTTACCAAGTTGACCAGGGTCACTGGATTACATTCTGTCTCTATATAAGGGAACATTAATCCTTCTACTACCCTGATATGTGGTACCTGATACTTTACATATTCTTAAATGACTGGGTCCTATATCCTACGCCACAAAAGCATGCAATCTAGCAGCTCCCACACAGTTGAAAAGGTTTGGAACATCAAAGTGGTACTATTATTGAAATTCATCTAGCAACCACCCTAGCTAAGTTAATTATGAGACTAGAGGTTTTTTATTTTTGTTCTTTTTTTACATAATGGCTCACCACATAACAGTGATTAAGGCAGGGAGGGATTGCATTCCAGGCTAATGAAGCAAGTGCCTATATAGGTAAAAACTCAACATTTCTAATATACTGAAGTACAATATAAATACCATTGCTAACACTGGTAAGAGGGAGTGTGGCATAGTGGTACTACAATCACTTAGGTTCAAATTCCATTACTAATGAATAATGGTTCTGTGACCCTACTTAAGTTATAGAACTGATTAGTGCTTGAGGCAACACTGTAAGACTGCTAGTTATAAAATACATGACAACTTCCATTAGTATAGATGGTTTCTAACAGAGACCTGTCTGTATTATTGAAATTTTAGAGCCAGTTCGTCTCTTTTCTAGTATTTACTAAACAAAATTAAGGAATTTATATGATCTTTCAAGCTTCCTATTGTTATGCTGTCTGCTTTGAAATGTACTTGTTCTATACTTTATGGTATTTAGGTTTATATTTCCTATAAAAAATTTATCACCACTACCTAGTACAGTGCCTAGCAAATCTCATTGACGCTTTTTTTCTTGTTATTTGTTTGTTTTCCTCATTGTTTACTAAAATCTTTCTGCTGAATATGTGTAGACTATAGTTTTACAATTCTTTAGTTGTCCCCTACTATCTTCATGTCATCAAAGTAATGAGACTGTCTCTTGATCTGGAGTCAGCTCACTGTGGCCTTTACAGCTTAAAAGATAAAATTTCTGGAACACTAATCCTGAGCATCTATTAGCCAACATTGGAGGTTCTTTTTATTTCAAAATAATGATTATGGTATTTCTTTTTATTTTATCACCACTCAAAACTTTGGTGTAATAAGCTAATTAATATGGTAATATTATTAGCAGAAACATCAGACAGACTATTAATTAGTCAAGCTAAAAGACTCATATTTAATGAGAAATTTTATGGACCAGGAAAAAAGATAAAATGAAGGCTTCAGCTGTTAGTCAGGATTAAAATACTTGTCATCTCCTAGTTTTTCAAGGAAATAAATTAAACATATTTGAGCAAAAATCTATGTCTTACTGAACTGAGCAAGTTTCTGATGTCTCTAATTGTTATTAACTACTTACCTTGTGGATGTCAGGTTATATCCTTGAGGTTCTTTCATCATTTACAAAAAGAAAAAAAATTGGACAGAATGATCTCCATTGTTCATTACAACTATAAGTCCTTTAATTCTATGTCTAAAAGTAACCTGAGTGACTTTGACCTAAGAGTTATCCTCTGCTAATTTTTAAACCTTACTTATTTTCTGACTCCTAGATTAAAGCATTATATAGCTGTGCCTTCTTGGATAATTTTCCCCCTTGATCCCCTTGATTAAGAGATCTGCTGCATGTGAATCATGCTATTATCTATGTAACTAGATGTCTGATCCTAGAAATCAAATGGTTTCCATTCTTACCTCTGTCTTCCACACATTTGAGATGATTAGGATGCTTCCTACAATTTCCATACAATTCCATAAATAATTCACTAAGGCAAAGTTGCTGGAAGTGTAGGTGAAAGATGGACACCCTGCCCTAGATTGGGTGGTATCTAAGCTTCCTAGCTAATCATTATATAATATTTTCTTGATTCTCATGATGAATCTGAATGGTATCTTCCTTTACACTGGAACAATCATACACCTATTCTTTAAGACTATATTTATTCTCAGCTAGTTTGGAAATATCCTGACCACTAGGTATAGCAGGTGTACCAATGATCTTTCCACTTAATCACTGGGTATCAAACTTTATCAACTACAACAAATACAGATAGGTAAATGTTCTCCTAACATTTCAAAATTATATGATATTTCTGTTCAACACACAAAGTTGTTGAAGTTAGTCCAATCCCTTTCATTGTAGATAGAAAGACTTAACAACCTATGCATCTTCTACCACTTTACCAAGCCTACATATCTGACAGTTAATTCTTATATCAAATTCTTCTGGGTATTCATAGCAGAGCATTGGGCTTATTATTCAACTTGTAGAATATATTTAGTGAAAAGCTTAGTTTTCTCATGCTGTGAGGTAAACTGCACATTTTGATGTTTAAGATATATCTTAATAACATAAAATCCAGCAAGCCAACCAATGTTGTCTTTCTAAATAATGATATAACCTTAAACAACCAGTATTTGAGTGCAGACATCTTATAGAATCAATTGAATCCTAAAGAATCAATTAAAGAATAAAGTCAGAATTATCCTAACCAACTTTTATCACTACCTAAAAGTGCATACAGTCTTTAATGTAGGTTAGGAATATATTAGACACCACCCCCAAAATTTAGACTAGAGACCTGAAATCACTGTTTTGACTGAACTACTTTGTGTAAGTCAATCATTTAAGAAAGTACAATGGCAAGCAAAGTAGGAATTTTTTGCTGTTTTTCTGGATTTGAGTTTTAGCCAATAAAGTGTCTCTGATTAAATCAAGAGTCTTTGTCTGACTCAAGAAACTTTGATTGGAAAAAGTATACATTGTATTGCTTGGAGGGCAGGGAGAGAGTAGAGAGAGGAGCAGAGCTGAGATTAGGCCCTGGAAGAGCTCAAAGTGGATTTTAAAAATCAAGTAATTAGGGTTGGAGCCAAGATGGTACAGGAAAAGGGGAGCCTTTCTTGAGCTCTCCCCCAAACCCCTCCAAATACAAATTGTGTAAAAAATGACAACAAATTCTAGAGCAGCAGAACCAACAAAATGACATAGTGAAACAAATTTCCAGCCCAAGACAACCTGGAAAGTCAACAGGAAAGGTCTGTCGCACCAGTCTGAGAGAGGAGCACCATACAATGCAGAATGCACTAGCATAGACCAGGCCCCAGCAAATCAAATAGGCCTCAGAAGATTGAATCATTGGCAGCTCCAGATTTCTCAAACCACAGAAGCAAAGACAACATAGATGGTCAGTAGGAAATGTCATTCAGACCTCAGTGAGAGAAGAGCGCTATCCAGCCCCAGCCCCAGACCAGCAAGAGAAGCTTCACAGGCTGCTTCTGGAGCCATCGGCCCAAAGACAATGCAAGGATAAAGCATTTTATCCTTGAGGTGTATTGCAGGGATCTCTTTGCTGGTGCTGAGGCAAGATTCTCTTGCTTTGCCCATGCTTGGATCTAGTTTGTAGCCCTGGGTGGCAGTCCTGGGGCAAGGAGGAGCACTGGTGTGGCTGAACTTCTGGCAGCAGTGGAGAGGGAAAAACCTCACAGTTTCAAGGCAGAAAAGAGCATTTGTGGTCACTCTTAGATCAGCCCAAGAGCCAGAAGAGGAGTAAACACCTCTCCTTTGATAATACTTACTTGGCAAAACTGAAAAGTTACAGGTCCCTAGAAGTATTTCTGAAAACAGCTGCACAAAACCCCTAAAGCTTGGGACAGTACATGCAATGGACTGGAAGCAGACCCATACCTTAGCAAAGAGTTAAAATCAAATAACTGGCTAGAAAAATAAGCAAACAACAGGAAAAAATTCAGACTATAAAATCTTACTTTGGTGACAAAGAAGATCAAAATGTACAACCAAAAGACAACAACAAAGTTAAAGGTCCTATATCTAAAACCTCCAAGAAAAATATAAATTGGTCTCAGGTCATGGAAGAGTTCAAAAGGGATTTTGAAAATCAAATGAGAGAAGCAGAAGAAAAATTGGGAAGAGAAAGGTTTTAGTGATGTAAGAAAATCATGAAAAATGCCTTAAATAATAATATTGAATAACATTAATAATAATATTAATAATAATGACTTAAAAATAGAGTAACCCTGGGGCAGAGTAAAGATGTGTAGCAGCAAGCACCCCAAGCGTCCTCAGGGTTTACTGCCAATACAGGTTCTTGGATCTGCTTTGATAAAGGAAAGCAACTCAAAATGGGTTAACAAGCTTACTTATAATCAGTCAAACATATATCATTTACCTCGTTCAGGGGAAAAGGTCAGCACCCTGAACTTCAGAGTATACAGACAGAATTATCAAGACAGAGAAACAGATCAAGTACACAGTTTTCCAAACTGTGCAACCATTACATCCACACCAAACAGCATCTGGGTTTCAAAGCCAGGGGGCTCAGGACAATGGCTTCCCAGAATCCAGATCAAATCACAGAACACTTCTCAAAGTGAGCCCCAAAACAAAGCTACACATCAGGGCTTATATAGCCTTCTCCTGGCTCAGAGAATGTAACAACCTTCTGGACCCACTGGCCAATCAAGAAGTATCTACTGAAAAACAAGCCTCCTACCCCAGGCTCCAGGTGCACTTTAGTCTAGGGGTAGGGAAGATCTTTAAATTTACATTCCCATTACAAGATGGCAGAGTAGAAACAGGACTTTCCTGCGAGCTCCAGCTTCCACCTCATGCAATTCAGGTAAAAGGTGACTCTGAGCAAACTTTGGAGCTACAGAACCCACAAAATGACACAGAGAAGCTAACCTCCTTCTGAGGATAGCTCAGGAGGCCGGCAGGAAGAGGGCAGTGCAGCACTCTGGGAGCCAAATCCCACACCTGGAGGAGCTGGAGGTTTTAGCCTCAGGGAAGCCACAGCCAGCCACAGGCTGAAGGGACTTCAGATCACAAGCAGCTGGGGTGGTTTCGAGAACTATCAACCCATAGATGCTAAGGACAAAGTGAGAGGTCAGTTCACTGTAGACTTTGGGATGTGGTAGTTCAATAGTGTGGTTGTCCTTTGCCCCTGGTGCAAGAAAAGGCTGAGGCACTGCAGCCGCGCAGCAGCTGAAACATGGCAGACTCAGCTTCTTGCCTACATGTTGTAGGGGGACCAAGTGGCTAGTCTGAGGGGTAATCACTCTTGCCTTAACCTGCTTGGATCTCATTTGCAGTCTAGGGTGGAAGTCCGAGGGTGTGCGACCAGCTTGCAAGAGCATGTGGAGGCTTCAGAGATGGCAACCAACTAATGCCTTCAGCAGCAGAGAAAACACCAGCAATTTGGGACAAAGCTCCCCTGATTGGTAGCAGAGTTCTACTGTGGCAAAAAGTTAAAAAGTCAAGCAATTGAGT
Source organism: Petaurus breviceps papuanus (assembly GCF_028583685.1). NCBI lineage: Eukaryota > Metazoa > Chordata > Mammalia > Diprotodontia > Petauridae > Petaurus > Petaurus breviceps. Next base: position 2,447,597 of record NW_027186315.1, on the reverse strand, counting down.
GTCAACATGAGCAAGAAAAGGAAGCAAACCAAGGAGAGCAATCCAACTTTATACTCCTATTTTGTGGGAAAAAAAGGATCAATGCATGGAACAGGAGGAAGGCAACAAAGTCAGAACTCCTGCACCAAAAGATTCCAAGAAAAATACAAGCTCATTGCAGGCCATAGAAGACCTTAATAAAGATTTTGGAAACCAAATAAGTGAAGTGGAGGAAAATTGGGAAGAGAAATGAAAATGATGCAATAAAATTATGAAATGAGAGTCAACAAACTAGAAATCATCCTTCAAGAAATTCTCAAGGAAAATTTCCCTGATGTTTTAAAACCAGAGGGCAAAATAGAGGTTGAAAGCATCCACTAATCACCTTCTGAAAAAAGATCCCCAAAAGAAAACACCTAGGAATATTATAGCCAAGGTTTTGGAATTCCCAGTCCAAGGACAAAATATTACAAGCAGCCAGGAAGAAACAATTTCAATATTGTGAAAACACAATCAGGATAACAGAGGATGTGGCAGCTTCTACACTGAGAGATTGAAGGTCTTGGAATATGATATTCCAGAAGTCAAAGGAGCTGCGATTAAAACCAAGAATCACCTACCCAGCAAAACTGAGTATAAGGAAAAAATATGGTCATTCAGTGGAATAGAGGACTTTCAAACATCCTTGATGAAAAAAAACAGAATTGAATACAAAATTTGACATTCAGGTACAAGAATCAAGAGAAGGTAAACAGGGAAAAGAAATCATAAGGAACTCATCAAAGTTAAACTATAACATTCCTACATGGAAAAATGATAATTGTAATTTAAGAAACTTTTATCAGTATGAGAATAATTGAAGGGAATAGAAATGTGTGTGTGTGTGTGTGCGCGCTCACAAACATACATATATACGTCTATATAGGAGGGTATATGAGCATATGAACACATATGTGAATATGTGTATATATGTGTACAGGTATACATACATACATACAGGGCACAGGACCAATTTAATAGGAAGGAATGATACTTAAAAGGTGAAATTAAGAGGTGAGAGAGGAAGGTAATGAGAGGAGATTGGGAGAGACACAATGTGGTAAACTATCCCATATAAAAGAGGCAAGGGGAAATGGTTAAAATGGTGGGGGGGAGAACAGAAAGTCAAAAGGCAATGGGTCAACCTTATTCTCATTGAATTTGGCTTTGGGAGGGAATGGCATACACACTAAATAGGGTATCTCACCCTATAGGAGAGTAGGGGGAAGGGCATGTGAGGGGGGATGATGGAAGGGAGGGCAGGCTGGGGGGAGGGAAGTTGGAAGCACCAACTTTTGAAAAGGGACAGGATTAAAGTAGAGAATAGAACAAGTGGGAGGTGGTATTGGAGGGAGGGAAATACAGTCAGTCTTTTACAATATATCCACTGTGGAAATGTTTTGCATAGCTAAACATGTACAACCTATACTGAATTGCTCATCTTCCCAGTAAGTGTGGGTGCAAGTGAGGAATATATATACACACACACACACATATATAATTAATATATATATATATATATGTATATATATATATATATATAAAATTTCATGTGTAACTGGGAAATAAGATATATAGGCACTGGGGCATACAGATCCACTGTGCCCTATTGAAAAATCAGAGGGTGTATTGGAGAAGATAATGGTAGAGAGCAGAATGGAGGAGGGGATATCCAGTGGCATTGCTATTTTAGTGTGGTGGGTAGTGGAAAAGTGGTGAGAAAATTTGTAACTTAAAATCTTGAAGAAATGAATCATGTGAATTAGAAGTTAATAAAGCATTTGACAAAAAAATAGAGTAACCCAAATGGCAAAAGAGATCCAAAAAACTAATGAGAAGAATGCCTTAAAAAGTAGAATTGGCCAATGGAAAAGGAGATGCAAAAGCTCATTGGAGAAAATAATTATTTAAAATTTAGAATGCACCATGTGGAAACTAATGACTTTATGAGAAATCAAGAAATTATAATATACAACCAAATGAATAAAAAAATAGAAGGCAATGTGAAATAACTCATTGGGACAACAAAAGACCAGGAAAATAGACAGAGGAGAGAGAACTTAAAAAATATCTGACTATCTAAAATCCATGATAAAAAAAAGATCCCAGACATGGTCTTATAAGAAATTACAAAGGAATATCCCCCAATATTCTAGAACCATAAGATAAAATAGGAATTTAAAGAATACACTTATTAATTCATCAAAGAGGTCACAAAATGAAAACTCTTAGAAGATTATAGCCAAATTCCAGAGATCTTATTTGAAGGAGAAAATATTGCAAGCAACAGAAAGAAACAACTCAAATGCCAGGGAAACACTATCAGGATAACACAAGATTTAGCAACTTCTAGATAAAGGAATTGGAGGACTTGTAATATGATATTCCAGAGTCCAAAAGAGCTAGGATCAAAGTCAAGAAAAAGCTACTGAGGAAATCTGTGTATAGTCCTTCAAGAGAAAGATATGAACATTCAATGAGATAGAGGAATTTCAAGAAGTCTAAATGAAAAAAACAGAGATGAATAGAAAATTTGACTTTCAGATTCAAGAATGAAAAGAATCCAGAAAAGGTAAAGAGGAAAGAGAAATCATAATGGACTTATTAAACTTGAACCATTTACATTCCTAAGTGGAAAGATGATATTTGCAACTCAAGAGTTCTATCTCAGTTTTAGAATAGTTGGAGGGAATATATGTCTGTGTGTACATACATTTTTATATATGTGTGGATAGTGTGTGTGTGTGATTGTGTGTATACACAGATACATATTTATATATACACATATATAAATATACATATATATATACATATATGCAAACTCATATACATATATACACATATAGACAGAAGGCTTAGAGTGACTATGAAGGTAAGGTATCTACAAAATAAAATGAATATTTTATTTTTATTTTATTTTTTATTTTATATGAAGGTAAGATATCTACAAAATAATATATATAGATATAAATTTATCTATCTATATGTATATATACATACATGTGTGCATATATATGTATGTGTGTGAATGTGTATGTGTGTGTGTATATATATATATAGAGAGATAGAGAGAGAGAGAGAAGCAGAGAGACAGAGACAGAGAGATAGAGACAGATGGCCCAGGGTGAATTAAATATGAAGAGATGATAACTAACAAATAAAATTAAGAGATAAGAAAATAATTTACTGAGAGAAGGAGAAAGGATGAGGTAGAAGGGGTAAATCATTTCATGTAAAAGGGGGTAAGAAAAAGTTTTTATAGTGGAGAGGAAGAGTGGGGAGGTAAGAGTCAGTGAGTGAACTTTACTCTTTTCAGATGTAACCTAGAGAGGGAATAAAAGAGGGGTGGAGACAAGACGATAGGACAGAAGCAGTATTTTTTTTCCTAAACTCCTCCTAAAATCCAGTCAGTAAACATTAAAAAGTGAATCTGAACAGAATTCAAAGTGTAAGAATCCACTGGGAGATGAAGGGTGGCAGAATTCAGCCCAGGAAAGTGCCCACTTGGGTCTGGGGAGGGGCAGCACAGAGTAGGCTGGGGCTACACCAGCCTGGAGTAGAGAGAAGACTACAGAAGGGTGAGAAGAAGCCCCAGCCTGCAGACTCACTACCCCAAGGGCTATTGCAGCCATCTCACCAGCATCTCAGTACAGGATGGGAGGACCTGTAGGACCAGGGTAAGAGAAAGAGCAGAGTCCACAACAGAGACAACAGCTTCTTCTGGGGCTATCAGCCCACAGCCTGGAAGTAAAAAAAAAAATCACCTACCTGATTTTCCAGGTGCCATGATGGCAAAGTAATCTAGCTTCTCTGATTCTCCCTCCCTGATTTATAAAACCCAGAGATAAATGTTCCACCCAGAGTAAAATCCTGAAATAGTGGAAATAGCCTCACGCTTAGGAGACAAGAAGAAATGGTGTAACTGAGGCAGTAAGGAGTTTGGAGTGAATGGCAGGAGGGGTCCCAATAAGCCCCAACTCACCTGACCAGCCAGAGCTCCCAAAGTCCAGGGACTGGAGCCAGCAAGCGCTAACAACACAAGCCCAGGTGAACCTCCGCACTACCAGGGGAATCTGCAGACACCAGTGCTGTAAACCACTAGCTGCTGAGCCTTCCTGAGCTGAAGCCCAGGGCATAGAGTCAGTAATCTGAAGTGGCCAGACCTTTCCCCACAGGATGCTCTGTTAGCCCCAGGGTAACTCAGGGGAAACAATGAGAATCCTGCCCTTGGCATCAGTGTAGACACCCAGAGAAGACAGCCCACAAAGTCAACAATGAGCCCCTTATCTCCCAGCCTCAGAAATTAGAAAATTACAATGGGAAGGAAGGAAGCTGAGAAGGAGAAGGGGAAGGGAAGAAAATTGATCAGAGCTTATTATAGCAAGCAAAAACAAGCAAATACAAAGGACAACATGGACTCTATACTCACACCTGAGACCACAGAAGGAAATATGAACCAGTCTCAATCCCAAAAAGCAATCTTGGAGGAGCGCAAGAAAGATTTTAAAATGCAAATTAGAGAGGCAGAAGATAAATTTAAATCTCAGTGACCAAATTGGAAAAAAAAAATCTCACTGAAGAAAGTAAATCCTTAAAAAGTAAAATTTGTGAACTGTACAGGAGGTTCAAAACCTAACTGGAGAAAATACCTCCCTAAAAAGGACCTTATAAAAGTAACTGAAGAAAATAATTAACTTAAAATTAGAATCAGTCAAATTGAAGCTCAGGGCTCTATGATGAAGCAAGAGTCAATCAAGCAAAACATGAAGACTGAAAAATTAGAAGAAAGTGAAAAATATCTCACTTGAAAAACAACTGACCTGGAGAAGAGATCCAGGAGAGATAACCTGAGATTTATTGGTCTACCAGAAAGCCATGATGAAAAAAGCAGCCTGCACAACATCCTCCAGGAGATTGTCAAAGAAAACTGTCCTAAAGCCATAGAATCAGAAGGTAAAATAGTTATTGAAAGAATTCACCAGTTTCCTCCTGAAAGAGATCCCAAATTGAAAACTCCAAGAAATATAGTAGCCAAATTCCAGATTCACAAGATTAAGGAGAAAATACTGCAAGCAGCAAAAAAAATAATAATTCAAATTTTGTGGAACTACAGTCAGGATTACACAGGACCTAGCAGCTTCTACATTAAAAGATTAGAGGAATTTGAATTTGATAGTTTGTAAGGCAAAAGAGCTAGGACTGCAACCAAGGATCAACTACCCAGCAAAACTGACCATAATCTTTCAGGCAAGGAGATGGTCATTTAATGAAATAAGGGACTTCCAGACTTTCCTTATGTAAAAGCCAGAGCTCGATGGAAAATTTGAAGTCCAATTACAAGACTCAAGAAAGACATAAAAAGGTAAACAAGGAAAACACACACTCACACACACACACACACACACTCACACTTCTGCACAAATGCACATAACTTGGGATGCAATAAGAACAAACTGTTTACATCCCTATATGAGAAGCTGATACTTGTCAATATTGAAATTTATATGATTATCATGATGTATAAAAGGGATAAACATAGATAGAAGGTATGGGTATAAATGAACTAATCTGATGATAAAAAACATATTAAGGAATGGTAATGGGATAAAAGGAAAAGATGAGGCAGAAAAGGTAAATTATGCAATAATAAGAGACATAAAGACATACTATAGTAAAGGGGAAGGAGAGAGGGAGATGAACATCATTTGTACATTATTCTCTTTCATTCTGGTTCAAAGAGGGATCAACATAGTCAATTAAGTTTAAGATTCTAACATGAAAAGATATAAAACTCATTATAATAGAGGAAAAGGAGGGAGGGAGAGGACCATTGTATGAAATTTATTCTCATTGGTTTGGGGTCAAAGAGGGAATAACATACTCTGATAAGTATAAAATCCACTGTGTTCCATAGGCAGCAGGAAGGTTAAGAGAGGCATAAGAAAGGGGTGGAAAGGGGGGTGGTTCACAGGGAGGGAACACTGAAGGAGATGGTGGTCAAAAGTAAAACCCTCATGTGTCCACTATTACCCCTCTTATTCAATTGGGTACTAGAAATGTTAGCAGTAGCAATTAAAGAAAAGAAATCAAAGGAATCAAATTAGGCAAAGAATAGACCAAGCTATCAATCTTTGCAGATGACATGATGACATACTTAGAGAATCCTAGAGAATCAAGTAAAAAACTACTTGAAACAATATATAAATTTGGCAAAGTTGCAGGATATAAAATAAACCCACATAAATCCTCAGCATTCCTATACATTTCTTATGAAATCCAACAGCAAGAGAGGAATCCCATTTAAAGTTACTGTAGACATCATAAAATATTTGGGAATCTACCTGCCAAAACAAACCCAGGACCTATATGAACACAACTACAAAACACTTTTCACGCAAATAAAGTCAGATCTATCTAATTGGAAAAACATCAATTGCTCGATGCTGTGATGAGCTAATATAATAAAAATGACAATTTTACCTAAATTAAATTACATATTTAGTGCCATACCAATCAATTTTCCAAAAAATTACTTTATAGTACTAGAAAAAAAAAACAAAATTCATTTGGAAGAACAAAAGGTATAGAATATCAAGGGCATTAACGAAAAGAAATGCTAGGGAAGGTGGCTTAGCTATACCAGATTTTAATCTGTATTATAAAGCAGCAGTCATCAAAACTACTTGGTACTGGATAATGAATAGAGCAATGGGTCAGTCGAATAGATTGGGTACAAGAGACTCAGTACTCAATGACTATACTAATCTACCCTTTGATAAACCCAAAGACCCCAGTTTTGGGGATAAGAATTCACTCTTTGACAAAAACTGCTGGGAATACTGGAATATAGTATGGCAGAAACAGGGCATAGACTATTATCTAATACCATAATTAAGTCTAAATGGGCACATGATCTAGGCAAAAAGGCTGATACTGTAAGCAATCTGGGAAGGCAAGGAATAGTTTACCTGTCAGATTTATGGAGAGGGGAAGACTTTATGAACCAACAAGAATTAGAGAGCATTATAAAATGCAAAATGGATAATTTTGATTACATGAAATTGAAAAGCTTCTGTACAAACAAAGCCAATATAGCCAAGATTAAGAGGGAAGGGGAAAATTGGGAAAGAATTTTTACAACCAATGTCTCTGATAAAGGCCTCATTTCTAAAATATACAGAGAATTGAGTCAAATCTATAAGAATACAAGTCATTTCCCAATTGATTAATGGTCAAAGGATGTGAACAGGAAGTTTTCAAAGAAAAAAAAATAAAGATATCTATAAGCATGTGAAAACATGCTCTATTTACTATTGATTAGACAAATGCAAATCAAAACAACTCTGAAATACCACCACATCTCACCTCTCAGATTGGCTAAGATGACAAAACAGGAAAATGACAAATACTGGAGAGGATGTGGACAAATTGGAACATTAATGCATTGTTGGTGGAGTTTTGAACTGATTTAACCATTCTGGAGAGCAATCTGGAACTATTCCCAAAGGGCTGGAAATAATTTTATACCCTTTCACTCAGTAATACAACTTCTAGTGTTGTATTTCAAAGAGATCATAGCAGTGGGAGGAAGACCCATATGTAAAAAATGTATATATAGCAGCTCTTTTTGTGGTGTCAAATAACTGGAAATTAAGGGGATGCCCATCAATTGGGGAATGGCTAAACAAGTTGTGTTATATGAATCTAATGGAATACTACTGTGATATAAGAAAAGAGGAGCAGATGGACTTCATATTTACCTGTAGAGGCTTATAAGAACCGATGCTGAGTGAGAAGAGTAGAACCAGGAGAAATTTGTACACAGTAAAAGACACAACATATGTTTGACCACCAACTTTGATAGACTGGAGTCTTGTCAGCAATGCAGGGTTATAAGTCAACTCCAAAAGACTCAGGATGGAGTGAGATGTCTACATTTAGAGAAAGAACTAGAAAGAACAGAGTTTGAATGCAGATTGAAGCAAACTACCTGCTCTCTGTCTTTTTTCTTGTTTGGTTTTGTTTCATCTTTCCCATTTTTCATTCCATCTGATACAATTCTTCCTTATAACCTGACTAATGTCTAATGTGAAAGTATTTGCAGATCCTTGACTTGATTTTATGCAGCCATTAGCAGGGGGAGGAGAGGGGGGGAGAAAATTTGAAACACAAAGAATTGTGGAATTGAATCTTGTTAACTAAAAGTAAACAAACAAATAAATAAATAAAGACCAAAATATTTTTTAGTTAAAAAAGAAAAGAGGGAATAACATACACACTTAATTGCATATGGAAATCTATCTTACCCTACAAGAAAGTAGGGGGATGATGGAAGAAAGTACAGATTGGGGGATGTGTTAATCAGAAGCAAATACTTTCGAGGAGGGACAGGGTTAAAGGAGAAAACAGAATAAACAGGGCAGAATAGGATAGAGGGAAATAGTCTTTCACAACATTATTATGGAACTGTTTTGTATGACTCCACATGTGTAATCTATATTGAATTGCTTGCCTTCTCAATGAGATTGGGTGTGGAGGGAGGGAGAGAATTTGGACCTCGAAATTTTAAAAGCCAATATTAAAAAATTGTTTTCACATGCATCTAGGAAATAAGACATTTAGGCAACGGGATATGGAAATCTCTCTTGTCCTACAGGAAAATAGAAGGGGAAGTGGATAAGAGAAGGAAGGATTGGGGTAATAAAAGGGAGGGCAGACTGCAAGAAGAGGCAATCAGAATGAACATTGTCTTGGTGTAGGGTAAGGGGAGAAATGAAGAAAAAATTTGGAACTCAATATCTTATGGAAGTTAATGTTGAAAACAATAAAAAACATAATTTAAAAAAAACAAGTAAGGGAATTAGAGGAAAAATTGGGAAGAGAAATAAGCATGATTCAAGGAAATTCTGAAACAAAGAGTTAACAGATTGATATAAGAGGCACCAAAAAATACTGAAGAAAACAACACTTAAAAAAAAGCACATCCCAAATCATAAGACGCCCAAAAATCCAGTGAAAAGAGGAATACCTTGAAAAGCAGTATTGGCCAAATAAAAAAAAAGATGTACAAAAATACACTGAAAATAATAACTTTAAAAATAGAATTGGCTAAATTGAAAGAATGGTACAAAAGCTCACTGAAGAAAATAATTCCTTAAAAATTATAAATGGGCAAGTGAATGCTAATGACTTTAAAAGATATCAAGAAACAATAACACAAAACCAAAACAATGAAAAAAAAGAGAAGACAATGAGAAATATCTCCTTGGAAAAACAACTGGCCTAGAACATAGATCTAGGAGAGATAATTTAAGAATTTTTTGATTACCTGACAGCCATGATAAAGAAAAAAAAAAAGAACTTACATAACATCTTTCAAGAAATTGTCAAGGAAAATTGTCCTGATATTCAATAACCAGAAAATTAATTTGTAATTGAAAAAACTTATTCATCTTGTCCTAAACAAGATGCCCAAAATTAAAATTCCTGGGGGTATTTTAACCAATTCCAAAGATCTCAGGTAATGGAGAAAATATTGTTAGCAGGCAAAAATAAGTAATTCAAATATCATGGAGCCACATTGAGGATAACACACAATTTAGCAGTTTCTACATTAAAGTACTGGAAGGTTTGCAATGTGATGTTCTGAAAGGAAAAAGAACAAAGATTATATGCAAGAATCAACTACTCAGAAAAACTGAGTATAATCTTTCAGAGGAAAAGTAGACATTCAATGAAACAGAGGACTTTTAAACATTCCTGGTGAGAAGACCAGAACTGAATAGAAAATTTTACTTTCAAAAACAAGACCCAAGAGAAGCATAAAAAGGTAAACAATAAAGAGAAATTACAAGAGAATTGAAAAGATTAAAACTCTTTGAGTCCTACATGTGAAAATGATCATTTTAACTTCTAAAAACTCTCTTATTATTAAGGCAGTTTGAAGGTGAAGGGTGGGGCTAGTGCATGAACCTTACTCTCTTTAGAACTGACTTGACAAGGGAATAACATGAATGATCAGTTGGGTGTAGAAACTAATCTCACCATGCAGTAAAGCCAAAGGGGAAGGGATAGGAGAAGTGTGGAGGTGATAGAAGAGAGAACAGATTGGGGGAGGTAAAAGTCAGAAGCAAAACACTTTTGAAAATGTACACAGTAAAAGGAGAGAGAGAGAATAGGATAAACAGGGGAATATCAGATTGAGGGAAAAACATAGTAATCATTACTGTGAAAAACAATTTTAGACCAATTTTCTCTGATAAAGACTTCTTTTCTCATATATACGGAAACTTAGTGATTTATAGAAATAAGACCCATTACCCAATTGATAAATGGTTGAAGGATATGAACAGGTAGTTTTGTACAAAATAATCAAAGCTATCTATAATCCTAAGAAAATTTGTTCTAAATCACCATTAATTGGAGAAATGAAACTCAAAACACCTCTGAGATACAACTTCACACATGTAAATTTGGCTAATATGACAGAAACGGGGAATTACAAATGTTGGAAAGATGTGGGAAAATTGAGACACTAATGCCCGACCTTGTATACCGATTCCACCATGCCAGAGAGCAATATGGGACTATGACCAAAGGGCTAAAAACCATGCATACCCTTTGACCAAGGAATACCAGTAGTAGTTCTGTGTCCAAAAGTGATAACACACACATACATGTGCACACATACACACATGTACATGCACACACACACAGGAAAAGGTCCTATATGTACAGAAATATTTATAGCAGCTCTCTAAATAATGGCAAAGAAATGGGAATTGAGGGAATGTCCATCAGTTGGCAAATAGCTGAAAAAATTACTCTGTAAGTCTGTGATTGAATTCTATTTGTTAATAACAAGCAGCGTGCTCTCAGAAAAACCTGGAAAGACCTACATGAACTGATACTGTGTGAAATGAGCAGAACCAGAGGACTGTACATAGTAACATCAATGTTACAATGATGATCTGTGAATCACTTATTCTCAGCAATACAATGATCCAAGACAATTCTGAAGGACTTAAATGCGCTTATCAATCTCCAGAGAAAAAAACTGGGGGAGCTTGAATGTAGGTCAAAGATACTTTTTCTTTTTTTTTTCTTTATTGTCTGTTTTCTTTCACAGCATAACTTACATGGAAATGTGGTTTGCATAACTACACATGTATAACCTATGTCAAATTGATTGCCTTCTCAATGAAGGAGTAGAGAGAAATTAGAAGTCAAATTTTGAAAAAAAAATGCATCCTTCAAATTGCTTTTATATGTAACTGTGGGAAAATAAAATTTTAAATGAAGTGAAAAAAATTTAAAAAGTCCTTTCCCTCTTGAAACACACAGACATGCAAAGAATATTGTTTGCTCCACAATCCTGATTTTTCTTTCCTTTTAAGCATAGAACTGATAGAAGGTAAAACTGTACATCACAGAATGAAGAGGAAAGTCCAGGGACCCCTCATGTCTAGCATATACATGCATTCTAGCATTCACTATGGCTTAAACCAGTGAAGAGCTGTTATGATGGTCCACGGAGGTGGCTTTAAATGCTGAAACTAAAATGTTGGAAATAGAGATGGAATGCAGGGAAAGAGGCGAGAGACATTACATAGGAATAATTACCAAGTCCTGCAAATATTAGAAATGTCCAAGAGGAAGACCAATGTTTCCAGATGCTTGTTAGAACATTAATAATACTATGTGGTAGTATGCTCATTGTTTCAGTGAAAAGGAAAGAAAAAGGCTTCAGAAAAGAAAAGCAGATTTAGAAGTGATTAGTTATTTAAGAATCCAGAACAGTAAGATTTCTAGACCAAGGCTTCTCTACAGTAGCAGTTACATTAGCACTCTCATCAGTAGTAGTGGTAGAAGAGTAATAGTAGTAAAATTAGTAGTAGTAATAGTAGTAGTAACATTAGTAAACACTCAAGCAATCAATATTTATTAAGCACCAACTAATTGCCAAGCATTGTGCTAAATACTGGGGAGACAAAAGTAGGCAAAACAAATTCTGTATCCTCAAGGAGCTTATAATATAATGAGGGAGATAACATACAAATAAATATATGCAAAAAAAGCTATGGACTGCATAAATAGGAAATAATTAGGAGAGGAAAGCATTAGGATTAGGAGGGATAAAGGAGAGCTTCTTGTAGAAGGTCTTCCTCATCTCTCTCCTTCTCTACACTGATTGGTCAATAATAGGTCCCAGTCCAAGCCTCACTTGCTCATTGTTTGAATCTCAATAGCTCAGAGTAAGTGTAAATAGCAATTCTTTCTCTTCTGGACAGAAATTCTAAGGGTCTTCCCCTCCCAGACTGATTTTTTTTTTTTATGAAGGCAAACTAGGCCGTGACTTGCCTCAATTCTTACTTAAACTTTGATTACTGAATGGGCATTGCCTCAGAGAAACTGAGACCCAGGAAAGACCTTAGCAATGGTCATGGTTTTCCAATGTAACCTGGGCCATCACCAGTTGCCTGGACCTTTGTCGTGAGAGTGGACTCCCTTGTTTCTGGAGGAGGGAGTCATCTGGCTGATGACTGCACAGTTCTGTCTCACTTAAATAGAATTTACTTGGAAGTTGAGATATCAGCCTCCTGATGTCATTGGTCCTCTTTCAGAAAGAAGGAAGAACAACAATAACATCTCCAAAGGCCTGAGAGTTATAGGATGATAGCAGGGATTGAAGGATCAAATAATGTTTTTTTGTTTTATTTTACAGGGTGAGGAAGACATGGGCATGGTTGTAGGAAGTCCTGAGGGAGAAAATCATATCACTACAAACATACAGTAACAAAACAGAAAAAAGGAGAGGATTAATGATTAAAGCTAGATAAAATCATACTACTGTTGTGGTTGAGTTGCCTTGCAAATTTATGTTATATAGCCTCAACTGGGTCCTCTATCCTACTGATTATAATTGAGACCACAAGAAATATCAAAGCTGCTGTGTGATTATAAAATTGGTTAAAGTTTAGTTATTCCAGTTTACCTGGCATGTTCACAATGGGCCAATAACTCTTCCTTAGAATGAGAGTGGTGGTTTTAGGGGTACTAAAATAAAACTTCATTATCATCAAGCTTACTATCTTGCTTTCTAGCAAAATCTAATATAAACTCTAGTTCCTGAATCTTTCGAGATCTCACAAATTTATACCATTATCAACCTGTTCAATTAAGAATAAGTAAGGAAAAAAAACCCAAAGAAATAAAGAAACTGAGATGCAATATTCACAGCCATACAATGGTTTTGGTGGGGACATAGGCAATTTGCAACAGCTCTACCTCTGTATCTCTGCCAACTACCTTCTCTGGGTCCCTTCAAGACACAACTAAAATTTCATCTTCACAAAGACATTCCCAACTGCCCTGAATTCTCATGCCCTGCCTACCTTATCTCCTTTTTATTCTACATATATAATGTGTTTGTACATAAGTGTATGTTTGTTAACTCCTCCATTAGATTGTGAGCACCTTGACGGCAGGAGCTTTTCACCTCTTCTTGTATCATCAGGACTTAGCTGAGTGCCTAACACACAGAGTGCCTGATGTATAATAAATGTTTATTAACTGAATGACTGACAATATAAGGCCACTATTCTTCTTGCTTCCAGTTTCACTTGTAGGTGTAGAATATTCTTGGATGTTTTCAACAAAGATGAGTTCAAGTATAGGTTAGCAGCCAACCAGAGACCCTTTTAATCATTACAGAGTTATGTAACACCTGTGGGTGCCCTGAAGCACTCATATATAGCATACTCATAAGTACTGGGCTCTTTTACTAGATTATAGATATAGATCTCTCTCTCTCTTTATATATGTCTTTACCTATCTATACACACATATTTACATACATACATATATATGCACATATAAGTATATACCATATACTTAAGTATATACCTGATAAAGCTCAAAGCTAATTATAATAACCAACAGGTAATATTTTAGGTATTTTTAAGAAAATCTGTTAACCAAAGCACTATAAATATAAAGTTGAATGAATCAGCTTCTTTTAATAAAAAAAAATACTGGAAGAAAGTGAGAATTACAAGAGGTAGGGGGCAAAAAGATTTCAAATGCAACTTGGTTAAATAAACCAGAGTAGTAATTAAAGAAAATAATGTGATATACTTGTATGAAAAATAGGAAATAAAAGATTAGTTTGAAAAATCAAAATCTATATGCAGTTTTACTGTCTTTTCCCTAAAACCACCCATCATTCAAACAAGATGTTATTTGTCTATTGTGAACATCCTAGGTGCATTGAAATAAACAGGCTTTAACCAGTTTTACAATTTCACAGTGGCTCTGATTTTTCTATTAATCTCAATTATAATAAATTATGATGGAACACTTTTAAATTATGAGTTATTTAATATTTGGATATTTGACCCATTCATTATATCACTTCCCAAATTGATTTTAATCCGTCAACTGAATGCCCTTGGCAACTTGAGGAACATTTAATAAATGAATAGAAAATGATATGAAGTATTCATCTAGTTAGACTTCATGATGCTCCAACATTTCTATCCTCTGGTAGGGGAGTAAGAAAGTTAACTAAACAAAATAGATTTCAGAATTCAGGGAGATAAATTTGTATCACTAATTGATAATTTCACACTCCCTCATTGGCCTTTTTACTTTAGGTACTGAAAAACTATATGGAATATCAGATCAGATGCATAAATATTTATGAATGTTTAAGTAGCTAATTAAGCCAAAAAGTTCTCTAGAGGTATGATTTATGCCTAATGCAAACAAACAAACAACAACAAAACCCCTAAGATTTGTCCAACAGAGATCCTTAAACATACCCTAAGTATTGACAAGTTTTACTTAGCTATGGTATAGCATGGCAGCTGTGGTTTATTAGACTATAAAATGAATTTGGAATCAGAAAACCTAGATTCATGTTTGTTCTCCAACCACAACATCTCTTACCTCACAGAGTAGATTTTTTGTTAATGATTAATTGGTTTAATTTGATTCTTGCCTCTCTCACTATTTTGGGGTGTTGAGCAAGTCACAAATTCTTGAAACTCAGTTACCTCATTTGTAAAAATTAGGATAAAATAATGGCATTAGTTCTTTCAAATAGAGGGTAAAAATTTTAGACATTTCTCCAGATACAACTGATATTTTTATATGGGTTGGATACACTTTTTAGGAGAATGCAGTTTGGGATTTGAGGAGCTGAGATCTAGAGAACCAGCACTGTGAATGGGATATTGGGCCAAGGGAAGAGTTTGAAGCAGATCATCACAACGTCCTACTATCCTGCCTGTCCCCATAAAAGTTAAGCATAACCTCATTGTTGAATCTTTATGAGCCTATTCTACCTAACTCAAAGGATCCTGCACAGTGGTAATGTTGATGCTTACAGATATGGAATGTACAATTAGACAGATGAGTTCAAATGATCACCATATTCCCGATAAGAAACAAGTGACAAAAACTTGGGGTGGGGGTAGATGCTATTATTGTTCCTATTTTATACATGAAGAAATTCAGTCATACAGGAATTAAATAATAGCTAGGAAGTTTCTGAGGCCAGTTTTGAATTTGGACCTTCCTAATGCTCTATAAACTACATCACCTACCTAACTCAATTATACACCAAATCCCTTCTTCAACCTGTATTCAGTACACTCTAAGGTAGCAAACATTCATTTAGTATATGCTACATTCAGGACACAGATTGAGGCAGAGAAATTACACACCAGTCAATACTAGAGGACTGGGAGTAAATCGACCATATCTATTTTTATCATATATATATATGTATATATATAAAATATGTATAAGTATTCTCTATGTTTTCATGATATCCTTAGGACCTAAGACCAAGTGGAAGAGGTGTGCCTGTGCATAGGATACAAATTCAAGAACAAATGGTAGGCCCTCTCTAATTGGTTACTTTTTTGAGATGTGCTACCAGAGACCAATTTTTCTGGATGTCTTGGTACCTGGTGTGAACATAGCAAAAGACTAGACTTCAAATCCTGTACTTGGCATTTACTTTTCACAATCTAAATTTAGTCTATCTTTCTAGGTTAACTACACATTATTTTCCATTACTCATTTCAATCAAACTGTCTTAGTGTTTGTTCCATCGCATTTCTGTAGGTTGTCTCCAATGTCTGGAATGCATTATTTACCTCTGGATCTTAGAATCCCTACTTGTCTTCAAAGCTCAGTTCATATTACTTCACGCAAGAATCTCATCCTTATCCTTCCATTCACTAGTATGATAATGATAGAAATCCCTTTAAATGTACTTTATATAAGAGTTAATATGTCTTAGAGAATGGAGAACAAGAATCACAACCTGAAAGATCTTGATTTAAAATATATCTTTGACATATATTGGTTGAGTAGCCCTGGGTAATTGATTTACCTAAATATCTCAATGCTTTTGACAAGGGTGGGGAACCTGGGGCCTCGAGGCCACACATAGCCTTCTATGTCCTTCCATGAGGTCTTTTAACTAATTCTAAGTTTTACAGAACAAATCCTATTATTAAGGGGTTTTTTTTTGTGTGTGTGTGTGAAGTTTGGATTCAGTCAAAGGGCTGCATTTGAGAATCCAGACAGTTACATGTGGTGGCCTCAAGGCTCCAAGTTCCCCACCTTCATCGTGATTCTTTATAAGTTGCAGAGAATATGAGGATAGAGATAGATAGATAGATAGATGATAGACAGATAGATATTTAGAAAGATGCTGAGAATTTTAACTATCAATGAAATAATAAATTGAATTTGTCTTTATCTATATATTCTTTCTCTCTCTTCTGATATATACAATGTGACAATATGTATGTATATTAATGTATATATGTGGGCATATTTATGTATATAAGTTTATTTTTCTCTGCCCTTTTCATTTTCTTTGAATAGAATTTTAGCTTCTTGAGGTCAGAGACTAGTTTGCTTTTTATAGATATACCCAGTGCTACACAAGAAATTAATAAATGTTTATTGAATGAATGATCTTGCCTAGGAAAATGAACAAACAAACAAAAACATAAAATCAGAAAAAAATATTAGACTGGGTGTCAGTAGCACTGAATCTAGTTCACAATCTTACATGAAATCTGTGATTCTGTTTCCTCCTTTGTAACATGAGCAGGTTGGAGAAGGCATTCTTTATAAAAAAAAAAAAAACAATACAAAACTCATTTTATTCATTTTTTCCAAGTACATGCAAATTTTTTCTTTAAATGTTAGTTCCAAATATTCTCCCTCATCCCCATCCCTCCACATTCCTTTAGGAGACTGTTGGGATCTCACTCCCAACTCTGGCCGTATCTTACCTTATTCCCGGTCTTCGGACATCTCCGGCTTCTTGTGTCCAAGAAGAGCTTACCCCCACAGAACACCCAGGACACCAGAACACCCAGGACACGGAAAGCTGTTTATTGATATGATACGAAGCTGTTTATTCAGTTACATCTTAACTGCATGGCAAGCAAACAGAAACTGGAACTAACTGAACTTCCCCTATCACCCCTATATATAAGCCTTGTGGGGGCAAGCCTTGCGGGGGCCAATCATGTTCTTTCCCGAGTACCTTGTAAGAGACAAAAGGAGCAAAGTCCTTCCCAGAAGTCCTTTAGGCACGGCCACATAGAGTATTACTCTCACGTCACTGCGCCCGAGACTTCCTTGTTCCTGGTTCGATAACCCCCCAGGCAAAGCTGTCCCAACAACATCAGTCAGAAAGCCATGTACACCCCCTCCGGCTGCCACCCCATCACATGTCATGTGGGAGGCAATCATGCACTCTCCTGAGTACAGGGCAAAGGAGTATGTGTTAAGAGGAGTCCATGTATATGGGGCACACACAATGCCACATTGGCCTTTTCCAACCCAGCAGAGTTGGCCTCCACAATGCCAAGCCAGCCTTTATGGCTCGGCAGAGTCAGCCTCCATATCTCCAAGCTCCTGCTCCTCAGAGGTCACGTGCAATCCCTCCAACATCTTGTGACTGCCGCAGTGTCTCTCACACTCACGACTCTATCAGGAGACAAACAATTTGGCATTAATTATACATGTGAAATCATGCAAAACATTTCCATGTTAGCCATTGAACAAGGCATTGTTTAAGTCTTCTTCTAGTTCTAATATTTTTCTAAGCAATTGGGGTTAAGTAACTTTGCTCAAGGTTACACGGCCAGTTATTTTGTGTGGGTGTTAAGTATCTGAGGCTGGAACCAATCTGGGTCTACTGACTGGGACCGACGCCGTTACTCTGCTCCACCTGGTCGCCCCAGTTCTAATATATATATATACATACATACATACATACATATATACATATATATATATATATATATTATGCCTAAGATCTATAGGATTTATTTGATGCTGCATAGCTTCAATTTCACTTTCCAAGATTTAAAGGTTCTTATCTCTCATTGAAAAGTTGGGGAGCTGAACAAGGCTTTTCTTCCTTTGTTGGCTTCTAGGAGTACCCTTGCAGGTTGGGAAGGGCTTCATAATGCTACCAGCTACAGTTCCTATTCTGGTGCATCTCTCCAATATAAATTTCTAGTTATATTTAGTATCTCACTTATATCATTGCCTTACCCAATGATTCACCCCTACTATCATTTAATCGATTAATATCAAATTGCTTTCTAAGACAGAAAGTGAGTTTTACAGTTACAGAACTCTTGAGGAGTAAATCTCAGGTCTTGGAAGTCCTTTTGTTGTAGTCACCAAACTGTTCTTTTCAGTTCAAATTTAGTTTTCTGCTGGGGTTTATGGTAAGCTCCAAATCTGTCTGATTTTATTCTTTGAGCGCTTAATGTATATATTTTCTGCCAATAGGATGACCAGTGAGATCTCAAGGCAGATTTTCTTTCTTTTGCTGTTGTTGAAAGAAGTTATTGAAACAATTTGGCACTTTTTTGAAAACTTCTGAAAAAATCTTGGTCAAGTAGAACAACACTGAGGGCTTCTGCTATTTCTGTTTTCCAAAACAGATGTGACAAGTTTCTGAAATTGATCTGCACTTTCTAGTTTTTATGGTCCTTGATGTTGACTGCCAAATTGGTGTGATAGTTATGTGATGTGGGCAGATGGCTCTTTCACAATGAATCAAAATGAAACGTTTTCCTTGTGGCCTCTCCTGAACTATGAAGTCTTTGAAATCAAAATGTTAGCTCAGATTGTATACCAGTTCTTACTTAGAATCATGGAGCTGGAAGGAACATTAGATTTCATCTGATTCAACCCTCTAATTTTACACTTGAAGAAAATGAGTTCCAAAAAGGTTGTGACTCTGATGATTGCATCAAAGAAAAATGTCATTACTTAGTCTAGAATACAGGTATTCTGACTCTTATATTACATATCTCATTATTTTAAAATTCTTTGCATATTTTGTTTCTAAAACTTGTTATGTCTAAAATGGAATTTATCATCTTCTCCCAGTCTCCTCCTTCTTCCCACATCCCTATTTCTAGTAAAACCACCATCATTCTCTTAATCATACAGGTACACAATCTTGGAATCATCCCTTCCTACTTTCTGTTCCCCAATATTTATGTACAATTATTGAATGGGTTCCTTTTTTTAATCTCCCTCTACAACAACACTTACATTTTCTCATCCCCCTTTCCATTTTTATCCATCTGGATAAAGATCAGCTTATTTCAGGGCTCTATCATATCTTCCTTGGATTACTATCTTAACCTCCTCTATTGTCTCTCTGTTTCAAGTCTCTCTTCCTCCTTAGTCAATTATTAATGCAGTCTTCTGACTATTGTATGCCCCTGCATAAAAATTTGAAGTGTCTTACAATTCTGAGAATAAAATGTGAAGGCCTCAATCTGATATTCAAGGTAAATAAAACTTCTTGCATGAACAGCAAATCATTTCCTATACTCTTATCTTGGAATCTTCCTTCCAGTTCCAGCTCAGCTCCTGCTATCACACTGAACCTTCTCTAATCATTTTGCTCACCACCATTTCTTAGTACTCTCCACTAATTCACTACCTTTGACTGATTTAATTGCTGTAAACATCACACACTATGCAATAGAATGTAAACTTTTGGAAGACACATATCTGATATTTTATTTTGTATTTACTAAGAGATATAGTCTGGTGCTGTGCACGTGTCAGAAACTTTATAGATTGCAGAATTTCACTAACTTGAATAAAGCACATTTCAAAAATGAATGCTGTATGATCTTTTTCAAGCAATGATTGATACTGATACATACCCTCTTGTGACTCCAACCAAAGTTCTTAGTGGCTTCCCCTAGACATCAAAGGAACACTTGTGTTGCCTGTAGAAAATTCTTCTTGCTAAATCACATTCCTGAGCCCTTTGCAGTAACTGGTTTGACTGAGTTTCCCTTACAGATTTTTATACCTATCACATGCCCATATATTTTCCTTTCCATAGCTTAGAATTTCAAGTCTTTATAAAATGTGGTATTCAATAATCACAAACATATCACACATGACTACTTTGAGTGACCATGGCCAAATCACTGAAAATCCATAAGCCTTCTTTGATCCTATAGTCCTATATTTTGGAAGTGGAAAATAGCCATAGGAATTTGAAATGCCCAAACTACTTTTTGCTGAAAATGGAGAATTGTCACATTATATCAGCAAGAGTGGTTTGTACATTTCCTGATCCTCTTTCCATAATTTAATTTTTTCTTCCAGTTACTTGTTTGAATAGTAGATGGAATCGATTGTTCATTATAATAAAACCAATCGAAGCACATAAGTATCATCAATGGTTTTGTAAACATAGAACTTGAACGTGAGTTTCTTAAAACATCTAGTGAGTCTTATACATAAAAACCTTCTGCTATGTGCTACTTAGAGTCTAGGGATATGAGATTACTGGAGTACAAGTATAATGTAATGGAAACTGGACTCAGAATTAGGAGATCTGAGTTCAAACCTTGATTCCATAATTCATTATCCATGATTTTTTTTTCTTTTTTAAGATGAACAACCTTTCTGAACTGTAGTTCCCATATATATGAAAAAAAATAATGCTATCTAGATTGTAGTAGTGAGGCTAAAATTAAATCATTTTCAGAAACTGTTTTTGTAATTGTCATTTAATACACATGTAAGTCATTTATATAATTAATCATGTTTCATCATTTCAACTCCTCAAGTTTCAAAGAATATATTGTTAGAAGTCAAGTTGTGGAAAGTTCTACCAAGACGGAAATGTTTTAAGTACTTCCACAATAAGTGGGTTAATAGGTATACATAGACATAGACATACATATGTAAACATACACACAAACAATGCACATATGTGCATATATATGATGTAGATTTATGTGTATGTGTATATATACACATATATGCATATGTGTAATGTACATATAACTTAGCCCATAGGATTAGTTTAATTAAATTTGAAGTTTATTCCTCAAAGGTCACCTAATGGATGATGAATTGTTTTCAAAATATCCTATAAAGACCTTATTCTTTAATGTTAGAAAGTGGAACTTTAAATTGACAGAGTAATTGAAAAATTGTTTTTTTTTTGAGGGCATTTAGGGATAAGTGATTTGCTCAAGGCCACACAGCTATTTTTTGTGTTAAATGTCTGAGGCTGGATTTGAACTCAGGTCCTCCTTACTCCAGGGCCACTACTCTATTCACTGTGCTACCTAAGTGCCCCAATAAACTTGTTCATCCTTAAAGTTCTAAATTTCAATTTCTTCATTGTTTATTGGGCCCACAAAATGCCATTTTTTTTTTTTGCCTTTTGGAGGTCAGAGGGCAGGGCAACAGGGGTTAATTGACTTGCCCAAGGTCACACGGCTAGTAAGTGTTAGGTGTTTCAGGCCAGATTTGAACTTAGGTCCTCCTGACTTCAGGGCAACTACTCTATTCACTGCACCATCTATCCGCCCCCAAATTATTTTCTTTAATTGTCATTGTAATACTAATATGCTGGGCATCATAGTGTGTTATTTTTTAATATCAAGATATTCAGGTCAGCATTCAGTACAACAAAGAAGTGAATGTTTATATTTTTGGGGGCAATATTTATGGATTTCAAATGAAATCAAGTCAGCTAGCATTTATTTAGTCCATATTCTATGCCAAAAATGTTCCAAGTACTGCGGAGAGAAAGAATGGAAAAAAAAATAATTTCTGTTTTCAAGGAACTCAGCCTCATGGGGTAGACAAACCGCAAACTATTTGTAACTCATATATGTAAAGGATAAATTTGGCGTATTTTTAGATGGAAGGCACTAAGATTAAGAAGTTCTAGACAAGATAGTCTATAGAAAGTGGGACTTTAAAGGATGCATGTAAGCTAAGAAATGGACATGAGGAGGGAAATATTTCCTTAGTCATAGAGAAAACTAGTGTAAATGCTCTGAGTCAAGAGTTGTAGTCTTTTTTTCAAGGAGCAGTAAGGAGACCAATGTCAGTGTAATGCAAAGTAAGTAGATTTTAGAAGATATGAAAAGCTTTAAAATACAAAGGATTCTTTTTCTTGAAGTAGCAGGGAATTTCTAGAGCTTATTGAATGGGAAATGGGGAGTGATATGGTTAGATTTGTGCTTTAAGACATTCTGTTTGATGGCTAAATAGAGGATGGATTGAAGTGTGGACAGACTAGAGGCAGGTCGACCCACAATTAGGTTATTGCAATATCCAGGTATGAGGTGATGAGGGTCTGCACAAGTGTGGTGGAAGTTACAGGATAAAGAAGGAGGCATAGCAACAGACTGGATAATACACTGAATATGGAGGAGGTGGTGGTGAAAGAGAATCAGAAGTGAGCTTCTCATATTCTCACAGTTATATTGTGAGCCATATGGAATAGGAAAATAATGTTACCTTTGACAGTTACAGGGAAGTTAGGAGGTGGGAAGGCCTTAGGGAGATAATAATGGATTTAGTTTTGGACATATTTAGTTTAGGAAGTCTATGGGATATACAGTTTGAAATGTCAAACAGGTAGTTGTAGATGCAAGATTAGACGTCTGGACATAGGTTAGGGCTGGATAAGTAGATTTGCTAGTCATTTACATAGAAATATAATTGAAACCATAGAACTGAAAGAAATTAATATAAAATGAGAAAATAAGAAGTCAAAGGAAAAAGCCTTGGGGGAATCTGTGATGGTTAGAGGCTGAAATTCCAAGAAAGAAGAGCAGTTGGACAGGTAGGATAAAAATGAGAAAACCATGTCATGAAAACCTAGAGAAAATAGAACATAAAGAAGAGGAGGATTGACAGTCAAAGGCTCAGAGAGATTTTTTAAGGGTGAAGAATGGGATGAAAGAATAACCGTATTTACTGAACAAATATAAAGGACACATATGCTTCATATTTTGTGTAACATAATTATTTGAAGATTCAGGTTAAAAAACAACAACAGCAACAATCTGGAATACCTAAGACCTCATTTTTTGAATGAATCTGTAATGGATAAAAGAAGTTATCTCTGAGGTTCCACCAACAAGTAAATTATGTGGATGTTTAATAATTTCTTTAAACATTCTATAATGCCATTAAATTTAATTCAGAAAAAATCAATTTACTAAGCCACATATAAGGAGAATATTATGCCTAATTTCATCTCTAATTATATATGAAGTAAACATGGTAAAATTAAATCGTTGCAAAATTTAAAAATCACTCATAAGGTAACTGAAAAATAAGTTAGAATATAGAAGCCAATCTTAAAGTGTTGGATCATTTAAGTTCTCTAAAAGGAAATGGCTCACAATTTATAAGCTAATAGAAAAATTATTTAACATTTTCCAAATAAAATCATGAAGACAATGAAAGAATGCTTTTTCTGAAATATTCAAGATATTTCTAAGATTTAAAGAACCTATCCCTGGCACATTTTTTTTTCCCACAGCTCAGCATATTTCAGGTTCATGAATGGCACTAACATTTGAACTCACCTGGTATCTGTAGATATGGAGTAGTTTCTATTTCCTAAATCATTAAAATTTCTGCTTAATTAAAAAAAAAAACAATCTCACTATTCACTTCACAATTTTGACGCATAAGAGGACATAAGACCTATAATGTCAATTTGAGGTCCTCACATCATTTATTATTCACATTTCATATTCCTAGAAGAAAATGTATTGATCCTAACTTTCTTGGGAACACAGCATTCTTTTTTGCCTTTGATCATGTATAATTAAATCCAATGTGTCTTCTTGTGCTTATCACTATCTTAATCTTTCCGATAATGCTTTCTCTCAGGAAAGCACCTTTACTTATGGAGTTCCATGTTTAAAAGCTTTATAATTGCAATTTGCTTTTGGAAGCTGGGTCACAGGTTGTGTCTTTTGGCATAGCCCATCAATTTTTATTTATTATTAAACATTTAATATGTGCCAGCCGCATATATGTAGACATTTATGTGTACATACATACATATGTATGTATCTGTGTACATATTTATATATGTATGTATAATAAACTTGACTATCTTCCTCCTGAAAAAAAAGCAATTTCAAAAGAAGCTTTAAGGTTTTCATTTTATTAGTCAACTTATTCATGGAGATACAATCTGCTATTTATAATTATCATGTTATATTGCATTCATTTCATGAAGGCTAAGCATTTGACCCTATTTACTTTGTTAATAGCATATAATATTTCTTGAAAAGTAGAAGACATATAATAAAAATAAAATTATTTATTTTTCTATATTTACTGCTAGTTGTCTTCAAAATCAACTCAAACACCTGTATCACAATGTTTCAACTAGTTTCTTTTAGACTTTTTAAAATTTGTCATTTTCATAAGTATATATGCCGAGTTAGAAAGTCTTGTCTTTCTTGACTTTTCACTTTTAAAATTTAAAAAATTCATAATTAATTCTTAAAATTGGGACCTTAAATAAAAAGAATCTCAGAATCACAATATTTTGGAGTCAGAAAGAAACTCGGTTACTATTCATTCCAACCCATTAGAGTTAATAGAACCCTAACTCCAAAAGTCAGACAACCTGGTCTCTACCCTCAGATTCAGTACATAGTAGTAACCTACTTTTAGCAAGACAGAAACTAAATAAATTTCAGTTTCCTCTCCCATAATACACATGTAATAATGCCTTCTCCATGTCAAAGTTCTTTGAAGATTGGATAAGCCTATAAAATGCAAGTAAAATCACAGTCTAGCAATGATTCTGAGATCTCTGGAATAGTAACATGAAAGTAAATGTCAGCTTTTCCTCAAATGGAAAGAATTTGATCCACTTTTTACAATAAAATCATATATTTAAAATTAATATGATTTTCCCCACAATAATTTTGAGTAAAAATGACATAAGGATTTGACAAAATTTCCTCTTAAGTTTTCGATTCATTACTTTCTAGAATGATGCATATATATGTGTGTGAGGAATGCCCATAAAGTATATATTTATATTCTTATTTGTAGCACTGGGAAGGGCATCAGTTCTAGAAACATGGTTTAGATTATGATTATGCTACTTCACAGAAGTATGTACGTCCAATTTGTCCTATTTTTCAAATGAGAAACTTAATTTACAATTAGCTATATTAGTGTTTTAATCATACTTCTGTTAAATTTGAATTCCCATTCACTTTCTAAATGCTCAGCTGTGGCATTTCACATTTCACATTTATTTGGCATCTTTATATTCTAAGCCATATCTTCATCATTATGGGACAGTTAAAACATCAAGTTTACTATTGATAAATATTTCAGTTTGTTTCAAAAGACCAACTCATGTGATGACAAAATGAAGGTTATGTTTTTTAAAATTTAATTTTCGTATCAATACAATAAAAACTTAGTTTTATGACTAAAGTGATGCTTTGTGACATAATGACCTCATCAAAAATTTAAAAAAGAGGCAGAAATACTAAACAAATCACGATGATCATAATGTAATAAAAGCCATATTTAATAAAGGGCCCATAATTAAATAATTTGAAAAGTAATTAGAGACTAAATGAAGCAAATATAAGAATTCAGAGAACAAATTATGGGGATAATAAAAATATTTCATTAGGGAAAATTACAAAAATGATAACATATTAAAATTTTAATATAGAACAGGTGATAATGTGATTAGAGATAACAGCTGAGTTTTCAAGGAAAAATACATATATGCCTATCTATTCAGCTATATATTTAACAATTATTGTTAACAAAAGGATAAAGATCAAGTCAATGGAGTGAGTAGGCAAATTAAAATATTGGACAATAACAAATTGAAATTTTCCAAACAAATAACAAAGAAATAAGAATGAAAATGTAATAAATAAAATTTAAAACAAATTTAAAGCAAAATCTCATTTAATTAATAAAGATAACTAATAGCTAGTTATAAAAATTAATAAAAAATAGGTAAGAATTCAGCTAAATTAGTATGTAAATATTAAAATAAGAGATACACTAGATTAAATATATTAAAATAATCAATTTAGCTAAAAATAGAAAATGAGTAAAATTTTTCATGTCAAAAATGAGTACAGGTGGGGCAGCCAGGTAGCACAGTGAGTAAGAGCACTGGCCCCAGGGTCGGGATGACCTGGGATTGAATCCGGGCTCAGGCACTTATCACCCACCCAGAAAGACCTGGCAGTGTAACCTTGAGCAAGTTACTTAACCCCAATTGCTTAAGGACGGCCAGGTGGCACAGAGAGTAAGAGCACTGGCCCCAGAGTCGGGATAACCTGGGGTCAAATCCGGGCTTAGATACTTAGCACCACACCCAGAAATAACTGGCTGTGTAATCTTGAGCAAGTTACTTAACCCCAGCTGCTTAAAAAAAATGAGTACAGGTACTGAGAGGAAGATTGGATTCTATGGAGAGAGAACATAAACTAGGTCACTTGGTCTGTAGTAAATAGAGTGTGAAGGGGGAATAATATATAATAATCTAAGAAGATGCACTTTAACTGTATCCTCTGGTCTCATCCCTAGGGCAAACTCCTATCATTCTTACAGAAGAAACACCAAAAAAATCAAGACACTTTTATTAAGAACTTATTATAGGAAAGATATTGAGACACAATGTCAGGAACAAAGATATAAATTACAAAGTCTATAATTTTAATAAATGATTATATGTGTGAACATAACACAGAGGCACATTTGCCTAAAGAAAGTTTACCATTTTGCAATATAAAGTACTTGATTTTATTTGTATTATTCACCATACAGATCTGGTGGGAGGTTAAATGAAATAAAAATCAGAGCCACACCAGTAAACATATAGCTTAGAATTTTGCTTTCCTTTGAGTTGATTAAGTCTTCTACAAATTACCTTATAAGCCATGCCAAATCAAGTAACCTCTGAATCTAAACCCACCCAGTTTTCCAGTCTCTTGATTGGTAAATATGAATATTTATATGCCTATGTGTGTTTCTTTTCTATTGCACACCATATGTGTATGTGTGTGGGTATTATACAAAAATACATTTTGATGTGCATATTTACAAATTATTAGCCATACACAGATTTTCTTGGCATAACTACTTCCTCCACACAATTTTTATAGACCTATCATTTTTGAAAATTATCAATATATTTAATAAAAGAATGGTAAATAAAAAGAATTAGCATAGATATAAAAGGCTAAGTTATTCATTGACTCATGATTATGTTGTGAAATGAAATAAATGACTAATTCTTAGAAGTATAAACAATTAAGCCTTCAATTTATTAGACTATAAACTTCTAAATTCACCATTATGATGCTAACTCAGGCCTTGCTATACTATCCTTAGTTTCTTCTTCTTCTTCTTCTTCTTCTTCTTCTTCTTCTTCTTCTTCTTCTTCTTCTTCTTCTTCTTCTTCTTCTTCTTCTTCTTCTTCTCCTCCTTCTCTTCCTCCTTCTCCTCCTCCTCCTCCTTGTTCTTCTTCTTCTTCGCTTGAGGACTAAGTACTGATATTATTCCCCACACCTTCCTTTATAGAGGATAGAAATGGTATTCTTGGGATAATTCCACTTTGTGTCTGCTTCTCTGCCTGGCTTCAACTCCACAGAACACAGCACAATGTATGACAATTTGTGACAACTATATAAGTATTTTTTGGATTTGATCTGATTAAACCCTCTCCCCTCCTATCTTCCTTATTTCTGTAGAAGGTAAAACCATCCTCACAATCCTTCAAGTTCACAATTAGGAATCATCTTGGACTCCTTACTTTCTCTCAACATCCCTATTCAATCCTTCCCCAAGACCAAATTCAACTTTGTAATATTTTTATATACACCCGTCCTCTCCTCTGACACAGGCAACACTCTAGTGCAGGCCCTCATCACCTCATTCCTGGATTATTGCAATAGCTAACAGGTGAGTCTGCCTGCTTTAAGTCTTTCTCCATTCCAATCAAGCTTTCATTCCACCACCAAAGTGATTTTCCTGATTTTGTCACCTAAGCCCCACTCAATAAACTCCAATGTTTCTGTATCCTCTCCAAAATCATATAAAATGCTGTTAGCTTTTCAAAGATTTTCATAACTTAGCCTCTCTTATCTTTCCAGTGTCCTTATATCTTATCCTCTGACACATACACTTCTATCCAGTGACACGTGCTTCCTGATTGTTCCATACATAACACACTCCATCTCTGGAATACAAGCATTTTTTTTTCTCACTAAACGCAATGTCGAGAATGTTTGCTCTCTCTTTTCTTCTCAGAATATTTTCCCTTCCCCACCACCACCAACCGCCCCGGCTTGCATTAAGTCCTGACTAAAATCCCACTTTCAACAGTATACCTTCCCCAACCATTTTTAATTCTGATCTCTTTCTTCTGTTAATTATTTCCCATTTAACAATAGTTAACATTTGCATAGCACAATGAGCTAGGCACTATGTTGATTCTTTACAATTATTATCTCATTTGACCCTCACAAAAACTCTGGGAGTTAGATTCTTTTATTATTCCCATTTTGCAGATGGGGAAACCAAGGCAAACAGAGTTTATGTGATTTGCCCAAGATTACACAGCTAATAAGTGTCTAAGGCAAGACTGAAACTTGAGTTTTCCTAATCTCAGGCTCCATGCAGCACCACTTTGATGCTTTTCAAATAATTGTTTAAATGTTCTCTCTACCTTTTAGACAGTAAGCTCCTTGAGGTCAGAGACTTTTTGCCTTTTTTTTTCATCCTCAACCCTTACTACAGATTCTGGTATATAGTAGTAACAAATGTTTATTGATTGATTTGAATTGAATGGAAAAGTCCTCCAGATTATTACTAAGAGAAAGTCATATCAAACAATCTTTCAAATCAGGAAAAATGACAATAGCTTCCTTTCTTAGTGCTATGAGAAGAAATGTTTATTTCATATATTGCTTGCAGAAATGTAACTTATTGTAGGAGGAGTCAAGTTGGCGGAGTAGAAACAGGACTTCCACGGGGCTCTGGCTTCCACCTATTGCAATTCATGTAAAAGGTGACTCTGAAGAAACTTTGGATCTACAGAACCCACAAAAGGACAAAGAGGAGCTAACCTCTGCCCAGGAGACTGGCAGGAAGTGGCCAGCATAGCACTCTGGGAGCTGAGCCCAGCCCCACAGTAACCTGAGGTTTTAGCCTCAGGGCAGGCCTGACCAGCTGCTGGCTGGAGGGACTTCAGATCACCAGCAGCTGTGGTGGTTTCCAGAATTATCAGCCCATAGATGCTAAGGACAAAGTGAGAGGTCAGTGCAGTGTGGACTTTGGGATCTGGTAGTTCGGAAGTACAGTCCACTTACCCGCAGGAGGGAGAAGCCACTGAGGTGCCTTGGCCATGGAGCTGCCACCACATGGCAGCTTCAGCTCCTGGCCTGCAGTTTGTAGGGGGACCAAGCAACCAGTCTGAGGGGTAATTGCTCTTGCTTTAAACTGTTTGGATCTGGATTGCGGTCCTGGGTGGAGGTACTGGAGTGTGTGAGTAGCTTGCCAGAGAGTGTTGAGACTTCAGAGAAGGCAACCAACAAACACCTCCAGCAGCTTAGAAAACTCCAGCCTTTGGGATAAAGCTCCCTTTTCTGGTAGCAGAATCCTACTGTGGCAAAAAGCCCAAAAGTCAAGTGATTGAGTGGCAACACATGAGCAAATGAGGGAAGCAAAGCAAGCAGAGCAACCCAACTTTTCACTCCTCTTTTGGGTACAAAAAGGATCAAAGCATGGAACAGGAGGAAGACAATGAAGTCAGAACCCCTGCTCCAGAAGCTACTGAGAAATGTAACTTATTTCAAATATTCTTGAAAGAAATGTGGCATCTTGCTAAAGAAGGGACTAAATCTTTATATCATTTAATCTAGTGATTTTATTACTAGTTATATACCCCACAGAAATCAAAGGTATAATATTTACATACATGTGTATGTATGTGTGTATACACACATAGGTATATGTGTGTATGTATGTGCATATGCATTTACAAACACATTCATGTCTGTGTCTCTCCCTGTCTATTTCTGTGTCTGTCTCTGTTTCTCTCTCTCTCTGTCTCCTCTCTCCCTCTCTCACTGCCTCTTTTCTTCCTCCTCTCTCTATCAATTGCCCACTGCCTCTATAAACAATATAACTTTGGGACTTCTCAAACCAAACACCCCTCCTTGGCCACCATTCACATATGTTTTGTCTTCCCATTAGAATGCAAGTAGAAACTTGCTCACTTTTGTGTTTGTATTCCTGGTACTTAGTGAAGTTCCTGGCATCTAGTAAGCACTTTTCATTTATATATTCAATAAATCATTTATATATACATACAATGTCTGGCATGGATGAAACAGTCTAAGAATAATATGACAAGTCACATTTTTTGGCAAAAAGCTTAAATCACAATTGTAGTTCTATTTTCTACAACCATGTTGAAACTTGTGATAAAAAATTATCATAGTCATTAAAAAGGTTAACAATGTAAGTGAAACATGAGAATTGTGGACAATTTCCTATACCTTGAGGATAATTAGCACTAATAAATATATTTGGAAGGGTACTTTAGAGTATTATGACTTTTCAATTATACCATTGCTTCTGGGTTTTTCTCAGCTTCAATGTATTTGATTCTTATAATGTTTTTAAAGACCATAACAGCTTTTCTTAGTCCTTATAACCTTGAAAATTTTTTCTTGTTAATACCATTAGTTGATTTTTCTTATGAAATTGCTATAGTTATCTCAATAACAAATATAGAGATGAAAGCATCCTAATTTGGGTCCTCATTACTCTTATACTGAACCACTGAGATAGCTTATTAATTGGTCTACATTCAGTCTTTCCTTTCCAACCTGTTTTCCACACAGTTGACAAATTAATGTCCTAAGAAATGAATCCCAAGAATCCAATGTCAGGAAATGTTGCTCCCCTACTACACAATCTTTGGTGGTTCTCAGTTTTTTTTGTATTTGTTTATTTTTTTGTATGTTTTTTGTTTTGTTTTGCTATGAAGCACAAACTCTTCAGACTGATACTTTCAGGTTTCTACATTCTAGCTTTGATTTACATTTTTAGCCTCCTATCCTTGAACTTCTATCACAGACTGCACATTCCAGGCAACTGGTTTGCTATCTATTCCCCAAAATGAGCATTCTATCTCTCCTTTCTTTGTCTTTGCACAGGTGGTCTCCTCTGTCTGGAAGGTAAGTTGTATCCATGCCTTCCTCTTAGTCATTTTGGATTCTTTCACAACTGTGAAATGTGAAATCCATATTCTCCCAAATGTTTGTGCTATCTTCCTACTGAAATGATCTATCATTTCCATAGTTCTCTCTATCAGAACTTCTTACATTTTTGGAATCATGGACCTGTTTGACATTCTGGTAAGGCCTATGTATTGCTTTTCAGAATAAGACATTTGAAAGCAAAAGTAAATGAAACCAATTACAATGAAAATACTTATCAAAATATTTAAGAAATTCATGATTTGGGTTAAGAATCCCCATTACACATATTGTATCCCTCCTGTACATTATAAGCTTCTTTTGGATAGAGACTGTTTAATTTTTACCTTTGTATGTCCTGAAAAAACATATTCTAATTGAACTAGAGAGCCATGGAAGTTCAGAAAAGAGGAGAAACAAGGTTAGATGAGTGCTTATGGAAAGTCACTGTGGTAGTTGTGTGGAAGTCAGACATGGGATAGACATAGAAGACATGTGGAAGTCAGGGAATAGACAAAGAAAAGAAAAATCTGGAAGCACTTGCAATAATATAAATGAAAAGAGATGAAAGCTTTAAAGTGATAACTTAATTAGTAGAAAGAATTAGATAATAGCATTTTGGTCATAGAAATCAAAGGATTAATAATCCATTGGAGATGTAGGTAAAGAGTCTAGAGTCATCTGTAATACTAAATTGGGAGACAAAGAATAAATTGTCCTTCAATAGAAATATCAAAGTTTTATAGAAGAATTAAGACTAGAAAAGTCCCTTTCTCTCTCATGGGGTCACTTTCTTTAATTGTTCAATGAAGGAATTACATTATATAATCTCATCCAAGTTTTACTCTATAATCCTAGGAATCCATGATGACTTTTAGTATTGTGTATGGGTTATAGGATTGGGGTTTGGGGAAGGAGATGGATTCAGGACAATGATATATTTATTTTGCTTAAAAGAAAAAAGCCAAAGTACTTGAAATTGCTTGATTACATTCATTCCCAAGGCATGTTTTCCAGTGGTTAATTAAATTTTTATTGCCATTAAGCTTAAATCTTTAAGAGTCACCACTTTGATTGATGTGTAGCTCATTAGAGGCTTCTCAGGTGTGAGTAATTGAGAAATTCCAGTCCATAACACAATCCACACAATATATTTTCTATATAAAATGTAATATGTTATCATCAACAAGTTCTGATTTCTTATTTAAAATATGAACACATGAATCAATAAATCAATAAGTTAATATGCTTAGGTATTGAATAAGCAAAGACTTCAGATTGTTCTTGAGTTTATTAAAAAAAAAACTAGCTTTTTAACTGGTAGAATTGAGGAAGAAGTGCATTTCAGGTAGTTCTTGAGTTTATTAAAGAAAACAAGGTTTTTAACTGGTAGAAATGAGGAAGAAGTACATTTCAGGCAGAGGGGACAGCTTATGAAAAGCATGAAAATGGAAAAGAAAAAGACCTGTAAATAGTAGTAATCAAGTCAATTTGGTTAGATTCTAGAATGGTAAAGGAGAGTGTTATAGAATAATTTGGTTGGGTAGGCTAGAATTCGATTGTAAAGGGATTTAAATACCAAAAAGAAAAAGAGTAATTTGTACTTTATCCTAATTTCCTGAACAGAGGGATGTAATGATAAACTTGTACTTTATGAAAACTACTTTGGCAGCTCTCTAGGGGATGAATTCTAGAGAGGAGATATTTGAATTAAGAAAAATAATGAGGATGGCCTTTATATTTA
Organism: Petaurus breviceps papuanus; assembly: GCF_028583685.1. Lineage (NCBI taxonomy): Eukaryota > Metazoa > Chordata > Mammalia > Diprotodontia > Petauridae > Petaurus > Petaurus breviceps. Next base: position 2,414,210 of record NW_027186315.1, on the reverse strand, counting down.
GGTTAAGTATCCATTTAGATATCATTTTTGCACAAGGTATAAGTTGTTGCACAAACTCTGTTTTCCCCCCATACTGCTATTTAATTTTCCTAGGAGTTTTATTATATAGTGATTCTTTATCCTAATACCTGGGAATTTTGTGTTTGAAGAATTTCAGTTGTTCAGTTGTTTCAGTGTTGTTGAACTTTCCTTGACCCCATTTGGGGTTTTCTTGAAAAAGTGACTGCAGGAGTTTGCCATTTCCTCCTTCAGATCATTTTACAGATGATAAAACTGAGGCCAACAGGGTAAAATGACTTGTTCAGGGTCACAGTTAGTAAATGTCTGAGGCTAGATTTGGTCTTAGACTGTTTAATCCATAAGATGAACCCAGGCGCAGTGCTCTCTCCACGGTTCTATCTGTCTGTCTGTCTGTCTATATACCTGTCTGTCTATCTATCCATCTATCTATCTGTAATTGGGTTTAAAGTATAATAAAGCGGTGGCAGAGTCAAGATGGTGGAGTAGAAACAGGATTTTCATGGGGCTCAGTCTTCCACGTCCTCCAATTCATTTAAAAGGTGACTTTGAAGAAGCTTTGGAGCTACAGAACCCACAAAAGGACAGAAAGAAACTAAAATCCCACTGAGAAAATCCTCAGGCAGGAAGGGGCCAGCACAGTGCTCTGGGAGCCAAGCCCAGGCCCACAGGAGCCCAAGATTTCAGCCTCAGGGTGGGCCTGACCAGCCGCTGGCAGGAGGGACTTCAGATCACTAACAGCTGTGGAAGTTTCCAGAATTATCAATACATAGATGCTCAGGATGAAGTGAGACATCACTGCAGAGTGGATTTTAGGATCCATTAGTTCTGGAGTATGGTCTGCCTTTCCCCCCAGAGTGATAAGTGGCTGAGCTGCCACGGCCATGCAACCACAGCCACGTGGCTTCCTCAGCTCCTGGCCTGCAGATTATAGGGGGACCAAGTGACAAGTCTTAGGGGTAATACCTCTTGCTTTAACCTGATTGGATCTTGGTTGCTGTCTAGGGTGGAGGTCCTGGAGTGTGTGAACATCTTGCCAGAGCATGTGGAGGCTTCACAGAGGGCACCCAACTAATACCTTTGGCAACTGAGAAAACCCCAGTGATTGGGACGAAGCTCCCCTGTTTGGTAGCAGAGTCCTATTGTAGTAAAAAGCCCAAAAGTCAAGTAATTGAGTGGCAACATGAGCAAACAAAGGCAGCAAAACAAGCAGATCAATTCAACTTTACACTCCTATTTTGGCGACAAAAAGGATCAAAGCACGGAACAGGAGGAAGACAATGAAGTCAGAACTCCTGGACCAAAAGCTTCCAAGAAAAATACGAGCTGGTTACAAGACATAGAGGACCTTATAAAGGATTTTGAAAATCAAATAAGAGAAGTGGAGGAAAAATTGGGAAGAGAAATGAGAACGTTTCCAGAAAATTATGAGAGTCAATAACCTGACTGAAGAAAATAACACTTTAAAAAATAGACTAACTCCATTGGCAAAAGAGGCTCAAAAAGGCAACGAGGAGAAGAATGCCTTAAAAAGCTGAATTTGCCAGATGGGAAAAGAATCTCAAAAGCTCACTGAAGGGAATCCTTTCTTCAGAATTAGACTGGAGCAAATGTAAGGTAGTGACTTTATGAGAAATCAAGATACTATTAAACAGATCCAAAAAAAAAATGAAAATAAAGAAGGCAGTGTGAAATATCTCAATGGGAAAGCCACTGACCTGGAAAAAAATCCAGGAGAGATAATTTAAAAATTATTGGACGACCTGAAAATCATGATAAAAAAAAGAACATAGCAATCATACTTCAAGAAATTGTAAAGGAAAATTGCCATGATGTTTTATAATCAGAGGGCAAAATAGAGGTTGAAAGAATCCATCGATCACCTCCTGAAAAAAGATCCCAATACCAAAAAAGAAATCTCCTAGGACTATTGTAGCCAGGTTCTGGAATCCCCAGATCAAGGAGAAAATATTACAAGCAGCCAGGAAGAAACAATTTCAATATTGTGAAAACACAATCAGGTTAACACAGGATCTGGCAGCTTCCACACTGAGGGATTGAGTGGCTTGGAATATGATATTCCAGAGGTCAAAGAAGCTGGGATTAAAACCAATAATCACCTACCCAGCAAAACTGAGTATCATATTTGAGGGGAAACTGTGGTTATTCAGAGCAATAGAGGACTTTCAAGCATTCTTGATGAAAAGACCAGAGTTGAGCAGAAAATCTGACACTCAGATACAAGAAGCAAGAGAAGTTCTATTATCTATATCAAAATGAATGAAGAATTCCATAGGATAATAAGGAGAAATAAAGTTTTCTTTTTTCATTTCATTTTCTTTTTTTTTTCATTTTATCTTACATTAGTTTATTAACATACCTACATCATCTCAGAATCATCAACAACACTTAATATTAGTTCATCAGCATTGTTTTTCTGATCTTTTTTAATTTAATATTTTATTTTTCCCCAATTACATGTAAAATGTTTAACATTCATTTTTAAAATGTTGAGTTCAAAATTCTTTCCTTTCTTCACTCCTCTCCACCCCTCATTAAGAAGGCAAGAAATTTCTTATAGGCTATCTATGTGCAGTTATACAAAACATACATCCATATTAGATTGTGAAAGAAAACACAGACCAAAAATACAAGTAAAATAAAGTTTAAAAAAGGCTTTGATCCACAGGGATAAGGTTTCTTTAAATGAGGAATGCAAAGAAGAAAACAATAGAATAAAAAGGCAAGAAGTGTCTTTAAGAAAATTAAATCTACCAAGGGAAAGTTTAATGCAAAAATGGGCATGAGAAATCAAAAAAGGGTAGACTTAAGAGAAGTAGAAGAGATTAAGAAAAGGTGACAATAATATAGAGAAAAAAACTGTTCAAGAAAGATTATTACTCTAGTACTAGACATCATAGTGTGTGAGGTCAAGTGGGCCTTAGGAAGCATTGCTAACAATAAGAATAAGAGGGGTTATGGAATTTCAATTGGACTTTTTCAACTCTAAAATATGATTCTGTTAAAGTGCTGTGTTTAATATGCCAGGAAACTTGGAAAACACAGCATTGGACATTGGGTTGGAATATATCAGTTTATATCCCAATCCAAAAGAGGGCATTACCAAGAAACACTCAATTTACTGAACAATTTCAGTCATTTTAGTCATCTGTAATGTCATGCTTAAAATTCTGCAAACTGGGCTTCACCAGTATATGGCCTGAAACCACCAGAAGAACAGGCTGTTCTTCAAAGAGGCAGGGGGACTACAGACTAAATGGTCAAATTTCACTGGATTATGATGAAAGAAAAGGAGTTACATAAAAATTCACCTACTTCTGCTTTATTTACCACAGTAAAACCTTTGACTATGTAGATTACAATAAAATGTGGTTAGTCCTCAAAAAGATGGAAGTATTAGATCATTTTACTTGTCTCCTAAGGAACTTATATGTGGACCAAGAAACAAGAGTTAAAACCAAACAGTGGAAAATCAATGGGTTTAAGAAAGGAAAAAAAGAGTATTAAAAAGCTGTATAATATCACCTGATTTATTTAATTGTATGTAGAGTACACCATCCAAAATGCCGGGCTGGATGAATGAAAGTTGGAACTAAATTTTCTGGTGAAAATATGAATAATCTCAGATGCAGATAATAACACTCTGACGGCAGAAAGTGAAGAAGGAATTAAAAAGCCTCTTGATGAGGGCAAAAGAAGAGAGTGTATAAAAAAACTTGAAACTTAACACCAGGACATCCTGGAGCTAAGACGTTGGAGTAAGCAGTAAATAACTGTCCCTCTCCCAAACTGACTACTGAATAGCCATAAAATAGCATACCAGAGGAAATCCAGTACCAGAAGAGCCAGTGGGAGGATTGGGTGGATCAGTGTTTTAGCTCAGGAAACTAATAGGATGGTCAAGAAAGGTCTGTCTCACTTGGGTAAAAGTGGAAGATATTTCAGGACAGAAAACATGACAATAAGCCAGCAGCAAGCCAGACCACAGCAAACCAGCAGGACATCCTGAGCCCCACAGTAGTGGAGTAGGTAACCGCCAACACCAGAACAGATCCAAACACTACCCCTCGCCAAGTGGCTTAGCATACATAGCCAGGGCAATCAGCAGACTGCAGTCTGGAGCACCATCACATGCTTCAGTGCAGCCAAGGGCAGGCAAGCATTTTCCAGTGGTGGGACCACCCGAGGTTTCTGCCCAGCCCTGGGTAAACAGGCATCCTCTAGGGTCAGACCTCCACATGCTTCAGTGTTTTTCTTGATGATACTTATTTTTTTTTCCTTTTTCACTTTTCACTGAATAGAGAAGGGGAAGAGACGTATCAACAGTGATAACAAAAGTAGGAGGAACATTGAATCTTATTATAAATGGAAAAATAGAGAAGCTCAGAAGAAAGCTCTCATCAAGAAAAACAAATTCACATAGTTGCCATGTATTAAACACATATCTGTGCAAATTATGTCCATTAGTTATCTGTCAGGAGGTAGTAAATATTATTCATCTTAGATCATCTGGGGAGAGAGTTGGTCACTAATTGAGCAAAGTTCTTAAGACTTTCAAAGGTTCGATTTTTTTTCCTCCTTTTTACAATATTGCTATCTTTTAATGAATTGTTCTCCTGGTTCTTATTTCTTCACTGTGTCAGATTATCCTACTATGTATTTTCTACAATCTTCTTTTGACATTTTCTATAACACATTAAAATTTTATTGCCTTCATATGCCACATTTTTGTTCACCTATTCCTCAAAAGCCTAAAAGGTTAACTAATCCTTCTCTTTATATTTCAGTTATGTCATTTCCTCTCTTCTTTTTCACATTCACCACCATCTTCAAGATTAGGAAGATGATTTGACTTTCATTTACTCCCTCTCCACTATTTTCATCCCTCTTACTCTACTTCAGTTTAATATGTTTCAACAGCAAACTCTTTGCGTGAATATTGACATCTTATTGTCTTTTAGATAAGGACTGGTTTATGCCCACTTCCCTGATCACTCTTATTTTCACAAACCTCAGACGTGATGAATAGCAACCTTCTCCCTTTCCCTCCTTCTTGAAACTTTCAGAAGAGAACCTATCAATACTGGCATCTCATTTACTTTTCTTGTTTAACCCTTGTGGCTGAAAAGTGCTGGACCAATCATAGATTTATCTTCTCTATGCTAAATATTCACACTTAACAAAAGCAGCAACCCCAACACAAGACAATTACCAGAATATTCAATGTCAACATAAGACAGCATTTATCCATGTATGAACAGTTTATTTCTGATTTGGAGGGAAAGGTAAGCCTAAAAATAATTGGCAAAGTAGAGCAGAAAAAAGCAGATGGCTTTCAGAGTTTTGTTTACTTCAAGGTAAAATCAATCTTTCTCTAGCCAAATTATCAACTAAATAAGAGATCTGAAATGTCATAAATGGCTCGTTTTATTTGGCAAAGCTGAGACAAAAAATGGTTGGCAACAGGTAAGTGGAAAAGGAGTGGGTACTTTTCAGAGTTTTGGTGTATGTCAATGCATTTTGTCATCCTTACCAGAACACTGACAAACTTGGGATTGGTTTAATGAAAATAATGGGAAAATTCAGAAAGAAAATCCCTTAAAGCTTTTTCTATTCCAGCAGAAATATACAAGGGAGGGCAGTTCAAACTTAAAACAAAAGGTGAAATATCTATCAAGTAAAAGGAAATAGGTTGTCCTGTGATAATCATAATAGGGTTGTTTCTTAGTAACTGCTGGCAAGATTCTTGCCAGAGTCCTCCTTAACTTATCCTTCACCTAAAAGATTGTCATCTATTGGTGAGCCAATGTGGTTTCAGAAAGGGCAAAGCAAGATTTTAGATGGTGTTTGCTGCTACATAATTCCAGAAGAAATGCCTGGAGAAGAACAGAGGTGTGTATACAAGATGCATCAATTTGATGAAAGTCTTTTATACTGTCAGTCATGAAAGCTTGTGGAAGATCATGACAAAATTTGATTACACACAGAAGTTCAATAATATTATATGCCAGTTCCATAATGGCATACTTGCATTGGTTCTGGATAATGTATGATGCTCTCATGCTTTCCCAGTCACTAATGGAGTGAAGGAGGGCTGTGGGCTTGGCCCTCTGCTTCTTAGCATGATGTTATCAGTGATGTTATTGAGCACGTTCCATTAGGACAAAAATGAAATTGTCAGCTATGGAGCTGATGGTAAATTATTTAACTTGAAAAGGCTACAAGCCATGACAAAAGCATAGGGAGAGATGGCACTCAACTTTTTGTGTGCAGATGGTTGTACACTCAATGCAACCTCTGAAGCTGAGATGCAACAAAACATGGATAGATTCTCTGTCACTTGTGCTAATTTTGACTTAACAGTCAATACCAAGAAAACACAGGTTCTCTGAAATCCCTACCTCACTTGCCCAATCTCCATCTCTACCATAAAAGCTCTTTTGCACTTTAATTGAGGTAATGTAACACATTTTATATCTACCTTTCTCCTTCTCCCAGTGCATTCCTCTTTTTCAACATTTTTAAGGATACTATGCCTTTATGTGTAACTCACACCCATGCCCACTTTTTATGTGTACTCCTCTAAAAACTCTAATTTATTATTAAGTTTTTATGAATTACAAAGTTCTTATGAGTTACATCTATCATCTGGTCATGTAAGAATGCAAACAGTATATATTTTTAATCTGTTATAATTTATCTTTCCTGTTTAGCTTTTTATACTTTTCTTGAATCTCATATTTGAATGTAAATCTATTTTTTTTTCAGCCCTGGTCTTTTCATCACGAATTTTGATGGTACTCTATTTCATTGAATGCACACTTTTCCCCTGAAGAATTGTACCCAGTTTTGCTGCGTACGTGATTCTTGTTTGGAATCATAGCACCTTTACCCCTCCAGAATATCACATTCCAAGACTTCTGTTCCTTTAATTTACAAGCTCTTACATCTTTTAATACTATGATTATGGCTCCACTGGATTGTAATTGTTTCTTTTGGGAAGCTTGCAAATTTTTCTTCTTAATTTGGGTGCTCTCATTGGCTATAATATACCCAGGAGCTTTCATTTTGGGATCTCTTTCAGGAGGTAAGCAATGGATTGTCTCAATTTCTATTTTACCCTCTAATTTAAGTATATCAGAGCAGTTTTCCTTGGTAATTTTTTTTTTATGTGCAGCACTTCCTTTATTCAAACTATGGAGCCAGGCTCTCAGCAGGATGATGGCACAACATCTCACAGCGTGAATATTATTATCTTGAGTCTTTAGAGTCAAGGACCTGGGTCCTTCCCATCTAGATAATGAAACAACACAAAGTCCAGTAAATACAAATATTCCTATTTCCTGGCCTTTGCTCACATTTCTTGATTGCATGATTTCAGCCTGATTTCCAAAACTATGGTCAAATGTTCCCAGTTGAAATACTAGACACTAGTTCAGATGACTCTATCATTGACAGTAAGACACCACTGAGCGTTGGATATACATAGTAGGCACTAAAATGTTTGTTGAATGAATGAATGAATGAATGTTTCAACACTTCAGATTAAGAAGCCTGGGTGCCCCCGTCACCATTCTGGCCAAATTCTTGCTTTGGAGGCATGTGGTCTTTGTACTAATTGTACTAATACCCCTCTGCCCCCAACCCTCAGCCTTTTATTACCAGACCCCAGTGGAGGGACCAAAATGAACATCCAGGGCTATGAAAACAGTCCACTCTGAAGCCCTTCAGATGAGAGGGTCCCATCCCATCAGTTCTGGAAGGGCCTGCTCTTCACTGTCTTCCCTCCTCCCTCTCCCATGCTAAGTACTGCTTTCTAGCCACTGAGGTTAGTCAGCCTGTGACCTGGCTGGCCACCTGCTTCTCAAATGAAAAATGTAATCCCTTGATCCCTCTGCCCAGGGGAACCCCTCTCATGGAGTTTTTTCATCAGGTTCAGGGTAATAGCTTTGACTTGGTGAGGTGGTAACAGCATCAAGATCCAATTTTCTTCTTTTCTTCAGCTGGAACAGGTGTGACTTGGACTTTGTATGTGCTGCCCATCGGTGCTTCCCAATGAAGATTCTATCACAGTTCACATCTGTGATGACACCGTTTATTCTCAGTGACTTCATACTGCAATCTTATGGGAGTGGCTACAGGTTGCTTGCCCTTTTTTGAGGAGGAGGTTACTGGTTTCTGGACTGCACTGGTCATCACTGATCAGGTATTCATGGAACTCCTTGAAGCCAATGGACTGAAACATGCCATGCTGGTAGTTCTGACAATTCTCAGCAACTTTCTTCCAATTGTAGCACCTATGAAAATCTTTCAGTTCTTCCAAAAGTCCAGCAGCTATCATTTCATCCACCCTCTTATCCATGTGCTGGTCTAGAACTGCTTGATCTGCATGTAGCCAGAAGATACAGGGGCTAGGGAACTTCAAGGGGGCCCACGTGGGCCCCCACCTTCTCCTGCATGTTGACGACTGAGAAGTTCACTATGTGAGATTCCTGTTTCTTCAAACACTTGCAAACTCCTGGCTACTTTGCGTTTATCGTGTGGGTGCAGTTTGGCTGCCATTTCTGGATCCACCTGGCTTAGCCAGTAATGCAATTCATTGCCATCCATTTTTTCCAATTCCATTTTCCTGTCGATCACTTTCTCTCCTTTACATATTTCCTTTGAAGAATGGAGAGTTTCCCCCTTGATATTGATCAGAACTTTCCAGAGAAAGGATTCAATATAATAATTAGTACCTCCCACAACAATTGGGATCTTCTCTCCAGCAAATATATCTTCAATTAGGGCAGTTGCTTTGTTCCTGAAGTCCACCACAGTGTAATTCATCACAAGGGGATCCACAAAGCTGATCATATGGTGTTGGCAGAGTCTCTGTTCTTGAGGGGGAGAGCTTGTTGGTGATGATATTTAGACCCTTATACACCTGCATGGAGTAGGCTGGCGCTGACGATCTCACCGCGGAGCAGCTGGCCCAGCTGCAGCGCCAGCTTAGACTTGCCCGTGCCTGTGGCCCAGAGAATCACCATGAGTGGCAGGGAACCCCGCAGAGGCAGGGTCCTGGGTCCAGCGCCATGCACACCGGAACCACCTCAGTGACCGCTGGTTGGGGTGGGGGGGGGAGAGTGTCCTTGTTAATTTCTTTGTTTTTGTTTGTTTTAAAGCAATCAGGTTAAGTAACTTGCTCTAGGTTACACAGCCAGAAATGGGTGTGGTACTAAGTATCCATGCCCAGATTCGATTGCCAGGTCATCCCGACACTGGGGCCGGTGCGCTTACTTGCTGAGCCACCTGGCCGCCCCTAAGCAATAGGGGTTAAGTAACTTGCTCAAGATTACATGGCCAGGTGTTTCTGGGTGGGTTCTAAGTGTCTGAGCCTGGATTCGATCCCCAGGTCAGCTAGACACTGGAGTCGGTGCTCTTACTTGCTGTCCTTGGTAATTTCTGAAAAGATGATGTCTATCCTTTTTTTTTTTTTTTTAAATCATGGTTTTGATCATAGTTCCTAAACTATCTCTCCTGGAACTATTTTCCAGGTCAGTTTTTTTTTCCAGTGAAATATTTCATATTTTATTTTTCCCACTCTTTTACTGTTGTTTTATTACTTCTTGATGTCTCATGGATTCACTAACTTCCACTTGCCCAATTCTAATTTTTAAGGGATTATTTTCTTCAGTTAATTCTTCTTCCTTTTTTCCATGTGTCCAATTCTGCATTTTAAGGAATTCTTCTCTTCAATGTATTTTTTATGCCTCTTTTCCCATTTGGTCAATTCTTTTTAAGGATTTGTCTCTTTACTGAATTTCTGTGCTTTTTTGTTTTTTTAATCTGATATATTTTGTTTTTTAAAGTGTTGTTTTATTTGAGGGTTTTTTTTCACCTCTTTTATCAAACTGCTGACTTTTTGTGATTTTTTTATGCATCACCCTTCTCTTTTGAATTTTTCCTCTCTCCACTCTTTGATTTTTTAAATCATTTTGAGCCCTTCCAGGAATTGTTTTTAGGCTTGAGACCAATTCACATTTTTCTTTGAGGCTTTAGATGTAGCTATTTTTACTTTGTGTTGGGATTTCTCTGTCACCAAAATAACTTTGCTGTTGTTGTTTGCTCATTTTTCCAGCCTATTTTCTGGACTTGAAATTTATGTTACAATTAGGCTCTGCTCTTGGGTTGGAGAGGGCACTGTGCCAAGCTGCACACTTTTGTGTGGCTGTTTTCAGAATTACTTCTGGGGAATATGAAAGAATTTTGCTCTTCCATGGCTGTATGAACATAAGGAAAGATGTGTTTATTACACTTCTTACCTATTCTCTGGTGTGTGAGAGACCACAATAAATCTTCTCTTTTCTGGAATTGATACAAGTGTTCCTTTTCCCCTGGAGCTGCAAGGTATGGTGATCTACATCTATACCTCATCCTGGAACTATGAACCAGGACTTCTATTTCTATCCTAGTATAGGCCAGCTAAGAGACCACTATAATCTTCTTACCAGAACCTTTTACTGACTGTGGGTTGAGAGGTCCAGAAAATTAGGTAACATATTGCTTGTTTTTTTCTTCTTCTCTCTACTTTAATTCAAAATCAGTATCATTGATATTTTCTTAACTTTTCATCCAGTTTCCAATGAAAACATTATTCTACACTTTGTCAGCACCACCACCTCATCTATTTGATTAAATAGATTTTATTAAAATACATTTTAAACTCCAAATTATACATTTGATTAAACTCCACCTATCTCTTCTAGGATCTTCTCCTTGGGATCTCTTTCTCTTTTTTTTTCTCTGTTTCTGTATCTGTATCTCTCATTTAATTTTTACAAACCATATATAGTTCATGTTATTACCTCCAACTCACTACTTAGTCCTTGGTAGTCTGGATTCTAGTTTTGCCACTTGACTGAAACCTTGCTCCACAGTAATGAATAATTTTTATATGTAAAATTTTTGTATAATTTTCCAATAGTTCTCATACACATAGTCAAACATTGCCCTTCTTGACTTCTTTGCAGCATCTGACATTGTTAGCCTACCTTCTTGATATTTTCTCTTCCCTGAATTGTCCTGTCACTTCTTTCTTGAGAGTCTCTTATCATATTTCAGACTAATCTTATTCAACTTTGGGTTTTTTTTAATTAAAAAAATTATAATAGAATCACAATGCATGGCATAGTCAAGATGATAGAGTAGAAACAGGACTTTCACAAGGCTCTGGCTCCCACCTCCTTTAATTCATGCAAAAGATGACTCTGAAGAAACTTTGTAGGTACAAAACACACAAAATGAGACAGAGAAGGTAACCTGCCCATGAGGACAGCCCAAAATGCCTGAAGGAAGTGGCCAACACAGTGCTCTGGGAGCAGAGCCCAGCACAGCATGAGCCAGAGGTCTTAGACCAAGGGTAGCCTGCCTGCCACTGGCTAGAGGGAGTTTAGAACACCAGAAGCTGTGGCAGTTTCCAGAATTATCAACCCATAGACGCTAAGGAAAAAGTGAGAGGTCAGTGCAGTGTGGATTTTGGGATCCAGTAGTTTAGGAGGGTGTTCAGCATTTATCCTCTTACGGGAGAATCCGGTGAGGCCTGGAGGCTGTGCAGCTGGAAGCTTCAGCTACTGGCCTGCAGATTGTAGGGGGACCAAACGACCAGTCTGAGGGGTGTGCCCTTTTCTTTTATTCCTTGGATCTGGATTGCAGTCTAGGGTGGAAGTCCTGGGGTATGCAACTAGCTTGCCAGGGTATATGGAGGCTTCAGAGAGGGCACCCAACTAATACCTTCAGCAGCTGAGAAAACCCCAGCAATTGGGACAAAGCACCCTGTCTGCTAGCAAAGTCCTACTGTGGCAAAAAGCCCAGAAGTCAAGTAATTGAGCGGCAAAATGAGCAAATGAGGGAAGCAAGACAAGCACCGTGACTTTGAATTCCTTTTTTGGGGGGAAAAAAAACGATAGGGGCATGGAACAGGAGGAAGACAGCAAAGTCAGAACTCCAGCAGCAAAAGCTTCTAACAAAAGAATAACCTGCTTAGAGGCCATAGATGAACTTAAGAAGGATTTTGAAAACAAAATAAGAGTAGGGGAGGAAAAACTGGGAATATAAATGAGAATTATGCAAGAAAATTATGAAATGAGAGTCAACACCCTGACTGAAGAAAATAACATCTTGAAAATAGACCAACTCAGATGGCAAAAGAGGTTCAAAAAGGCAATGAGGAGAAGAATGCCTTAAAAAGCTGAATTTGCTGGATGGAAAAAGAATCTCAAAAGTTCACTGAAGAGAATCATTCCTTCAGAATTAGATTTGACCAAATGGAAGCTAGTCACTTTATGAGAAATCATGATTCTATTAAACAGAGCCAAGCAAATGAAAAAAAAAATAGAAGGCAATAGGAAATATCTCATTGGGAAAACCACTGACCTGTAAAATAGATACAGGAGAGATGATTTAAAAATTATTGGACTACCTGAAAGCCATGATCAAAAAAAGAACCTAGAAATAATCCTTCAAGAAATTCTCAAGGAAAATGTACCTGATGTCTTATAACCAGAGGGCAAAATAGAGGTTGAAAGAATCCACAGATCACATCCTGAAAAGATCCCCAAAAGAAAACTCCTAGGAATATTATAGCCAGGTTCTGGAATTACCACATCAAGGAGAAAATATTACAGGCTATCAGGAAGAAACAAATTCAATGATGTGGAAGCACAATCAGGATAACTCAGGATCTAGTGGCTTCTAGAGTGAGGGATGTGTCAGGGGAAACTATGGTGATTCAGTGGAGCAGATGACTTTCAAGCATTCTTGATGAAAAAAAATGGAATTGAATAGAAAATTTGACATTCAGGTACAAGAAGCAAGAAAAGCATGAGAAGGTAAACAGAAAAAAAGAAATCATAAGGAACTTACCAAAATTGAACTATTTACATCCCTACATGGAAAAATTATAATTGTAACTGATGAAAATTTTCTCAGTATGAAAATAGTTGAAGGGAACAGAAATGTATACATATAAATACATAAATCTATAACTATACCTATCTATCCATCTATCTATATCTTTAAAGAGGGTATATGGGAGTATGACTACATATGTGAATGTGTATATATTTGTACAGGTATACATAGATAGAGGGCACAGGACCAATGTACTAGGAAGGGATATTTAAAAAGTTAAATTAAGAAGTGACAGAGGAATACAATTAGACAGAATGGGGTAAACTATCTCATATAGAAGAGGTAAGTAAAAATGGTTAAAATGGAGGGGAAGAATAGGAAGGCAAAAGGGAATGGGTCAACCTTATTCTCATTGTATTTGGCTTAGGGAGGGAATGGCATACACACTATATAGGATATCTCACCCAAAAGGAGAGTAGGAGGGAAGGGGATAAGAGGGAGGATGATGGAAGGGAGGGCAGGCTGGGGGGGAGGGTAGTTGGAAGCAGCCACTTTTTAAAAGGGACAGGATCAAATAGAGAATAGAACAAGTGGGAGATGGGGTAGGAGGGAGGAAAATATAGTCAGTCTTTTACAATATATACACTATGGAAATGTTTTGCATAGCTACACATGTACAACCTATATTGAACTGCTTATATTCCCAGTAAGTGTGGGTGACAAGGGAGGAAGGGAATGAATCTAGAATTCAAACTTTCAAATCAAAAGTTTAAATATATATATATATGTATATGTACATATATATCCTATTATTATTAATATTATTTTACATGTAACTGGGAAACAAGATATACTGGCAATGGGGCATAGAGATCCACTGTGCCCTACAGGAAAGTCAGAGGTGGTATGGGAGAAGATACAGGAGAGATCAGATTGGAGGAGGGGATATCCAGTTGGATTGCTATTTTTGGGAGGTGGGTAGGGGGAAAAACGGGGAGAAAATTTGTAACTCAAAATCTTGTGGAAATGAATGATATAAACCAGAAGTTAATAAAGCATTTGATAAAAAAAATTAAAAAGTCACAATCCATTTATGGGTATCACGCAGGGCTCTTGCTTAAACACATTTTACTTTTCTATAATTTCTCTCTTAATAAGCTCATATTCTTTTTGTTTAGAAATATTATCTCTATATAAATCTGAAATCTAGTTATCCATACTTCATTTATTTTTTAACAACAGCCTCAAATATTAAAGTAGCTGTTTCGCATATCCATCTGATTTCATAAAAGCATTTTAAACTGAATATATTTCAAAGAGAACTAGTTATATTTTCCCCTGAACTTCTTATTGCTTTGCTTTTTCTCTTAAAGACAAGATCATTTTTCTACTTATCAATATTTGAAACCTATACATTTTCCTTAGCTCTTTAAACTCACTCCAATACCAATTAATATCCTAGTCTTATCTATTTTATTTTCATATCCCTTGCTCCCATATCTTTTTTTTTTAATTTGCACAATAACTATTCTTGTGCATACGTTTATGACTATCTTATGGACTATTGTTATAAATTGTTTTTCTAATTTATTTCCCTGAATTCAACCTAATAACCCTTGTAGTCATCATCATTATAATATGACATAATTCAATATTTGGAAGGAACTTCAAAATTCACATTGTTAAAACCACAGGTAATTTCATAGTATTTGTTTTTACTTTTTTGGTCTTTATTAATTCATTTGTTTACTTTTAGTTTACAAGATTCAGTTCCACAATTCCTTGAGTTTTAAATTTTCTCTCCCTCCTTCCCCCCCCCCCATGGCAAAATACAATCAAATATAGGATTTGCAAGTACTGCCACAGTAGACATTAGTCAGGTTATGAAGAAGGGCTATATCAGATGGAATGAACAATTGGAAAGAGGAAACAAACCAAGCAAGAAAAAGAAAAATGCAGGTAGTTTGCTTCAATCTGGATTCAAAATCAGTTCTTTCTCTGGATGTAGCCATCTCTCTTCATCATGAGTTTTTTGGGGTTGACTTATAACCCTGCATTGCAGAGAAGAGTACAGTCTGTCAAAGTTGGTCATTACACATACGATGTGTCTTTTACTGTGTACAAATTTTTCCTGGTTCTACTCTTCTCACTCAGCATCTGTTCATACAAGCATCTCCAGATAAATATGAAGTCCATCTGCCCCTCGTTTCTTATAGCACAATAGCATTCTATTACATGCATATACCACAATTTGTTCAGTCATTCCCCAATTGATGGGCACCCCCTTAATTAACAATTTTTTTTCCACTACAAAAAGAACTTCTACACATTTTTTGTATATATGAATCTTCCTCCCACTTCTATGATATCTTTGGGATACAACCCTAGAAGTGTTATACCTGGGTCAAAGTAGATGTAATTATTTATAGCCCTTTGGGCATAATTCCAGATTGCTCTCCAGAATAGTTGGATCAGTTCACAATTCCACCACCAATGCATTAGTGTTCCAATATGTCCATATATTCTTCAGCATTTGTCCTTGTCCTCTTTTATCATTTTAGGCAAACTGACTGGTGAGATGTGGTATCTCAGAGTTGTTTTGATTTGCATTTCTCGAATTGATCATTATTTAGAACATTTTCATAAGCTTATAGATATCTTTAATTTCATCCTCTGAAAACTGCCTGTCTGTATCCTTTGACCATTTATCTATTGGGAATGACTTGTATTCTATAGATTTGACACAATTCTCTGTATATTTTAGAATTGAGTCCTTTATCAGAAACATAGGTTGCAAAAATTCTTTCCCAATTTTCCACATCCCTCCTAATCCTGGTTAAATTGGCTTTGTTTGTACAGAAGCTTTTCAATTTCATGTAATAAAAATTATCTATTTTGCATTTTATAATGCTCTCCAATTCTTGTTTGGTCATAAAGTCTTCCCCTCTCCACAAAACTGATAGGTAAACTATTCCTTGCTTTCCAGATTCCTTACAGTATAATCCTTTATACCTAGATCATGCACCGATTTAAACTTGATTTTGGTGTATAGTGTTAGATAATGGTCTATGGCCAGTTTCTGCCATACTATATTCCAGTTTTCCCAGTGGTTGTTGCCAAATAGTGAGTTCTTATCCCCCAAAAGTTGGTCTTTGTGTTTATCAAACAGTAGATTACTACTGTCATTGACCCATATGTACAAGTTTCATGTACCCACTCTATTCCATTGATCCACTACTCTATTCCTCAGACAGTACCAAGTACTTTTGAGGACTGCTGCTTTAGAATACAAATTAAAATCTGGTATAGGTAATCCACTTTCTCTAGCATTTCTTTTCATTAATTCCTTTCATATTCTGGACCTTTTGTTCTTCCAAATTAATTTTTTTGTGATATTATCTAACTCTATAAAGTAGTTTTTTGGTAAATTGTTTGTTATGGGACTAAATATCTAATTTAATTTAGGTAAAATTGTAATTTGTATTATATTAGTTTTACCCAGCCATGAGTAATTGGTGTTTTTCCAATTAGCTAGATCTGACTTTATTTGTGTGAAACGTATTTTGTAGTTGTGTTCATATAGATCCTGGGTTTCTCTTGGTAGGTAGATTACCAAATATTTTATAATATCTACAGTGACTTTAAAAAGGATTTCTCAATCTCTTGCTGTTGAATTTCATTAGAAATATACAGGAATGCCAAGGATTTATGTGGGTTTATTTTTTTTATTTATTGTCTCAAGTAATTTTTTACTTGATTCTCTAGTATTCTCTAATTATATCATCGTATCATCTGCAAACACTAAGAGCTTGGTCTATTCTTTGCCTAATTTGATTCCTTTGATTTTTTTTCCCCTCTAATTGCTACTGCTAACATTTCTAGTACCAGATTGAATAAGAGGGGTGACAGTGGAAACCTTTGTTTCTCCCCTGATTTTATTGGAAATGATTCTAGCTTATCCCCATTACATATAATACTTGTTAATCGCTTTAAATAGATGCAACATATTATTTTAAGGAAGACTCCATTCATTCCTATACTTTCTAGTGTTTTTAATAGAATAAATGTTGTATTTTGTCAAAAGCCTTTTCTTTTTTTTTTTAAACAATTGGCATTAAGTAACTTGTTCAAAGTTTCACGGCCAGTTATTTCTAGGTGTGGTGCTAAATGTCTGAGCCCAGATTCGATCCCCAGGTCATCCCGACACTGGAGCCGGTGCTCTTACTCGCTGAGCCACATGGCCTCCCCCAAAAGCCTTTTCTGCATCTATTGAGATCATCATGTGGGTTTTGCTACTTTTATTGTTGATATATCATCAATTACACAGATGGTTTTCCTAATACTAAAACGTCCCTGCATTCCTGGAATAAATCCTACCTGATCCAAGTGTATTATGCTTGTGATAAGTTGCTGTAGTCTTTAGTTAATATTTTATTTGAAATTTCTGCATCCATATTCATGAGGGAGATTGGTCTATAATTTTCTTTCTCTATTTTATCTCTTCCTGATTTAGGTGTCAGTACCATATTTGTGTCATAAAAAGAATTTGGTAAGACTCCTTCTTCACCAATTTTCCAAAATAGTTTGTAGAGTATTGGAATCAATTGTTATTTAAATGTTTGATAGAATTCATTAGTAAATCCATCTGGCCCTGGAGGTATTTTCCTAGGGGGAGTTCATTGGTTACTTGTTCAATTTCTTTTTTGAGATGGGATTATTTAAGTAATTTACTTCCTCTTCAGTTAGATTGGGAAATTTATATTTTTGTAAATAATCATCCATTGCACTAAGAATGTCAAATTTATGTGCATAAACTTCAGCAAAATAATTGCTAATTATTCTTTTAATTTCCCCTTCATTGGAGGTGGATTCACCCTTTTCATTTTTGATACTCATAATTTGGTTTTCCTCTTTAATTTTTTTTATCATAATGACTAAAGGTCTACCAATTTTTTTCATAAAACCAGCTCTTAAGTTTATTTATTAATTCAATAGTTTTCTTAATTTCAGATTTCTTAATCTCTCTTTTGGTTTTAAGTATTTCTAATGCAGTATTTAATTGGGGATCTTCAATTTGTTCTTTTTCTAGCTTTTTCAAATGCATGCCCAATTCATTGACCTCCATTTTTTTTTTCTAATTTATTCATGTATGCACTCAGGGATATAAAACTTTCCCTAAGAACAGTTTTTGCTCTATCCCACAAATTTTGGCATATTGTCTCTTTAATGTCATTCTCTTTAATGAAGTTGTTGATGGTTTCTGTAATTTCTGGTTTGACCCACTCATTCTTTAGGAATAAAATGTTTACTTTCTAATTAGTTTTTAGTCTACCTTTCCATGGTCCTTTATTGCATATGATTTTTCTTACATCATGATCTGAGAAGGAAGTATGTAATATTTCTGCCTTTCTGCACTGAATTGTGAGTTTTTTTACCCTAGTACATGCTCAGTTTTTGAGTATCTTCCATGAACCGCTGAGAAGAAAGTATATTCATTTTTATCCCCATTCAATTTTCTCCAGAGATCTATCATATCTAGCCTCTCTAAAATTCTATTCACCTGCTTCACTTCTTTCTTTTTTATTTTGAGATTGTATTTATCAAATTCAGAGAGGGGGAGATTAAGATCCCCCACTTGTATAGTTTTCTTATCTATTTCTTCCTCTAATTCCCTCAACTTCTTCTCTAGGGATTTAGACACTATACCATTTGGTGCATGTATGTTAAGTAATGATGTTGCTTCATTCTCGATGGTGCCTTGTAGAAGGATATAGTTTTCTTCCTTATCTCTTTTAATTAGATCAATTTTTGCTTTTGCTTTACCTGAGATAAGGATAGCTATCTCTGCTTTTTTGACTTTAGGTGAAGCATAATATATTCTACTCCAGGTTTTTACCTTTACGTCATCTGTATCCCTTTGTTTCAAATATGTTTCTTGTACACAGCATATTGTAGGAGTATGGTTTTTCATCCATTCTGATATCCTCCTTTGTTTTATGGGACAGGTCATCCTTTACTCATTTGCAATAATTATAACTGTCTGTCTCTTTTCCTCCGTCCTATTGCCTTCCCTTCTTATGTTTTTGTTTCTTCCTTCTCCCTTCCCCTCTTTAAGGGTTTTCCTTTTGCCCACTGCCTCCCTCAGTGTTCCCTCCCTGTGAGCCCCGCTCTTTACCTACCCTCTCCCCTTACTGCTATTCCCTCCCTTCTAATCCCACCTTCTTATCCCCCACCCTACACTCCTACTGCCTATAGGACACAATATATTTTTATATTTATCAGAATATGTTATTCCCCCTTTGACCACACACCAATGAGATTAAATTTCATGCAGTGCTCCTCTCCCTCCCTCCTTTCCCTCTATTTAATGATTTTTTTGTCTTGTCACGTGAAGAGTCTTACACTTAACTAATTATGTGGATCCCTCTTTGAACCAGAACAAGTGAGAATAATTTTCAAATGATGTTCCTCTCCCTCTTTCCTTCCACTCTACTCTAATATGTATTTATACCTCTTAGTATGGCATAATTTACCTTTTTCTGTCTCATCCTTTCCTTTTATCCCATGACAGTCCCTTTCAACTTCTTAATAAGTTTTTTTTATCATCATATTAGTTCATTTATACCCACACCCACTATCTATGTATATCCATTTTAAAGGTCATGATAATCATATAAATTTCAATATTGACAGTTATCAGCTTATCATATAGGGAGGTAAACAGTTTGCTCTTATTACATTGCAATTATGTGCATGTGTGCATGAGTGTGTGTGCATGTATTTATGTGTGAATGTATGTTTTCCTTGTTTACCTTTTATTTCTTTCTTGAGTCTTGTAATTGGAGATCAATTTTCCATTGCACCCTGGTTTTTTCATCAGGAAAGTCTAGAAGCCCCTTATTTCATTAAATGACCATCTCCTTGCCTGAAAGATTATGCTCAGTTTTTCTGGCTAGATAATCCTTTGTTGCAGTTCTAGCTCTTTTGCTTTACAAAATATCAAATTCCAATCCCTCTTATCTTTTGTTGTGGAAGCTGCTAGGTCCTGTGTAATCCTGACTCTAGTTTGACGATATTTGAATTGTTTCTTTTGGGTTGCTTGCAATATTTTCTCTTTAATCTTGTAATTCTGGAATTTGGCTAATATATTTCTTGGAGTTTTCAATTTGAGATCTCTTTCAAGCGGAGACCTGTGAATTCTTTCGATAACTATTTTACCTTCTGATTCTAGGACTTCAGGATAGGTTTTTTTTGGCCATCTCTTGGAGGATGTTGTTCAGGCTGTTGTTTTTCATCATGGCTTTCTGGTAGACAAATAATTCTTAAGTTATCTCTCCTGGATCTGTTTTCCAAGTCAGTTGCTTTTCCAGTGAAATATTTTACACTTTCTTCCAATTTTTCAATCTTCATGTTTTGTTAGATTGACTTTTCGTGCATCATAAGAGTCCTGAGCTTCAATTCGACTTATTCTAATTTTTAGTGAATTATTTTCTGTGGTAGTTCTTGAATGTCCTTTTTTGGGGAGGTATTTTCTCCAATTAGTTCACAAATTTTACTTTTTAAGGATTATTTTCTTCAGTGAGACTTTTTTTTTCCAATTTGGTCACTGTAGATTTAAATTTATCACCTACCTCCCTAATTTGGCTTTTAAAATCTTTCTTGAGCACCTCCAAGAATGCTTTTTGGGCTTGAGCCTTGTTCATATTTCCATCTGTGGTCTCAGATGTGGACACAGAGTCCATGGTGTCTCCTGAAAGTGATTCTTATAGTTCAGAATAATAGGACTCTATCGGTCTTGCCTTTGCAAGTTGCTTCTGATCCAATGTAATTGCCTATTTCCTGCCCTTTAAAATGTATTTCTGCTCAGTGGCTACAGAGGGCTCTGACCCAAGCTTCTCAGGCTGGGAGCTAGGTGCCTGGTTGTTGGCTTTGTGTGCTGTAACCTCTGGTTGTCTAGATTGAGTACAAGGTGATAACTCTCAGTGTTTCCCCTGAGTTACCCTGAGGCTCACAGAGTAATCTGTGGGGGAGGGGTGGTCTGACACCTTCAGATTTTTGCCTCTTTGCCCCTTGGCTATGGTTCCAGCAAGCTTTTGTTGGTCAGGTGAGGTGGTGCTTGTTGGGACACCTCCTGTTCTTCTCTTTGCCATCCTGGCCCCTGGAAAATCAGGCAGGTGATTTTTAAACTTCCAGGCTGGGTGCTGATAGCCCCAGGAGAAGCTGCTATCTCTGCTTGGGCCCTGAACTTTCTCTTACCACCTCCAAAGGTTCCTCCTGTCCTGTGGTGAGAAGGGCCTTGTGCTTTCTCTTACCTAGCTCCAACAGATCCTCCTCCCCTGTCCTTTGGTGAGAAGCTGGTGAGATGGCTGCAAATTGCCCTTGGGGTGGGTGAGTCTGCTGGCTGGGGCTCCTTCTCATTCTGCTGTAATCTTCTCTCTAGTCCAGGCTGGTGCAGCCCCTGAGTGCTATACGCTCCCCCTTTTCTGACCCACGTGGGCACTTTCCTGGCCTGGATTCTGCCATGCTCAGTCTCCCAGTGGATTCTGACACTCCAAAATCTGTTCACATTCCCTTTTTAAAGTTTAGTGACAGGATTCACAGAGGAGCTTAGAAAAGTTACTGCTTCTGTTCTGCCATCTTGGTTCTACCTTCCAATTTTGTAGTATTTTAATACTTTTATACAATTTCATTCATTCCCAAATCCCCTCACTCCTGAGCTTACTTTTCAAGAAACATCATGTCAATTGGATTCTAACTACTATATTTCCTACGATTATTTGATATTCATTTTTGAAAAATCTTCTAGAATTTTTTAGAATAGCAAATATTCTAGGATGTATACATATTATTTGTGTTTATCAATCATAAAATTTTTGATGAGTGGTCACTTTCATCAAAGTCCCAAGAATCTTCAGCCTGCTTCCTTTCTATTGCCAAGTATCATAGCCAGAATGTAATTCCCTTTCATTAATTCCTGAATCTTTTAAAAAAGATGTAAAACTGAGGCTTAATTGAGTCAATCAATTCACCTCACTATACTTTTTCAGGTAAAACATCTCTATTGAATAAATCAATCAATAAGATATTAACTGAGTATGAACAATATCTTGATCTGTCCGCTCAATCAATCAACCAATCAAAGGCTTTCAAATGGGTACAAAAAATCATTAGAAAAAATCATCAGAACTTAGAAATTCTGGGAAAAAATTAATGAAATTGAGCATGAAATATATTCATATTAGCATAGAAGTCTTATTTATCACAAGTGGATTTTGTAAAAAAAAAATGGCAAATAAAATAATCTGTAATATGGCTCTTTATAAACAACTTAATTCTCTCTTTCTTTTCTCCTCCCAAATTACTGAGTGGAAAAAGATTTTGTTAATTTCAGAAAAGGGTTGAACTTGTCATCAACTTCCTAGCAGTGTGCTCAAGATAGCAACAGTTGGCAACAGTATTTATATCAGAAGCAAAAGAGTACAAATGGCTCACTGAAGAATCTTCTAGATTCCAAAAGGAACATAGAATAAAACTATGATATTTCTAAGGGAAAGTAATGAGGAGAGTGGGAGTCAAAGAGGAAAGCATGGAGAACACTCTGGCAGAAGTCTGCATAAGTGTAATCTCTCATCATTGCTACATCACACTTTTGTGTCATATTTATGACATATTTTCTAAAGTCTTTCTATATTCCCTCATTCTGTCTACATGATTTATTGCACATTCCAATAACAAAATCACTGCTGGTTCTTCTTCCTATTAGATATTAAGATTCTTGAATTCAGGGATCTCCAGAATTTAGGAAAGTGCTTAGAACACAGAAGGTGCTTAACAGTGCTTATTGACTAGCTCTCTCCATCCTTTATCTTCACATAAATTTTGTTAGTCTAGATTCCTCCCTCCATTTACTGGATTTTCTTACATTCATATATCTTCTTAATATCAAAGTACATCCTAATGTATTATAAATGCTGTTTTTTTTAAATAAGATATACCAGAATCTAGTCATAGATTGCATCCTGTTGTGTCTACAATGGGTATGCTGTATGGTTCATAATTCATTCCCTTTCATTAGGCCCTTAAGTTCTTCTTCTTTCTTGCCTAAATGTCAGACATTTCTTAATAGACACTTAAGATCTATGGTAAAAAATATAAGGCATGAAGCCCACTACAATTCCCAGTGTGGTCTGAATCAAAATAAAATGTAGTTCCTCTGATTCTGATGTAGTAACTGATTAATAATACGAAAGAATCATGTATAGTTTTCATAGTCAGTAAGCAGCCCAAAGGGAGTCTGACTTGCTTTTGGTAGCCTTCACTTCTATTTGAGCTTAATATTATGGGTTTTTTTGGTATTTACATTTTGGTATTTACTTGGTCAAGTTAGAAATAATTTTTAGAGGGAACACTATGTGAAGGAACTGGATGAAAGATATAGAAGGGCATTTAGATTAATGGGAATGGTAAGTTAGGAGAAGGATATTTGGAGGGAATTGGATGTTAAGCAATAGTGGGTAGAAATCAGCAGGGAATGGAAATAAGACATACACACAAACATAAAATAAAGATCAGGAGTAGAATTTACTGGGAAAAAAAACAGGGATAGTAATTGTGATCTCAAAGTTAAAGGTAAAATAAATTTAATCAAAAGAGAAAAAATAGGGAAATTATGCTATGTGTCAGCTATATTAATCAATATGGTTTTATACTCTTTAAAATAACCAGACAGCTTAAGGTTGTAATATTGCTATGGTGTAGGAAATGATAAGTAGTATTTATTATATAGTAGAAACTTGGTTTACAAATTTAATTCGTTCCAAGATTCTATTAGTCATGTGATATATTCATGTTGCAAAGCCAATTTTTCCCTAGGAAAAAATGTAAAGTTGGATAATCAGTATCACATCCCCAAAAATATTCCTATAAAACAATTATTCATAATTTTAAGTAAATTTTTGTCCCTAATGCACCTGAAATACAAAGCAATGATTAGTACATAATATAAACTGAAAATAAAACAAATTAACCTGCCCTTTACTTTTGAGAAGAGTAGTGGCTGGCATGAGACCAGAGGGATGAGGGGTTGAGGGTACGAGGGGGCTGGGTAGGGAACTGAAGGCCTTGAAGAGAGGGTCAGGGTAGGAGGACTAGGGTCAGAGGCTGTGGCTAAGGCTAGTGTCTGGGGGCGGTACAAGGGGGCGGTGTAAGCCCCAGCCCTTGGGGGGAAGGGATTTTGCTTCTGCTGTTGTCACTCACTGCCACCTCCAGTGGGCCTGGAATACACGATTGTCCCCTCCCCTGGGGTCCCGAGTCCCTGGCCAGTCACTGCTGCCGACACTTCCAACCCTTGAGGCCATAGGCAAAGGCAGGGGAGTCACCTATGATCTCAAGCCTGTAAGTCTGAGAGGCAAATATGTGAAGGTGAAAATGGGGGGCTTGCTCCATTACACCTGCTGCAGACCCTGACCAAGCAGGACACCACACTCAAAGCTATGTTCAGTGATAGCATGGAGGTGGTCACAGACTCAGAAGGTTAGGTGTTCACTGACAGGAGTGGTCATCATTTTTGGACAATCCTGAACTACTCTCAGGATGAGTCAGTACCTCTTCCAGAGGGCTCTGAATAACTGAGGGAGATGTTGGGTGAGGCACAATACCAATTGGTGCAGGGGCTAGCTGATGATTGCCAGTTGCCTCTACCGCAAAATAGAGGGAGCCTTTCCTCTCTCTGTCTTATTCCCATGGACACATCTCCACTGGAAGAGTAGCAGCTTCTGATGAGCACCTCTAAGCCAGTGATGAAGCAAACATGTTATTCATACTGCGAATTTTTGTTCATCTTGCAAGACAAATTTTGCAAAAAAAATTTTCCTTATTCAGCGAAGTTTACATAAACCAGGTTACTCGTAAACTGAAGTTCTGCTGTATAGGTTTTCTTGAAATCAAAATTTATTGCTGTATGCTTTGAATCCTCTCATATTCTGCTGTGTTTATGTCAATGCTTTTTAATATTTTCTTTTCTTATTTTGTATTTAAGTTTATAATGTTTTTCTTTTTCTCTTCTATGTATAGTTTTAGTATTTAAGTTTAAATAAAGAAAAAAGAATTTATAATGAATTATATATCCATGTGGCACCTATGAAAAGAAATATTTTTGTCAATTGTATGCTACTTAAGAGAATATTATTTTAAGAAAACATGACCTAATATATACCTTAATGTGTTCTTTCCAATATACCATTTTGTTGCTAACATTTTGCTTAGTCACATAATTGCCTTATATTGAGTTAAGGAAGTAGTTAATATCAGAAGTCAAAGCATTGTGTAATGTTGAGATTACTGAACAATTTGCTTAAGCAGTGGCAGAGACGATTGGGACAAATAATGGAAAGAAGAATGTGAAAATAATGGTGTCCACTTCACATCAAAGCGTGTCCATTCTTTTCATATATACATCGTATAGAACTATTTCCTCACTACCTTTAGAGCAACTAAAATCAGAGGCAGACATATGCGTTTAATTTGTTCTGCTCTTTTTTTTTAATAATGACAAAAAGAAAAAGCAATGTCAAGAGTTTTGTTTTTCAAATAAAATGGTTCCATGTGGGGAAATATTTTTTTTCACAATGTCCTATTTTATATTTGTATGTAGTTGGATCCTTGAACTAAAGAGAATAATACACCTCAATGTAAGTTACTGAAAAGACTTTGTAATGTCTCCAGAAAGATTAGGAATGTCTTTTTATTCATTGCTGTCATTGCTGAGTGGCACCCTCTAGGTGATGGGTAATAAAGGAAATGAAATTCAAAACAGTGATTTTCAAAGCTACTTTCAACTGTGAAAACCACAATAAGTCACACACCTTCAGACTTCTAAATCTATTGCACTTATGCTTTAAATAGTGAAAAGATAGAGTAGAATCTCTCTATTTTATTGGAAAATCACTTTGCTAGGATAATTTGAAACCCTTGAACATTTATTCCAAAACAAACTGACAAATTTAAATATTTAACATATTATATACTCCCAAAGAAAGATATTACTTTGAAGCTATTTAAGCTTATGGAAGTAACAAAAAGCTAGAAATTGTCTAGGAAAATTATCAAGCATTCATCATCACAAATATATTTGAGGTTATAAGCTCTGTGAAAAAAAATTGCTGCTTATATGTGATATATATGTGTACAATCATATACAATCAGTTACACAGCAATTTCTTCACAGAGCTGATAGCCTCAAATATATCCCTCAGTTTTTTCATCTGTAAAATGAACTGGAGAAGGAAATGGCAAATCACAATAGTATCTTGACCAAGAAAATACAAAATGGGGGCATAAAAAGTCGGGCATGAATGAAACAACTAAACAAAAATCCCCAAGACGATACTGCTATAGAATTTTAGAACTGGCCTATCAAGATTTACTAATCATTAGATCTCAAATTGGAATTCCCTTCAGATTTATTCACCCCTTTTGGAATTTAATAGATAATTAACCCTTGTTCATACCACTGTGACAACTAAGTCTCAGTCTCTCTTTCTCTTTCTTTGTCTATGTGTTTGCATCTGAATATCTCTGGCTCTGTCTCTCACTGTCTCTGGAGATAGGGTTCCATAGTGTGAGAGACAACAAAGAGTTAAATTTCCACAGAGTTACTAAAAATCACTGAAGTAAAAACTACTGATAATAAATTGTGAGAAACAGTAAGGAGTTAAGTTTTTATAGAATTGCTGGACATTACTAAAGTAAATAAAGGGAATTAGCAGACAGCAGCTGCACCCGACCAATCAGAAAGCAGAAAGAAGGATTGGGAGGCCCTTAGCCCAGGATAAGGACTGATCTGGTTTAAACCAGTGAGGGGTGAATGACCGAGAATTCCACAATTACTACTGTGCTCGCTTAATAAAACTCATGTATATTATCTGACACACTTCACATAAAATTAAGGCCTCATTAGCAGAACATGGGATGCATGACAGAGGGAGGGGGGTCATTCTTGTACACATCTAGGAGAAATATGTAGTGGTCTTAAAGGGACAATTGAATCCCTGAAAAGAACGAACCAATCCATCCTCTGAAGGCAGTGCCCACAGCAGACTAATTGTATAGAGCTTTCCTTGCTGAAGGGAGGAGTCAGTCCACTTCTTGCTAGAAAGGATCAATTCCTCTGAACTCTTAAATAAAATTTTTTGATACCCATATTTTGGTATCAGATGTGTTTGTGTTTCCAACAACAGCTAGTCAGAGAAGTAGCCCTCTTCTTATTAACTGGGTGGTCCTAAACCTTCACTATTTAAAAATTCAATGTCTATTTCATGGGGAAAATCAGTAGTAATTTTGTTAATATTGAGACTCCAGAGAAGAGAGAGAACTGAATAACTTCCCCCTAAATATTGTAAGTTGTTATTATCAACATGATACTTTTAATATTGTAACAATAGTAGAAGATTCTTGGTGTAGTTTGCTGGGCTGAGTGTGTGTGTTTGTGTATACTTATAAACGAAACTTGAGTAAAAATAAATATCTTTGCAAAAATAGTCTAAGAGAAATATAGTTGGGTAAACATATAAAAGTAATATAATTAGAGAAGAAAAAAGTGCCCTGTGGGAAAGAAAGAAGGAAAGAGGAAAGGAAGGAAGGAAGGAAGGAAGGAAGGAAGGAAGGAAGGAAGGAAGGAAGGAAGGAAGGAAGGAAGGAAGGAAGAAAATAAGGTAGGGAGGAAGAAAGGAAGGAGGCAGGGAGAGAGAAAGCAAAAAGAAGGAAGGAGGAAGTATGGAAGAAGGGAAGGGAGAAAGGAAGGAAGGAGTAAGGAGAAAGGGAGAAGGAAGAAGGAAAAGGGAAAAAAAAGGAAAGAAACAGGGAAGGAATGGAACAAAGCAAGTGGCGTGGCAGGGGGGGGTGTAAGGAGGTAAGAAAATGAAAAGTGAGGGCTATAAATAAAGGTATTTTAGGACCTAAGTAAGAGAATTTAGTCATGAAGTGGCTAAGAATACTGAAGACGGAGTGGCTATAATTGTCAGCTTTTAAAAAATTACTTTTTTAGTTAAATGGATAATGGTTTGGAGTAGGGAGAGAATCGAAGCAAGGAGACTAGTTTACAAAGTTATTGTAACAGTCTAGGTAAAAGGTTATGAGGACATGAACTGGTGTAAAAATGGTCACAGCTATATTTTGGTTTGTAGGCACAGACCTAAAAAATATAATATTATGGAAATGGATTTGAGTAATGATAGCTTCATTGCAGGTTCCAGAACCATAAGCCTCATATTATTTGGTGGGGTGGGCAAGGTTTTGGCTATATTAAGGACCATTTATTCTACATACATAAAGTATCAAGAAGTTGTGGGCTGGGCATAGAGAGAATTGAATGTATATAAAAGTTGTGGTGAATGTAGAATTGACAATATTTGGTATTGGATAGGATATGTGGGGTGTTTCAGAGTGAGAAGTGATGAATGAGAGTAAGTATGTATGGTGGGATAAGTGGGCTGATGGTGGTATCATTGACAGTAATAGGGAAGTGCAAAAGAAAGTAAGCTGGGATGGGTTTTTGGAGGAAGGGGTGAGGGAGTGGAGATAATGTACCCTTTTTAGAAATGTTGTTTGAGATTTGTATTGGTTATTCAGTCCAAAATGTCCAACTGGAATTTGATGTTCTGTACTTACAGTTCAGGAGAGAAACTAGGTCAGTATATTTATATCTGATAATCAGAGACTAGATATCATAATCGAACTGCTGGGAGCTAATAGGATCACAAAGTGAGGCAGTATAGAGAGAAAAGTCTATAAAGTACAGTAAGGAGCCCTGAGGTACATGCAAATTAACTGGACATTACATGGATAAAGAGCTAGTAAAGGAGACTGAGAAAAAGCCATCAGCTAGTTAGGAGAAAAACAAAGATAGGTCAATGACAAAAATATTTAGAAAAGAGAGAACTCATAGAGAGAACACAGTGATCAGGACTGTCAAATGTGAGAGACATAAGAAGGATCACAACACGGGGGAAAAAAAAGATTTTCTGAACATGTGAGAAATGAATTCCTAGGTAAATAAATCTATGTTACAAAGCTAATATAATGGAAGTCTTAAGTTAGAAAATTGTAATCAAATAAATTTTAAGAATCTGTACATGTTTGATGAAAGAAAAAGTCCATAATTAATTCTTTTTTCAAATGTTTTACTCATGGTAACACTGCCAACATTCAATGAATGTTATTCAGCTTCTTTATTTTTAAAGTGTTTCAGACAATGGAAGATTGCATTCCAAGGACTAGGCTTCTTTCTTGTATTGTCTTGAAAAAATTCCCTCAAAAGTCTATACTTTTCTTTGAAAAGTGTGTAAAAGGCAAGCTTTAAAAATTTTGCCAGATCATATTGGAATCTTTGCTGAATGCCCATTTGGGTGTGATTTTAAAGAAGGAAAGAAAATAAGCAAAATGTAAAAATGTAACCAAATAGTTCAATTTCCATAGTGCCAAACATACTTTTTAAAAAATTGCTCCCAATTTGCTGGAATGGAGACCACTGCAATCTGGCCATTACACATGTTTATAAAAATCAACAGTCAGCCGTTAGATGCATTTGTCAGTATCAAGGGATTTAACTGGTGTAAAAATGGTCACAGGTATATTTTGGTTTGTGGACAGACCTCCGAAACATAATATCATGGAAATAGATTTGAGTAATGATAGCTTCATTGTGAAGTTCCAGAACCACAAGCCTAATATTATTTGGTGCGGTGTGCAAGGGAATTGAGTCATTATCATTTAGCTGTGCTGTAATGGATCTCATAGTTCATAATGAATCTTACCTATCTGAAAGCATTTCTGGATAAGGCCTCTACTTAGTCTGCCTAGAGTCACTATCAGGTAAAAAGGCTTTGGCTATATTAGAGACCATTTATTCTATAAGCTTTCTCTCAGTCTTCTCCTTCTTGAAAGGAAACCACTGCTCACTTTTCAGTGGGTCTGCATACCTTCCAACTGATTGCTTTTTTTTTCTTTATTAATTTGTTTGTTAACTTTGAGTTTACAATATTCAGCTGCCCAGTTCAGTAATTTTCAAATTTTCTCACCCTCCCTCTTCTCCCCTCCCCCCACCCATGGTGGCATACAATCAGGTATAGGATCTGCAGATACTTTCACATTAGACATTGGTCAGGGTAAAAAGAAGGATTGTAACAGATGGAATGAACAATGGGAAAGAGGAAACCAAACCAAACAAGAAAGAGAAAGAGAGCAGGTAATTTCCTTCAATCTGCATTCAAACTCTGTTCTTTCTGGTTCTTTCTCTGAATATAGACATCTCTCTCCATCATGAGTCTTTTGGAGTTTACTTGTAGTCCTGCATTTCTAAGAAGAGTTAGGGATATCAAATTTGGACATCACACATATGTGGTATCTGTAATGGTGTACAAATTTTTCCTGGTTCTACTCCTTCCCGTCACACAGCTCCAGCCCCTGCCTCCAAGCACAGAGAGGGGGCTGGGCAACAAAACCAACAAGGTGGGGTCCTTAGGGGTCCAAGGTACTTCATCCCACCCACCATAGTCACAAGTCCATCCTCCCCCAGGGGACACCCCTCCCCCAACTTCCCCCAAGAGAACTTTATTTGGACTCTTGTTTTGAATTGAAGTGATAATGCAAAGTACTTTGTGTTTGCTTAAGGCCCATTGGCCACTTTGGTAACTTTAGTTCTGTGTCTTGAAAATGTGACCTATGATTGTTAATGATAATTCAAAAGTAAATTGTTTATGCTATGGGCATGAAAGATCTTGGGGCCAAATATAATGGGAATGTAAATTTTGAAGATCTTCCCTGCCCCTAAGCTAAAGTGCACCTGGAGCCTGGGTAGGAGGCTTATTTTTCAGTAAATACTTCTTGATTGGCCAGTGAGTCAATAAGGTTGTTACATTCTCTGAGCCAGGAGAAGGCTATATAAGCCTTGATGTGTAGCTTTGTTTTGGGGGCTCACTTTGAGAAGTGTTCTGTGATTTGATGTGGATTCTGGGAAGCTCTTGTCCAGAGCACCCCCGGCTTTGAAAAAACCCAGATGTTGAAACCCATATGTTGACTGGGTATGGAATTAATGGTTGGACAGTTTGGAAATCTGTCTACTTGATCTCTTTCTCTGACTTCATAATTCTGTCTGTGTATTCTGAAGTTCGGGGTGCTGACCTTTTCCCCCTGAACTAGGTAAACGATACATGTTTGACTGATTAAAGTAACCTTGTTAACCCATTTTGAGTTGCTTTCCTTTATCAACGCAGATCTAAGAACCTGTGTTGGCAGCAAACCCTGAGGACGCTTGGGGTGCTTGCTGCTACAGTGTGTATGTTTTACCTGTAAGTATATACATGTTTCAAGGCAATAAGCATTGTTTTTGGTAGAAGGAAATATCCTTTATTTTATTTAGGCTTTTTTTTCTTTTTATTACATTGGATGTACATTAATTACTTACTTTGGAAGATATTCCCAATGTGTAACCAACCTGAAAAAGTATGGAAGAAATCAGAGGGACCACATGAACTTAAGTAAATTCATTTGTACAACAGAGGAGATTTCACCCAAATCTACAAAGAATCTAAAACAAACAAACAAAAAAAAAACTAAGGATCCTTGAAAACCCAGTCCTGGGTCCTGGTAGACAGTAGAGATACCATTTTCAAACATGAAGAATGTCTATTAACTTTGAACAAGCTATGAATATTACACTAGAATTTTCAAAATGGGGTGTATAAGTGATAGAAGTCTAGATCACATGGACCTGATTATACAACAGTTTTTAGATGTCAGTTGAAGGCAATATAAAGGAGCATTTAGAAATCAGAAGTATTCATTACACCTGGAAGGCAACTTTGTTTTACTACCAGTACATAGAGAAACTACTCACATATTTGATAACATTCAGTACCAGAGTCATTAAGTCTTTCAGTAGGGAGAAAAGAGTTTCTGGAAGGTCATTGTAGAAAATTCTGAAGCCCTGAATATATAATACAGTAAGTAGATAAGGAAGTCCTTTTGAACCTCAAAGTTGTTTTGGAGGATAAAAGCAAAAAATTGAAAAGAACAATTCCAAAACAGCAAGTAGGTTGATATATCCTGTTTAATTAACATGATCTAGAATACAGGAACAGTAACTGGCATACAAACCAGAAAGTATTGGGCCAGATAGTTTACTAAGCATAAGAGCAAAGCCTAGACAATTATGGTCTTGTAGTTCAAGGGTAATAAGAAAAGTGGAAGCTGAATCTAAAACAGATTTAGTCATCTTAAAACATTTACGGCAAAAACCTGGGTTAATTTTTATTGTCTATAACTTTTTTTTAACTTTTCTAGATATTTAAATCCCTATACAAATGAAAAGAAAGAAAAGGTCATATGGAATTGAAGAAGAAAAGTAAAAGAAAAGAAGGAAAAATCTAGTGCTCTTTGAATAGAACAATTCAAATTAGGACAAATTTTGGGAATATTGAGAAGTCAATGAAGGAAGCCAAGAAAATAAAGGGATCAATTAGGGAAGGATAGAATAGGGGTAGGATATGGGGAATTTCACAAAGATATTTTGCCCTATTCAATATCTCTTCCCTGCCTAAGATTACATTTTTTAAGAACAATACAAACATATGAAAAATTAAAGAAAGAACATAAACAAGAATATGAGTTTTGAAGTAATACTTTAAAAAACATATTAAACAAACCATGTACAAAGCATTGTGCTAAGTTCTGGGGTTACAATAAAAACATACAATTTCTGCCTTCAAGTAACTTAAATTCTAAAATGTGATAGACAACAGATATAAAGAGTGATGGCCTTTCTTTGTTAAATTTGTTTAAATTATTGGGTTGCTGAGTGGAGCAAAAAGGTAATTAAATAATATTAATTTTTCAGTAGTTATGGTAGTATTATTTGGATTATGGCTTCAGTGACAGACAAGGAGGGAAGAGTAGAGGTTATGGACACTGAAGCAGGACAGCTATAAAGAAAATGGCCAGGGTGTAAAATGAAGTTCATTTGGAGTTGGCAGACAAATAAGGTCATTTATATGAGACACTCTTCAATCAAAGCCAGTATATTGGGTCCAAAAATGTGGTCATTTCACCAGAAATTCCAGAGTTTAAATGGCTAAATATTTCCAGACAGGTACCCTGGTCCAACAATGTGATGTTAGGAGTCATGTGGATGGTTTGAATCCTTTTAATGATAGTGGTCATTTATTTTCTCTAAACATAGTTGACAAAGATAAAGTGCATAGAGAGTTCATACTATAGGAAAGTTTGTAATTATAATTTAGGTCATGAATATGGAAGACCTTTCACTACATACCTAAGAAGTCTGAATTTTATATTATAGGCAATGCACTTTTTTTCTTTTATAAATGACCATGGAGTAATCTGGAAAAATAAATGTTTTGTGAGATAAAAGAGAGAAATTAGCATATTAGAAGATTTATGATAAAAATATAACAGGCTGGTAATAAGGCCATCTTTTAATTTTCCCATTTCCTGAAAATCTTATCACTCACCAAATCCCACTGATTTTGTCTCCATCATTCCTTTCACCTCCATCTCCTCTTCTCTTTTCCATTCATATACCAAAGTTCAGGTCATATATCACTTCTCACCTGCCAAAAACATGTTAGCCTCCTAACTATTCTTCCTACCTGCATTTTCTTCCCCCTCCAATTCACCTCTCACAAACTTGTAAAACATTCTTCCTATTATATAGAATTGAATTTGTTACTTCCCTACACAAAATCCTTCAGGGACACACTTTGGCTTATAGCACATCATCTAAATTAATTAGTCTGGTAATTATGCCCTCCTTAACAGGTTTCCTAGCTCTAACCTACTTCTACAACTTCATTTACGTTACTTCATGTACACATTATTTCAGGAATATTTTACTAACCTCCAATCTTGCTCCTGCTCTCTCCCATCTCAGTGCCTTGGATAGACTGCTCTCCAGAAATAAGAAAGACTCTCTACATTATCCTACATTTTAGTTCTTTAAATTAAAAATTCATCATACCTACCACATCCTCTTATAATTACAGTTTCCTCTATAACTTTGTCTGGATCAAAAATTCTTTTATTTTAGGAGAGTGTATATGTATGTGACTACATATTTGTGTGTTTTATGGAGTCCTTTGGCAGCCTGGCAGAGACTATAAGTTCCTTCTCAAAATAATGGTTTTAATGAGTGAAATAAAATATTTGGAGTTCATGGACCCAGTTAAAATACATGTTTTAAATATTTACAAACTCTATGTTAATGCCTTATCTAGAATCTTTTTTTCTCTTCTGCCTCTGTATCAATTTCTTAGTTCTTATTTCCTAATACCTCTTAGACAAAGGAGTAAAGATTAAAGCCAAGATTTCATTCATTTAGATGATACAGGGAATTAATGAGTGAAGAAACACCCTCTACTAATGAAAACCAACAGCTTCCTCAAGATTGACAGTAGTGGGATGTTAGGTGATAGGATGAGGATCACACAGGTGGAATATGTTTATGGGAAGACAGTAGTTTCCTTCTTTCACTCACAAAATCCCCATGCAACTTCCTCTGGCCCCCAGTTTCACGAGTGGCTGGTTAAGCTTTCTACCTCCACTTCTCCCTCTGAAAATGATGGTCCCCAAGTTCTCTGACTTACTTTCCTGACATAAAACCAATAAAAAGCACAAATCATAAGAGCTCCTTTGTTAAATTTCCAGTTACTCATCACATTATTTCTTCCTGATTTAAAGCTGTACTTAAGTTGGTTCTGGTGTTCGAGCCAAACTAATTGTATCAGAGGCAAGAATTGAACCCAGGTAGTCTTTTCTCCAAGACCAGCTGTAAATTCAATACTTTTCAATATATCTTGTCAATATTTGCTTTTTTTGGTTGTTTTCATTCATTTTCAGTCACGTCCAATTCTTCATGACCCCAATTGAAATGTTCTTAGCAAAGATATTGAAATGGTTTGCCATTTCCTTCTCATTTTACAGATGAAGAACTGAGGCAAATAGGATTGTTACTTACCTAGAGTCATATGGCTAGTAAACAAAAGAGACCAGATTTGAATTCAGGAAGATGAGTTTTCGTGACTTCAGGTAAAGCACTCCATACACTCTGCTACCTAGTAGCATTGACATTTACTAGGTACCTACTATAATCCAGGCATTGTGTTAAATAAGTATTTTGTGGATGGGAATATGAAAATCCTGCAGTCAGAAGATATCTTGTACCCTTAAGTATAGGTGCCCCCAGGGCAGGAGGTACTAAGGACATACAAGTTTCAGTTACTTTTGTTTTGTAAGAAGATGAATTACTGGAGACAATAATAAAATCCAGGAACAAAGCCATCTGGGACATGTTGAGGTACCTTTCCCAAAATGCCACTCTTAAATTAGAGGAGGAGAGGAGTTCAGGAGACAGGATTTACTGAGGAGGTATGAGTTTCAAAACTGTTTTGATCTTGTGGAAAGATGAGTTTCGAGAGAAAATGAAGAAGTCCAGTGGAGCACTGAGATGGGAAGTAAGTCTGTGACTTGTCCTCTTTATTAGGCTGAGCATTCCTTGTAGGTGGAGACTGGATTATTTTTCAACTTTGTGTCTCTATTATCTATCAGAGTATTTTGAATGTAGTAGATGTTTAATAAAAATTTGTTCATTTGAAGTGAACTATTGAATATAGGAGACCAAAAGTCAAAATCCAAATAAAACTGCATATGGTAAAAATAATTCTTTGGAATTTTAGATACTTTTGGAAATAAATATTATGATGCTTAAAATATCAACATTTATCACAGTGCAATTTTGAGACTGGGGAAAGACAGAATGCCTCTCTAAGTACTAATTCATTCCCTGTGCGGTAGTTTATTTATTTAGACTGTGTTTTCAGCATTTCTCCACTATGTAGACTTTTTTTCCCCTATATAATAATATTACTGATCTGTTCATGTAAGACTATGGAGGCATGTAATTCATGTTCACTTAGTGCCTTAGGCAGTGTGTAGCCTGGAAAGAGGTGCAACTGAGAGAACTCTGATAACAATTAAAATAGAGAAGCATTTTTTTTCCTTTAAAAGACATCTGTCCAATAACTAGTAAGAATAGGAGCTGAAATTTATAAATGAACTTTCAAACTCTGAAGGTTTGGGGAGTTGGGAGTGAATAAGAATGCTCCACTGATTACTGTTTGAAAAGGAAACTAGAAATACAAATGTATTAAAATGAAAGTATCCATGCATACCAGTAGGGAAGAGTAGAATTAGCATGTACTGTAAATCAATATGAAGTTTTATAGTGCTTAAAGAAAGACGTTTGGTTGGTGTGCATGAAAAAGAGAATATTAAATGTAACCTGTAGTTTTTCTCTTGGAAACCTATGATACAAAATGAATACAGTTATTAACATATAAAAAGTCTTTGAGCAATACATTAACTTAAATAGAAAACTGGAGACATTAGTAATGAGGACCTAGCTTTCTAAGCAAAATAAAGGGCTGAAGTCACATTTTTTTCTAAAACAATTTTTGGTAATGGTTTCTAAGGATAATATAGTATACCTAATATAAATATCATTTCGCTGTATCAAAAGTCACATTTGTGCTATTATTCTGGCTGACTTGGTCTATATTGAGATTGGTGGAATTTCTTCCAAATTTGTTTAAATTTCTTCTAATTTGTTTAAAATGAAGCTCACATTAACATCAAAATAAACACACACACACACACACACATACTCTTCCTAATTACCCCCTGCTGATTCTTTGGGGCGGGGGGGCACAAGAAACCATATAGAGATACAAAGCAGAGAAAACTATCTCTTTTCCCTAATGATATGATTCCTAGCTTGGGTAAAACTTCTCACAGCTGTAAATTGGTTTTCTCTAGGGATAACATCTGTCTTAGATCTTAAATTTTCTTCAGAAGATATGGGAAAAGAGTATGGACTAATAACTGGATAAGATATTGATTGGTATGTGTCTTGATGAAAATATCTTGATATTGTTTATTAGACGTGATTGGATACACTTATACAACTTAGTGGAAATAGTTTGGAATATTACTCTATTTCATAACTTTTAGAATACAGAGGGGCTCAGGATAGATGGCTGAGGCACAGAGTTGGGAAGGGAATTATTATTTTCATATTGATGGATATAATGTGTATAATGAATATACTAATAGTTTGGATTCCTCAGAATTGCCTCTTCTGACTTGCACGTCAGAAGCTTACAATGCAGCTTGAAATGATCAATCAAACCTCTTGACAATGCTCTCACAATATTGCATTCTTCTCCCTGTGCAGCTTGAGTGAAGTGAGTCAAAGACTGGATAAATTGTTCCCATCACAGAACTCTGGATCTGTATTCCACCAAGTAATGACTCCCAAAGACTTGAAACAATACTGTTCTCACAGAACTTGAGGACACATGTATTGTGGAATCATGGGTTTATCATGGGAAACCACTCAAGCGTTGTAATTTTTTTTAATAATCCATCTTCCCTTTCCATACCCACTTATATTTTTATTTATAATCTCTGCCTCCGGCACTGCATAATGGAATTCTGATCAAGAGAATTCCCAATTTGCAAATCTTTTCCTCATAATGAAACCAAGCAATCAATTAAACCACTACTTGATTACTGGCACTTTCTTTTTGACCTGTTGTGTTTCACCATTCCCAGGTTAGACACAAGCTCAGGAAAATTCTGTTGAAATAGCACAGAAGAATTGGAGTTAAATCTTAGTGCTATTCTCTCTCACCATATGTCAAAGAATTTGATTTGTAGAAGTCCCACATGCTTTATCTTTTTTAACTTTTCTTTTTAAATTAAAACAAAAAATCAATTACTAACTCTCTCCCAAAACTCTATTCTTTCCCCACCCACTGAGAAGGCAAGAAAGGCAATACCAATTACACAAATAAAGTCATGCAAAACACATCCCACAGTAGCCATATTATGGAGGAAAAAAGCATGAAAAATAAAATAAAAAATATTTTTCAATCTGCAGTCAGAGTTCATGAGTTGTCTCTTTGCATGCATGTAGTATTTTTTTATCATAAGCCCTTTGGGATTGCGATTAATATGCTAAACTTTGACCCTAAATAGAAAACATTGATCATTTAAAAATTACTGACTTGTTACTTTAAATTTTAGCTAATTTTATAAGTAGAAAAATCTTAAATAGATTTCCAAGATAATAGGGATTAATATGAAATATTTATAACTCTTCTCTTTTGGTAATATTTAGCTCCAACGAAGTTAAAATTAGGTGTTTCTTTTAAAGGTTAAAAAAACTTTCATTCTGTTTCAGAATATTGAATTAGCATTCATAAGCACAGGTATAATCTACAGTCAAACTTCATGACAGACATGAAAATTATTTTTCTCTCAGTAGGCATGGAGATTGGTTATGTCATTTTTAAATAAACCACTGCATGCACTGCATGTGGTAAACTAATAACTAGGATATATTTGAGATATCCACATTCATTATGGAATTGATCAAGATAGAATATTATATTATGATACAAAAGCATCTCAAAACTCTGAATGATGATGGGCATTTTAATGAACATATAGCACTGCCAGTCAGTTGCTTTTAAATATCTCAAATTTCTTTTTAGGTATAATTAATGCAGGAGATTGTTTTATGAAAAAACATAGTTAACTTTTCACTGTTCAATGTAAACTACAAGCAACTTTCCATAGCCTCAATTTAGGATTTCATCCTGAGGATTTGGGTAAGGTTTCTTTTCCTTTGTCTTCTGTTTCCATATCATTTTTTTTTCCTCCTCTGCATTCTTCATTTTATCATTCTACAATCCTTCTCTTTTTTATTTAGCCAATACTACTTTCCAAAATGATCAGACCAGTTTTCAGTCCCATTATCAACAATGCATTAGACTGTCTCACTTCCTTCAAACCCATCAACATCAGATTTTAATATTTTCCATTTTAGTAAAAAGTTATGTTAAGGTTACCTCAAATTGCATTTTTTCTGATTATTAGGTATATGTATAACCTTTATATAGTTATCAGCAGTTTAATTTCCTGTCATAAAATGTTTGATGCTGTCCTTTTACAAAAGTATACATTAAGATGATAGTGTAAAGCAGTAACCCAAATGAACTCTCCCAACAATTCCCTTAAAACAGCTCTAATTTACTTCAAGTATTGGAGCAGCAGAGAAAAGAAAAAAAGTGAGATTTAGATTTTTTTTAGCCTAAGACAACTAAGGATATTTGAAAGAGAGGTCTATGACACCTGGGCTGGGGCCATATTAGAGTACAGCACCAGAAGGTGAGCCTTGGAGGCAGCTGCAACAGCAGCATCAGCAGTTTCAGGAACTCTCTGCCCAGAATTGGTAAGGTCAGACAACTATTGAGAAAGGGATTACCAGGGCCCCTTTGCTGGCCCTGGTGGCAGCTAACACAGTTTTTTAATTCTATTTCCCATATGCCGTTCTGGGTCACAGTTCCAGAATGAAGAAAAAAAATGGCATGATTGTTGCTGCAGGGGAGCATGTTCCCTTCCTAAGTAAAGATGAAAGCAAAGACAAACAGAGGAATGGTGATATCTCTCCCTGAAATACATGTTTTTGGAAGCATAAAAAAACTTGCCAATTCCCAGAACTAGCTTCAAAAACAACAGCATGAAAATAAATCTGACACTCAGCACAAGGCTTACCCAATCCCAAGTGAGCAGAATACAGAATTCAAGGTTAAGAAATAGGCTTGAAATATGAATAAAAAAGAAAAAATGAACTTGACAAAAAGTTAACTTGGTAGTAAGGAAGGCCAAGATCCAAACTGAGAAGAAGACAACAAAGTGAACACAGATTCAAGCAAATCTTCAATGAAAAATGCTAATTGGACCAAACCCAACAAGACTTACTGAAATAATTAAAGAGATAAGAATGGCAGAGATAAAATGGAAGAAATAAAAGAATAATGCAAGAAAAGCATGAAAAGAAAATTAACCCTTTGGTAAAAGAGGCATAAAAATACTGAAGAAAATAATACCTTGAAAGAAGAAATAGGGGGTAGAGAGAAGGTGTTAAAGTAACATAAGGGACTTTTCTGAGCCCTTCCAAATTCTCCTTCAAATAATTTTAAAATAATGCCTCAAAATGAATTCCAGAGCAGTAAAACAAATAAATAAACAAAAATAACTGAATGAAATAATTTTTGCCCAAGACAACTAAGAAGGTTGACAGGAAAGGACTGTCTTACAGGAGGAAGAGTAGAGTGCAGTTCAGTGTAAGTGGTCCTCCTTGTCAAGCCAGTGCAGGCCTTGGGGGATATTGAATTAGTGGTGGTAACTTTCTGAGTTCTCAGACCCAGTAAAAAAGGGTAAGAAAGGGATGAGAACTGGTCAAAAGGAAATTACAGGGAACTGTTTGCACTGTGTATGTGACTCAAATATGGGAATCCAAGTCACAAGACCAGGTTATAATCCCAGGGTTGGGAAGAGTACTACCACTTAGAGTTCATACCCAATGGAGAACAGGGACTCTAGTCACAGTTTCAGGGTGGAAGAGAGTACTTGCTGTCACTCATAGATCAGATTATAGGAGAGGAGAGTTGTAACCAAATGTATTCATATATTCTATCACCTTGGAAGAATTGAAAACATACAGGTCATCAAAATTAGCTCTGAAAACAGCAATATAGAAAAAACCTGATTCTTGTTTCAGTGACCTCTCCCAACGATGAACAGAACCTAACTTTATTTTTTTTTAATTTTTTTAACCAATTCGGGATAAGTAACTTGCTCAAGGTTACAGGGCCAGTTATTTCTGGGTGGGTGCTAAGTATCTGAGCCTGGATTCAATCCCCAGGTCATCCTGACACTGGGGCTGGTGCTCTTACTCACTGAGCCACCTGGCTGCCCCTAGAGCCTAACTTTAAAATAAAGTTTAAAGTCAAGAGAAAGCCTTGAAAAGTGAGCAAACAATAAAAAAAATAACATGAATATAGAAAGTTACTATGGGAACAGGGAAGATCAAGATATAAACTGAGAAGAGGACAAAAATATAAAAATAGCTACATGCAAAGCCTCAAGGAATAATGTAGATTTGTGTCAGGATCTCCAAAAAGTTTTTCATGGAAAAACTTTAAAAAGATTTTAAAAATCAAATGAGACATGGAGGAAAAACTGTGAAAAGAACTAAGAGTGATGCAAGAGAAAATGAAAACACAGCAAAAAAAAAAAAAACTACCATTGATCAAGGATAAAAATAGCCAAAGATTACAAAAAAAATTCACTGAAGAAAACAACCCCTTAAAAGTAGATCCGCTTTAGGGAAAATATATGTCTACATATGCACGTATGCATGAATATATATACATATATAATATGCATGTATGTATATTTATATATAAATATGTGTATTTATTAAAAAAACACATATACTCTTGCTTAATTGTAGCCTTGATGGGGGAAAGGGAGAGAAACAACAAAGTAAAAAGTGTACAGTACAGGAACAAAGAAAAATAACAAGAAAGAAAAGATGGATAGTTCTCCACAAAATGCATAACGTTATGTTGAATTGGAATTGAAGTGGCAATTTGTTGCTATATATTTTGAATCATCTCTTTATGTTTTGCTGTACACATGGCGTGCTCTTCTTTCCTTTCTTAATTTGTTAAAAAAAAAAAAGTTGAACTGGCGAAATGGAAAAAAGGAGGTACAAAAGCTCACTAAAGAAAATAGTATTTGACATGTTGAACTGGACAAGCAAAAAGTTAATGATTTTGTTTATGTTTTTTTTTTTTTTTTGCTCTCTTGGAGTGGGGAAGGCAGGGCAATTGGGGTTAAGCAACTTGCCCAAGGCCACACAGCTAGTAAGTGTGTCAAGTGTTTGAGGGTGGATTTGAGTTCACGTCCTTCTGACTCCAGAGCCAGTGCTCTATTCACTGAGGCACCTAGCTGCCCTGAAAGTTATGATTTCATAAGACATCAAGAAAACATAAATAAAATCCAAAGGATGAAATACAAACAGTAAAATGTGAGATATCTTATTGGAAAATGAACTAACATGGAAAGTAGATCAAGAAGAAATAATTTAAGAAATATTAGAGTACTTGAAAGCCATGATCAAAACTAAAAAGAAAAAAAAAGAGCCTACAAAAGGTACAAAAACTGTCTAAAGAAAAGAATTTCTCAAAAATTACAAATGTCAAAGTGGAAGCTACTGACACCATTCGATATGAAGACTAAATAAAGTCATAAAAATAAAAAAATGGAAGAAAATGAGATATAGCTCATTCAAAAAACAACATCTGAAAAATAGATCATTTAAGAATTGTTGTACTATTGGAAAGCCACTATAAGTAAAAAAAAAGTTAGATATCGCATTTCAAGGAATTATAAAGGAAAATTGTCCCAGTATCTCAGACCCAGGGAATAAAATAGAAGTGGAGAGAGTCCACTAATTACCTCTTGAAAGAGATGACAAAATGAAAACTCACAAGAATATTATAGCCAAATTCCATAAGACCCAGGTCAAGAATATTGTAGGAAAGCAGAAAGAAAGAATTCACCCTACTAGAGTCACAGGCAAGATCGATAAGAATTAGCAGCTTGCACATTAAAGGACTGGTGGGCTTGCCTTGTGATATTCTGGAAGGCATAGAAGATTGCATTATAAATAATGATATTGCACATAGTCATATTACATGTAATCTTTCAGGTAAAAAATGATATTTAATGAAATAGAGGACTTTTAAGTAATCCTGATGAAAAGGCCAGAACTGAATAGAATGTCTAACATTTAAATATGAGATTCAAGATAATCATTAAAAAAATAAACATGAAAAAAGTGAAGGGTTGAGAAAGAAGGATGCACTGGAAAAAAGGGGAAATGAGACCGAATTGGGGGGGGGGGGTGTGTTTCTCACATAAAAGAGGCATGCATGGAAGAATCTTTATACTGCAGGAGAAAATAAGGCATGATAATGCAATGCTTGAAACTCAATCTCATTAGAACTTGTTCAGGCAAGAATTTATTGCTGACTCATTAGTTTGTTGTCCTTGCTCAAAGAAGATGAAAATGGAATTACTTTGTTGAAGTCAAAGTGCACTGTGTTAAACTATACCTGATCATACCACCATAAACTCAAAAGACTCTACCACAGGTCAGATGCAAATAACCCATATGAACATTTGTGATGGGGAAATCTTTAGATTTATGTATCTCATGTTTTGTTTGAATTAACATAAATTTTGCTTTGTTGAGAGGATACAATACCTTCTTTGATGCAGGATTACAATGACGTGTGGTTCATAGAACCATACTTCACAACTGGTTTCAAAGTTTGTCAGATACTTCCACGTGAGTAGTTGTCTTGTGTGACTTCTCCAATAAATGGTCTTTAAATAGCCTAAATGAAGCGCATATTTGGAATACCAACAAAATGACCTGTCCGTCAGAGTTGCGTCTCAATCTTAGAGGAAGAACAAGTGCATAATTATCAATAAATAAAAAGTCATATGCTATCATTCTGCATTATTCTAGACTTGTATAACCATTTTAAGTTAAATAACTTACCATCAGTGCAATAGCTGACCTTGACAACATATTCAACCTCATTGAAGGGGTCTGACAATATGACTGAAAATTGCTTGCTAAAAAGGACAAAAAGAAGCACACAGTACTGATTCACCTCATCAGTGATCAGAAGGGATAAGAACATTGTCCATTACAGAACCCATGCAGGCATGGAACTGACATACAATATTGATAAACTTCTCCATGCAAACAATTATTGCCATAATGTTAAACAAGCCTAAAAACTTATAATATAGAAGTCCTTGTCAAATCAGTAAACAATTTGTACAAAACTCTGTTGTTCCTAACATTTCTTTCTTTATTTGGAAACAATATTTCATTTGTTGTCCAATGACATATAAAGATAATTTTTTAATCAAATGCTTTATTAATTTCTAGTTTACATCGTTCATTTCTGCAAGATTTTGAGTTACAAATTTTCTCCCCATTTTCCCCTACCCACCACTACAAAATAGCGATCCCACTGGACATCCCATGCTCCAATCTGCTCTATCCTGTATCTTCTCCCATACCCCCTCAAACTTTCTAGTAAGGCACAGTGTATCTCTATGCCCCAGTGCCTGTATATCTTATTTCCCACTTACATATAAAATAATAATGATAATAGAATATATGTGTATATATATGTATATATAGATATATTTTTTAAAACATGTAATTTTTAAAAGTTTGAATTCCAGATTCATTCACTTCCTCCCTTGACACCCACCCTTACTGGAAAGATAAGCAATTCAATACAGGTTGTATATGTGTAGCTATGCAAAACATTCCCACAACAGATATATTGTAAAAGACTGACTATATTTCCCTCCCTCCTATCCCACTTCCCACTTGTTCTATTCTATACTTTTATCCTGTCCTTTTTCAAAAGTGGGTGCTTCCAACTTCCCTTCCCCCCAGCCTGCCCTCCATTCCATCATCTCCCCTCTCATCGCCTTCCCCCCTACTCTCCTGTAGGATGAGATACCATATTTAG
Organism: Petaurus breviceps papuanus; assembly: GCF_028583685.1. NCBI lineage: Eukaryota > Metazoa > Chordata > Mammalia > Diprotodontia > Petauridae > Petaurus > Petaurus breviceps. Next base: position 2,369,730 of record NW_027186315.1, on the reverse strand, counting down.
TTTTTATATCATTGCCTCCCTAAGCTAAATTCAATGAGAATAAGGTTGACCCATTCCCTTTTTACTTCCTGTTCTTCCCCTCCATTGTAACCATTTTCCCTTACCTCTTCTATATGAGATAGTTTACCACAGTCTGTCTTTCCACATCTCCTCTCATTATATTCCTCTATCACCTCTTAATTTCAGTTTTTAAGTATCATCCCTTCCCATTAAACTGGTCCTGTGCCTTCTATCTTTGTATACCTGTACACATATATACACACATTCACATATGTATTCATATGCCCATATACCCTCCTATATAGACATTTCTATGTATGTGTGTGTAAATTTCTATTCCCTTCAATTATTGTCATACTGAGAAAAGTTTCATAAGTTACAATTATCCTTTTTCCATGTAGGAATATAAAAAGTTCAACTTTGATAAGTTCCTTATGATTTCTTTTCCCTGTTTACTTTCTCATGCTTCTCTTGCTCCTCGTATCTGAATGTCAAATTTTCTATTCAATATTGTTTTTCTCATTAAGAATGCCTGAAAGTCCTCTGTTCTATTGAATGGACATATTTTTCCCCAAAATATGATACTCAGTTTTGCTGGGTAGGTAATTCTTGGTTTTAATCCCAGCTCCTTTGACCCCTGGAATATCATATTCCAAGCCCTTCGATTCCTCAGTGTAAAAGCTGGTGGATCCTCTGTTATTCTTATTGTGTTTTTAAATTGTTTCTTCCTGGCTGCTTGTAATATTTTCTCCTTGATCTAGGAATTATGGAACCTGTCTATAATGTTCCTAGGAATTTTGTTTTTGGGATCTTTTTCAGGAGGTGATTGGTGGATTCTTTCAACGTCGATTTTGCCCTATGATTCTAAAACATCAGGGAAATTTTACTTGAGAATTTCTTGAAGGATGATTTCTAGATTCTTTTTTTTTTGATCATGGCTTTCAGGTAGTCCAGTAACTTTTAAATCATCTCTCCTGGATCTATTTTACAGGTCAGTGGTTTTCCCAATGAGATATTTCCCATTTTCTTCTATTATTTTTTATTTGTTTGGATCTGTTCAAAAGTTTCTTTTTAATTTTTTTTGCCTTTTTGGAGGGCAATTGGGGTTAAGTAACTTGCCAAAGGTTACACATCTAGATTTGTGTGTGTGTGTGTGGGGGGGGGGTTGTTAAGTGTCTGAGGCTGGAACCAAACTTGGATCCTCCTTACTTCTGGGCCAGTGCTTTACTCACTGCACCACTTAGCCGCCCCTGTTTAAAAGTATCTTGATTTCTCATATAGTCACTAGCTTCCATTTGGTCCAGTCTAATTCTGAAAGAATGATTCTCTTCAGTGAGCTTTTGAGATTCTTTTTCCATCTGGCAAAATCGGCTATTTAAGGCATTCTTCTCCTCATTGTCTTTTTGAGCCTCTTTTGCCATTTGAGTTAGTCTATTTTTTAAGGTGTTATTTTCTTCAGTCAGGTTGTTGACTCTCATTTCATAATTTTCTTGCATCGTTCTCATTTCTCTTTCCAATTTTTTCTCCACTTCTCTTATTTGATTTTCAGAATCCTTTTTATGCTCCTCTATGGATTGTAACCAGCTCGTATTTTTTCTTGGAAGCTTTTGGTGCAGGAGGTCTGACTTCAATGTCTTCCTCCTGTTTCATGCTTTCATCCTTTTTGTCTCCAAAATAGGAGTCTAATATTGGATTCCTCTGTTTGCTTTGCTTCCCTCCTTTACTCATGTTGCCACTCAATTACTTGGCTTTTGGGCTTTTTGTCACAGTAGGACTCTGCTAACAGACAGGGGATCTTCATCCCAATAACTGGGATTTTCATAGCTGCCGAAGGTATTAGTTGGGTGCCCTCTCTGAAGGCTCCACATGCTCTGGCAAGCTGGTCACACACCCCAGGACCTCCAGCCTAGACTGAAACCCAGATCCAAGCAGGTTAAAGCAAGAGCTATTTCCCCTCAGACTGATCACTTTGTCCCCATACACTCTTCAGGCCAGGAGCTGAAGCTGCTACATGGTGGTGGCTGCATGGCCGTGGCACCTCAGGGGCTTCTCCTTTCAGGGGATAAAGGACTATTGCACTCCCAACTACTGGATCCCAAAGTCCAAAATGCATTGAATTCTCACTTTGTCCTTAGCATCTATGGGTTGATAATTCTGGAAACTGCCACAGCTACTGGCGACCAACTGGCCGCTGGTCAGGCCCACCCTGGGGCTAAAACCTCTGGCCCCTGTTGGGCTGAGGTTGCCTGCCGGAGCTGCGCTGGCTGCTCCCTGCTGGCCTGTCAGACCATGCTCAGTGGGAGGTTAGCTTCTCTGTGTCATTTTGTGTGTTCTGTACCTCCAAACTTTGTTCAGAGTAACCTTTTACATGAATTGGAGGTGGTGGGAGCCAGAGCCCAGCATTAGTCCTATTTCTCCTTCACCATCTTGACTCAACCCTCCATACACATAATTTTTAACATTCATTTTTTATAAAATTTTGAGTTCCAAATTTTTTTTCCCTCTTTACTTCCCATCACTCTACTCTAAGATGAAAAGCACTCTGACATAAATTTTACATGTGCTACCATGTAAACATATTGTGAAAAAGAAACAGAAGAAAAAAGAAAAGCCATGGGGGGAAAAAAAGGAAATATTAACTTTCATCTGCATTTAGCTACTGTAGGTCTTTGTCTGGATGTGAAGGGCATTTTCCATCATGATTCTTTTGGAATACTCTTTGATCCTTGTATTGCTGAGTAAAGGTAAGTCAGTCACAGTTGTGTATCACACAATGTTGCTGTTAATATATACAATATTTTCTAGGTTCTGGTCACTTCACTCAGGATCAGTTCATGTAAACCTTTCCAGGTTTTTCTGAAATCTACCTGCTCATCATTTCTAACATCACAATAGTATTCCATTACACCCATATGCCACAACTTGTTCAGTCTTTTCCCAGTTGACGGGGATCTCAATTTCTGCCTATATAAAGAGCTACCATATGAAGAGCTGAAAAAATCTTGTTGGGTGTGTAGGTGCTTTTCACCTTTTATGATCTATTTGGGATACAAGTCTAGTAGTGGTATTGTTGGGTAAATGGGTATATGCATAATTGTATAGCCACTTGGACGTAATTCCAAGTTGAGCTCCAGAATGGTTGAATCAGTTGACAACTCCACCAACAATGCATTAGTGTCCCAATTTTCCCACATCTTCTCTAATATTAGTCATGTTCCTTTTTTTCTGTCATATTAACCAATGTAATAGGTGTGAGGTAGTATGTCAGGGTTGTTTGAATTTGCATTTCTCTAATCAATAGTGATTTAGAGCATTTTTTTTCATATGATTATAGATAGGTTTAATTTCTTCACCTGAAAACTGCTTTTTCATATCCTTTGACCATTTATCATTTGGGGAATGATGTGTATTCTTATAAATTTGATTCAATTCTCAATATATTTGGGAAATGAAGCCTTTATCAGAAGCACTGTTTGTAAAATTTGTTCCCCACCTTTATGCTTTCCTTCTAATCCTGGTTGCTTTGACTTTTCTTGTGCAAAAATATTTTAATTTAAAGTAGTCAAAATTAACCATTTTTGCATTTTATAATGTCCTCTATCTCATGTTTGGTCAAAAATTATTCCCTCCTATCACATCTACCCTTTTTTTTCTCCCCTCCCCTCCTACTTTGCTATAGTGTAGGACAAACTTCTTTACCTGAGTATGTGTATTATACCCTCTTTGAGCCAAATCTTTAAGAATAAAGCTCAAACCATACTCACCCCTCCCTTATTTAAATAGGTCTTTTGTACTTCTTTATGTGATATAATTTACCACATTCTGTCTCCTCCTTTTTTCTTCTCTCAGTACAATCTGCTTTTCACCCCTCAATTTTTTGTCACCTCACCAAAGTAAATTTCTACCCACACTCTCTAAGTATTACTTGTTGTTCTGATAGAGATACTGTTCTTAAGAGTTACAAGTATCTTCTCCCCATATAGGTAAATAAATAGCTACCACTCTCCAAATTCTACTCTTTAAAGAATTATTTTCTTCAGTTATTTTTGTACCTCCCTTTCCATTCGGCCAATTGTATTTTTAATGGAGTTTTTTTTTTTTTTTCTAGAGTCAATTTTTCATATTTTCTTTTCCAAGTTGTTTGGCCTTGGTCATTGGATTTCTGCCTCTGGGGCTGGTGGCTTGACCATTGTGCTAAGGTATTCTAGCCTACATATGTTGTGCCCTGTGTTCTGGGGATGGCAGTTTGCATGCTGTGTTGGAGCTGAAGGCCTGAAACCTGGATTGATGTTCCACTGGTCTGTTGCACCAGGACCACAAATGCCTTGTGTGTTGCTTTGGGTTGTGTCTATAAGCCTTCTACTTGCTTGCCCCACTGGCTTGTCCAGACACCATCTACACTGAGCTAAACTCCTGTTTACCAAAGAGAGACAAGACCCTTCTTGCAGTTCTTCTAAGATATCCTGGGCTGGAAAATTTCTATGTTCTGTCTTTTAGTCTCTTGTCACTCCAGAATCCATTAAGAGGTTTGATTTAACATTATTTCTTAGAGAACCTGGAAGAACTCAGGAAACTTCAGGCTTCTTTGCAAAATTTTGTCTCTCTTGTTACAAGAAAACACAGCAAATGATCTATTTGTTTTCCAAAAAATTGATCTTTGTTAATTCATTATATCTTATTAATAACAGTGGTTTGGGGAAAGTTACAGTTTGCATTTATAATTTGGTCCTACATGAATATCTGAATAGGTACTTTATATTCCACATGAAAGATCTCTGAGGGTTCTCACTTCTATACCAGATACATGACCCAGGAAGATAGAATACTTTATTTTTCATGGCCTAAATTTATAGATGATTTTGTTTTGCTTTTTTTTCATTCTCATAGGTTTCCCATCTGCTCTTTCTGACCATAACTGGCTATTAATAAATTCTTACCATATCCTTTAGAAGACAGAACCAAATACTTTAGAAGTACAAATGCATATTAGCATCTCCCTCCCCCTACCTTTTCTCAGCACTGATTTAGATATTTTTTTCTTCTTTTGTCATCTACCCTTCTTCTACTTGACTTCCTTGAGTCTTATTTCTCTAACAATTTCTACAAGAGATAGGTCAGTCTCTTAATTCATCTAAACTCCACCGAAGTACTTCTCCAAGTATAGTCATGATCATACTGCAATACACAAAAGTGCTTTATCAAATACAAACATGTTATAAAAATGCAAGAAGTTATTTACTACTTAGAAATTGTATTCATCTTCAAATTGTAGTTCTTTTAAGCTAAGACCTGACATGTTTCTAATTTTAAATTGTTTTTTAATACCCATTTAAGACATAAGTAGTCCCTCCAATTTGAATGAGAGGACATCCACTTCATATACTTCTCTGTGGGAATAATGAAAACTTACCATTTTGGAAACCCCATTAACTCATTTAGGACAAAAGCAGACCACAGAGTAAATGGTACCTCCAAACCATAAAAGTTAGAATTTGTCAATTTGATTATTTGATTATAGTAAACATGTATAAAATACCTTGTTATATGTGGTGTATGGAGGATTAAAAGATAAAGCAGTTTTCTTCCTTGAATACTTTTTTTTTCTACCAGAAACATGCAATAGATATGATTACATACATACATAGAGACACACATATTACAAGGTGACTTTACAATGGTCTGAGAACCAAAAAATTAAAGGAAAACTTCATGGAAAATATGATATCTGAACTGAACCCTAAAAAGAATAGAATTCTGAAAGGCAAAGTGAGGAAGTATTTACATGCCTTAGAGATAGTTTAGTTTAAACCATCATGACAGGTAAGAGATAATAGTCAAATTTACCTAGAACACATAAGAGATGAAAATAAGTAAAATAAGACTGGAAGGTTAGGTAAGAATCAGATTTTAGAGGGCTTTGAAAGGCAATATAAGGAGTTTGCATTTTATACCAAAAAGCAATAGGGAATTGCATGTGGTTTTGAGAATTCCATGGCCAGGTCTTTCTTTTATGAATTTATTTTGATAGGGGCATGGAAGAAGAATTGATCAGAAGAATGACTGGAAGAAAGATGTTCAATTAAGAATTACTACAATAATCCAAGTGAGAGGAAATGAAGAATTGCACATTAGAGTGTTGGTGATATGAATGTTAAAAAGAAAGTTTTTTTTAAAGCAATTGGGGTTAAGTAACTTGCTCAAGGTTACACAGCCAGGTATTTCTGGGTGGGTGCTAAGTGTCTGAGCCCAGATTCGATCCCAGGTCATCCCTACTCTGGTGCCGGTGCTCTTACTCACTGTGCTACCTGGCCACCCCAAGAAATGTTTTTTTTTTTTATTTTGGAGAAAAAAATCAAGAGGACCGAGTATTTCATTGCTTATAGGATATGAAGGATTAATAAGAGGAAAGAATAAATTTTAATGGCCAGGTAACAAAACTGAGTGACAGAGATGGTTATAGAGACTTTTAACATATAGCAAAATTCGGAGGAAAAATAATTTTTGGTGAGATGGTGGACTTGTTGCCTTTGAGGTGCTAAAGAGAAAAAAAAGTATACAGCTGAAAACGGGATGTGGGAGATTTGAGATGAGGAGAGAGACTGGGGATACATATCTTTTCGGATTGAGATGATAGTTGAACACTTGTGAATAGAGGGGATCAACAAGAGAGAGTTTAGAAAAAAACTAGAAGAGGAAGGGGTATTAGAGCCTCAAGTATCACACACCTGGAGAACTATAGATAGGTATCTTTAACATAATCTTTAGCATAATTACTGGTACTTTTATTTTGCCTTTCTTTTAGAACCAGATACCTTCTCAAACTCTTTCCAAATCTATTTTTGTTTTATTTTCTTCCTACTATTTTAGCTGATGGCTCTGAACCCTAAGTGAACCCTTTAAAGGGAATACACTTCAAACAGCCATTTCTCCACAGAACTGCATTACCGGGTAAGAGCAAACTGTGAAAGCAAAATTTATCTTTCAAAGTTTTCCTATGTCACTTTTTTATATGCTTATAATTTCTTTCACTCAGCTGTACATTCCTAAGAATCTGGGGCTTTTGTGACCCAATGATATAATACTTCATATTTCACTGAAAAATTGAAGCCATTCACCAAGCATTCCCACTTCTCTCTTCCATGCTTCAAATCACTTAAATGCCTCCTACTGCTATCTTCTCTTTTACCCCCTTTTCATACAAAGGGAAGACTCTTCTCCTTTCAAAGGCAAACCCTTCTACATGCTGAGTGACTCTATTCTATCTCACCTTGTACAGGAGTCTCTTCCTCTATAATTTATTTCAAATTAGTCTTCAATGTCTATTGACTGCTCCCCTACTGTCTACAAATAATTTAATTAACTTCCAAATATTCCAAAGACTGTCACTTGATCCATCCATCTATTCTACAAATTCTCCCATATTTCTTTTCTCTTTTGTGCATAAATTCATTAAGAAGCCTGTTTCCAGTCAACCTCATCTTTTTTCCTCACTCTCTTTCTAACTATATGCAATATAACATGGTGAAAAACATTATTATTCAAGTGAAATTGCTTCCTCCATAGTTACCAACAATGTACTAAATGTCAAATCTAATCACCTTTTCTTAATCCTCATACATTTTTTTACATCTCACTAACCTTTGACACTATTAATCACCTTTTATCCTTGATATTATCTTCTTCTCTTCCTCTCTATTCTTTTGCTTTGCTATCACATCAGTTCCCAAAGATTCACTTGTCTTTATTAAAATGATTATTAGATCTATTTGCTCAGCACCTAACTAATTAGTGTTCTACAGTCTAGTATCTCCAATTATCTAGTGAACATTTCAGCTAGATATTCTGTAGACCCCTTAAACTCAGTATGTTTGCAATGTAAATAAATTTCCTCCCCCCAAAAAAGGATACACCCTTTCCCTAACTTTATATATTAATGTTGAGGGTATTACCATCCCTCAGTTACCCAGCTTCCTAACCAAGGTGTCTTTCCTTATTCTTCACTTTTTGTCACTTCATTTTCAAATAGCTGCCTGGTCTTTGAATATCTCTTTTATTCACCCCTTTCTTTCCTTTGAAACTGCCATTACCCTGCTATAGCACTTTAACACCTCACACCAAGACTACTGCAACAGACTTATGCTTAGTTCTCTGCTTCATATTTCCTTCCATAGAAGTCCATCCTTTGTTCAGGTTGGAAAATGATATTCTTTAAGCAGGCATCTGACTATATCACCCACTATTCAATTAGTTATAGTCCCTTTTTACAAAATTAAGGATTAAATATAAGCCCTTTATAACCTGGTTTCTTCAGAGATTTACAATTTTCTCACACTTTAAGTATCAAATGTTTAATAAATATAGTTGATTGAGGAACTGGTATAGCTTTTCAGGTATGTCAAAACATTGCAATACCCTGTTCTATACAACCATTCTTATCCCATTTCAAATAATCACTTTTAAACTTTTATTTTTTTCATTCACTTCCATAAGATTTTGAGTTCTAAGTTTTCTCACCCTTCCTGCCCTGACTCATCCCCAAGACATTGTACAACCTGATATACGCTCCACACATACATTCATATTAAATATATTTTAACATTGGTCATGTTGTAAAGAAGAATTAGAATGATGGGAGGAACCATGATAAAAAAGAAACAAATAAAATATGCTTTCTTCTGCATTCAGATTCCATAGTTCTTTTTTTTCTTGATGTGGATAGCATTTTTCATCATGAATCTTTTAGAACTGTCTTAGATCCTTGATTTACTGAGAATAATTAACTCTACCAATGTAAGTCATCATACAATGTTATTGTTTCTGTGTACAATATTGTCCTGGTTCTGATCACTTGACTCAGCATCAGTTCATGTGGTTGGATTTATCTAGTTAGAGATGGGGAAGTTGAGGTCCCCCACTGGTATAGCTTTGCTATCTATTTCTTTCTGTAACTCCCTTAACTTCTCATCTAAGAATATGAATGTTATACCACTTGGTACATTGATGTTTAGTAATGATATTACTTCATTTTCTATGTTATCTTTTAGCAGGATGTATTTTCCTTCTTTATTTCTTTTGACTAGTTCTATTTTCACTTTAGCTTTGTCTGAGATCAGTATTTCTCCTTCTGCTTTTTTAACTTTAGCTGAAGCATAATATATTTTATTCCAGCCTTTTACTTTTATTCTATGTGTATCCCTCCACTTCAAATGTGTTTCTTGTAAACAATGTATTATAGAATTATGGTTTTCAATCTACTCGCTGTCCCCCCCCACTTTATTGTCCTCTGGAAACTGTCTGGCAAATGAGGGACAAACCAGGTGGCCCACATACCGACCCAGGCAAGCAGTTGAAACAACTCTCTTTACTGCCTATGTGCAAATGGACGTCCTAGAAAAGACCTGGGCCTCATCCTCCTTTAGTAACCCTGCTCTTCCCCCATACCTAAGAGTTCTCATTACTATCAGTCTCCCCACAGTGTGCACTGCAAAAGAAGAGAGCTTCAAATGTTCCTGTCTACCTGGGCATGGATGGAATGCCAGCATCTGTCACTATCACAGTCCCTGTCACCCCTGTAACTGTATCATCTTCTATCATCCTAACACTGGATACTGCCATTTACTGCCACCTGTTCCTGGGAAACTGATCCTAAATTCATCACTGTGAAGTCCTGGCAGCACCCTGACCTTGGCCGTGCTCCTTAGACATGAGGCCACGCAGCTGAGCTGGAACCTGCACCCAGTGAGGAAATGGACCCCAGAGATACTCCAATCTGGAACTCAGGTATCCCTTAGTGCCCAAAAAGACTAGGCTGTCCTCACCATCACCAATGTTTCCCAATATTGGGCAGGCTGGTATATATGCTGCTTTGTGTCCCAGGGTTTCTTGTGGGAGCTGCATCAGTAGGTGGAAGTGCCCCTGCAGGCCAAAGACATGCTTCGACAACCAAGGCAGTATTCTACTTCCTGCAATACCTTCTCTGGTTTCCAGTGGAGCTGCTGCTTCCCCAGCACAAATCTGACCTATGCTGCTTCCTGGAGCCCACAATAGCCACCTAATAGCACAGCACTCTTGCCCAGGACCCCTGACACAGTGTCTCCCTCTCGTTGTGGCAAGCTGCCCTGAAAATAATACCAACTACACCTGTAAACTGCAGATCCCTGGACTGGATAGACCCTGTGAGACCCCTATCTCTGTCTCCTATATTGGGGGCCAAGGTAAGTCAAAGAGGAAGGTGATGAAGTTCATTCCACAGCTGAAGAAGCTGTGAGTTCCCCCTGACTTATTAGCACTGTTGGGTAGTGTGAAGATCTTGGCCCAGGTGGTGATCAGGGCCAGGATAGAACTTAGCCACAAGACCTTGAAGATTGAGAAGCAGCAGGCTCTTCTAGGTATGATTAAGGCACTTTTCATTCTTACGCCCATTTTTGGTCTGACTTGGGTGCTGGGCTTGGACAGTGATGGACAGAGGCAATGAGATCCCTCACTACCTGTTCACAGTTCTTAATACTTCCCAGGGTCTCTTCATCCTATTCTTTGGCTGTCTTATGGATAAGAAGACACAAGAAGCATTGATCAAATATTTATGATGTATTCTTCCTGCTTTCTACACTGTGTCACTGTAGGCCACAAATAGAATGAGTGACTTGGAATCCAGCAAATGAAGAATGAAGAATGCTGGTTTTTGAAGAGATCTGGCTGAACATGTATCGAGAGTTGATTTACTGTCTTTTTTAATTCCAAAAAAATGAAATCAGCAACTTCAAATTTGCCTTTAGACTTGTTTTCCAAAGTTGAAGCTTTACAGATGTTTCATGCATTAAATATATACAAATTGGAGAATGGGAACCAATTCAAGAAACTTTATAAGCATAGCTTATGATCTGTTCAAAGTATGGAATAATTATTTAAGAGTATTAAGTGCAAAATTACAAAAAAAAATCAAAAGAGGAAAAGACAAACCTGGACTCTGATGTGGGACTGGCATAACTTCTTAAAAGTTTTATTAATAGATTTTGTTTTTACATCAGTCAATAACCTTCTTTCTTACTGCTCCATCCTTCTACAGTTTAAAACCAACATGTGGATTAGTAAATTTGTACAGTGTATGACTGAGTATATATACTCCAATTATTCTCCCCTCCACCACTATCCTAAAATATAGATATATAGATATAGTATATAGATATATAGATATACATATATGAAACCAGTGCAAACCTTTCCAATAAAATCACAATTTTTGCTTGAAAATAAAACAGTTACAAGCATCATTTTCCCATGTACGTATGTAAACAATTTGCCCTGAATCTGGGGGCGTGGGGGATAGAGCCAAGATGGCAGAACTGAAGTAGTAACTTTTCTAAGCTCCTCCATGAATCCTGTCACTAAACTTTAAAAAGTGAATCTGAATGGATTTTGGAGTGACAGAATCCACTGGGCGATGGAGCTTGGGAAAGTGCCCACATGGGTTGGGGAGGGGGAGCCCAGGGCATGCTGGGCCAAACCAACCCTGACTAGAGAGCAGACTACAGAAGAGTGAGAAGGAGCACCAGCCAGCAGATTCACCTACCTTAAGGGTGATTTGCAGCTGTCTGACCAGCATCTCACCACAGGATGGGAGGATCCATCAGAGCAGGGCCCTCAGCAGAGACAGCAACTTCTCCTGGGGCTATCAGCCAACAGACTGAAAATTTAAAAATTACCTGCCTAATTTTTCAGAGGTCAACATGGCAAAGTAAACTCTAGCTGCTCTAATTGCCCCTCCCTGACATATAAAACCAAGAGAAAAATGTCCCACTGAGAGTAAAATCCTGAAATAGTAGAAATAGTCTCAGGCTTAGGAGTTATGGAGAAAGGGTGTAACAAAGGCAGTAAGGAGTCTGAAGTGAAGGGCTGGAGGGGTCCCAATGAGCCTTATCTCACCTGATCAGCAAAAGCCTGCCTGAGCTGTAGCCCAGGGACATAGAGGCAGAAATCTGAAGAGGTCAGACCAGGACTTCCCCATAGATTAATCTGTGAGCCTCAGGGCAACTCAGGGGAAACACTGAGAGTCCTGGCCTTGGCTTTAATCAAGACACCCAGAGGATACAGCACACAAAGCCAACAATCAGGCATCTAGCTCCCAGCCTGAGAACCTTGGGTCAGAGTCCTCTGTACCCCAGGAACAAAAATACACTTTAAAGGACAGGAAATAGGCAATAACAATAGGCTGGAAGCAACTTGCAAAGGCAAGACCAAAGACAATAGAATCTTATTATTCTGAACTATAAGAATCACTTTCAGGAGACACCATGGACTCTGTGTCCACACCTGAGAACACAGATGGAAATATGAAGTGGTTTCAAGCCCAAAAAGCATTCTTGGAGGAGCTCAAGAAAGATTTTAAAAGACACATTAGAGAAGGAGAAGATAAATTTAAATCGACAGTGACCAAACTGGAAAAAAAAAATTCTCACTGAGGAAAAAATAAATCCTTAAAAAGTAAAATTTGTGAACTAACTGGAGAAAATACTTCCCTAAAAATACCTTCAAAGACTGACTGAAGAAAATAATTCAATAAAATTTTTTATGAGTCAAATAAAAGCTCAGTATTCTATGTTGCACCAAAAGTCAATCAAACAAAACATGAAGATTGAAAAATTGGAAGAAAGTGTAAAATATCTTACTAGAAAAAAAAAATGACCAGGACAACAAATCCAGGAGAGATATCTTAAGAATTACTGGTCTATAGGAAATCCATGAAGAATAAAACAACGTGGACAACATCCTCCAAGATATTGTCAAAGAAAATGGTCCTGAAGTCTTAGAATTAGAAGGTAAAATAGTTATTGAAAGAATTCACTGGTCTCCTCCTGAAAGAGATCCCCAATTGAAAACTCCAAGAAATATAGTAGTCAAATTCCAGAATTACAATATTAAGAAGAAAATATTGCAAACAGCCAAAAAGAAAAAAAAATAAATATCATGGAACTACAGATAGAAATACACAGGACCTAGTAGCTTCTACATTAAAAATCAGAGGGTTTGGAATTTGATAATTCATAAGACAAAAAAGCTAGGACTGCAACCAAGGATTAAATAACTGGCAAAACTGAGTATAATCTTTCAGGCAAGGAGATGGTCATTCAATGAAATAAGGGACTTCAAGACTTTCCTGATGAAAAAAAAACACAGAATTCAATGGAATATTTGATCTCCAATTACAAGACTCAAGAAAGTCATAAAAACATAAACAAGGAAAACACACTCACACACACATACATGTACACACGGACACATGCAAATAATGGTATGCAATAAGAGAAAACTGTTTACATACATATATGAAAAGCTGATAACTGTCAATATTGAAATTTATATGAATATCATGACCTTTAAAAGGGATCTATATAGATAGAGGGTGTGGGTATAAATGAACTAATCTGATGATTAAAAAAAACTTATTAAGTGGTTCAAAGGGATTGTAATGGGATAAAAGGAAAGAATAAGGCAGAAAAGGTAAATTATTCCATACCAAAAAGCATAAAAAATGTACTATAGTAGAGGGGAAACAAAGAGGGAGAGGAACATCATTTGAACATTATTCTCACTGGTTCAAAGAGGGATCAACATAACAGCTAAGTTTAAGATTCTAATGTGAAAAGACACAAAAACTGATTAAATTGAATGAAAGGAGGAAGGGAGAGGAGCAGTATATGAAGTTTACTCTCATTGGTTTGGGGTTAAAGGGGGAATAACATACTCTGATAAGTACAAAAATCTATTCTGTCTTATAGGCAGTATGAAGGTAAGGGGGAGATTAAAATGGGGGGATTAGAAGGGAGGGAAATAGCAGTAAGGGCAGAGGGTAGGTAAAGAAAGGGGGGCACATGTAGAGAACACTAAGGGAGGTGGTGGTCAAAAGGAAAACCCTTAAGGAGGGGAAAGGGGAAGGAAAAACACAACCAAAAGCAGGGTAGGGAAGAGGATCGAGGGAAAGATAAAGATAGTAATCATAACTGTGAATGTGAATGGGGTGAACTCTCCCATAAAACAGAGGTGGATAGCTGAATGGATTAAAAGCCATAATCCTACAATATGCTATCTACAAGAAACATATTTGAAATGAAGGGATACATAGAGGGTAAAGATAAAAGGCTGGAGTAGAATATATTATTTTTCAGATAAGTTAAAAAAAAAGCAGAGCTAGCAATCCTTATCTCAGATAAAGCAAAAGAAAAATATAGATCTAATTAAAAGACATAAGGAAGGAAACTATATCCTGCTAAAAGTGACCATAAACAATGATGCAATATCATTAGTTAACATACATGCACCAAGTGGTATAGTGTTTAAATTTCTAGAGGAGAAATTAAGGGAATAACAGGAAGAAATAGATAGCAAAACTATATTAGTGGGGGACCTTAATCTTCCCCTCTCTGAACTTGATAAATCTAACCTCAATATAAACAAGAAGGAAGTGAAGGAGGTGAATAGGATTTTAGAGAGGCTAGATATGATAAAACCCTGGAGAAAACTGAATGGGGATAAAAATGAACATACTTTCTTCTCAGTGTTCCTGGCACATAATCAAAAATCAATCAGGTACTAGAGAATAAAAACTGCACAATACAGTGCAGAAGGGCAGAAATATTAAATGCTTCCTTCTCACATCATGATGCAAGAAAAGTCATATGCAATAAAGACCCATGGTAAGATAGACTAAAAACTAATTGGAAATTAAAACAATTTAATCTTAAAGAATGAGTGGATCAAGTAAGAAATCACAGAAACAATAAGTAACTTCATTCAAGAGAATGACAATAATGAGACAGCATAGCAAAATTTGTGGGATGCAGCAAAGGCAGTTCTTAGGGAAACTTTATAACCCTGAGTGCATACATGAATAAATTAGAGAAAATGGAGGTCAATGAACTGGTATAAAATTGAAAAACCTAGAAAAAAAACAAATTGAAAATCCCCAGTTAAATACTAAATTAGAAATACTGAAAACCAAAGTAGAGATTAATAAAATTGAAATTAAGAACTATTGAATGAATAATAAAACAGAGTGGGTTTTATGATTTTAAAAAAATTGATATACCCTTAGTAAATATGATAAAAAAAGAAAGAAGAAAACTAAATTATGAGTATCAAAAATGAGAAAAGTGACTCTGCCTCCAATGAAGAGGAAATTAAAATAATAATTAGGAATTATTGTTCCCAATTGTATGCACATAAATTTGACAATTTTAGTGAAATGTATGAATATTTTACAAAAATAAAAGTTGCCACAATTAACTGAAGAGTGAGTAAATTATTAAATAACCCAATCTTAACAAAAAGAAATCGAAGAAGCCATCAGTGAACTCCTTAGGAAAAAATCTCCAGGGCCTGATTGATTTACTAGTGAATTCTATTAAACATTTAAGGAACAATTGTTCCAATACTCTACAAACATTTGGGAAAATTAGCTAAGAAGGAGTCCTACAAATTCTTTTTATGACACAAATATGGTACTGATACCTAAATCAGAAAGAGAAAAACAACAGAAAGAAAATTATACACCAATTTCCCTCATGAATATAGATGCAAAAATTTTAAATAAAATGATAGCTAAAAGACTAAAATTGCTAAAAGCAATTTATCTCAAGAATAATACACTTTGATCAGGTAGGTGGGTTTATATGTATAGATAGATAGATAGATCAATAGATCGATTGATAGATAGATAGATAGATAGACATAGTGTGTATATGTTTTTGTGTATATGTATATATAAACAAAGGGCACAGGATCAGTTGAATAGGAAGGGATGATATCTAAAATATAAAATGAAGAGGTGAGAGAAGAATATATTTGGAGAAGGAGAAAGGGAGAGATAAAATAGGGTAAATTATCTCCCTTAAAAGAGGCAAGAAATGCTATTACAATTAAAGGGAAGAAAAAGGAGGTGAAAGGCATTGCATCAACCTTATTCTCATTGGATTTGGCTTAAGTAGGAAATAATACAATCAATTGGCTATGTCATTCAATTGCTAAGGAAAGTAGGGGGAAGGAGATAAGAGGGGGACTATGGAAAGGAAGAGAGATTGGGGAGGGGGATAGTCATAAGAAAGTACTTTTGAAAAGGGTCAGGGTCAATGGAGAAAATAGAATTAATGGTGTGGTGGGATAGAATGGAGGGAAATAGTCTTCCAAAATATGACAAGTATGGGAATGTATTGCATAACTACACATGTATATCATCTATTGAATTGCTTCTCTTCCCAGTGGGGGTGGATGAGGAGAGAAGAAGGGAGAGTATCTGGAACTTAAGATTTTTAAACAAATGTCAGTCACCTACCCAGCAAAACTTAGTATAATGGTTCAGGGGAAATATGGATGGTCATTCAGTGGAATAGAGGACTTTCAAGGATTCTGGATGAAAAATAATACAGTTGAATAGAAAACACCCACCTATACATACATACACCCCCCCCCACACACACACACATACACATTCCTTTCAACAATCCTAATACTGAGAAAAGTCTCATGAGTTACAAATATCATTTTCACATGTGGGAATGTAAACAGTTCAACTGTAATAAGTTCCTTACAATTTCTCTTTCTTGAGAGCCTGTAATATTTTCTCCTTGACCTGGGTACTCTGGAATTTGGCTATAATATTCCTAGCAGTTTTCTTTTGGGGATCTTTATCAAGAAGCAGTCTGTGAATTCTTTCAATTTCTATTTTACCCTCTGGTTGTAGAATATCAGGACAGTTTTCCTTGATAATTTCTTGCAAGATGATGTCTAGGCTGTTTTTTATCACAGCTTTCAGGAAGTCTAATAATTTTAAAATTATGTATCCTTGGATGTATTTTCAAGGTTAGTGATTTGTCCAATGAGTTGCTTTCTATTTTTTTTTCATTCTTTTGGATCTGTTTTATATTATCTGGATTTCTCATAAAATCATTAGCTTCCTTTTCCTTCAATCTAATTTTGAAGGAATTATTTCTTTCAGTGAGGTTTTAAATTTCCTTTTCCATCTGGCCAATTTTTCTTTTTAAGTCATTCCCCTCATTGTTTTTTTGGATATCTTTTTTGCCATTTGAATTAGTCTATTTTTTGGCTTCTTTTTTTGGGAGGTAGGAATGGAAGGCAATTGGATTTATGTGACTTGCCCAAAGTCACACGGCTAGTAAATGTGCCAAGTGTCTGAGGCTGGATTTGAACTCAGGTCCTCCTGACTCTGGGGCCAGTGCTCTATTCACTGTGCCACCTGGCTGCCCCAAGTCTATTTTTAAGGCATTATTTTCTTCAGTATTTGGGGGGGGGTCTCCTTTAGCAAGTTGTTAAGTCATTTTTCATGATTTTTTGCATCACTCTCATTTCTCTTCACAATTTTTCCTCCACTTCTCTTACCTGATTTTCAAAATTCTTGAATTCCTCCATGGTCTGCAACCAGTCCTTATTGTTCTTGGAGGCTTTTGATGCAGATGTTTTGCTTTCCTTGTCTTCTTCTGGTTCTATGTTTTAATCTTCTTTGTTGCCAAAGTACGATTTTATAGTCTGATTTCTCTTCCTCTGTTTGCTCATCTTACCAGTCAATTTCTTGACTTTTAAGCTCTTTGCCATATTAGAACTCTGCTTTCACAGTAGAGAGTCTTGTATCTCAATTCTCTAGGGTTCTGCACAATTTTTGTCAAAGCCTTTTCTAGGCACTGCCTCAGAACTGTGAGGAGAATTGCTTCTCCACAGCCTCAACAGGTTGTGCCACGTCAGTGCTCCTCCTCACCCAGGGACTGGCACCCAACACTGCAACCCAGATCCAAGCAGGGCAAAGCAAGAGAATCCTGCTTCAGCACCAGCAAAGAGATTCCTGCAATTACTCTCTAGTCAGCCTCTTGTGCCCCTCTCCCCCATCTGTGGGTCTGAAGTCTTGGAATAAGCCACCCTAGTGCCACAGCCCCAACCTCCTCCACTGTCCTGGGGGCAAGTCCTGAACCATGGTCTTCTCTCATCCAGATCCCACTGAGTTTCTCCACTGACCTTTTACTTTCCCTTTGGTGTTTAGGGGTTCAGAAGTCTGGAAACTGCTGCAGTTGCCAGCGATTCAGTCCCCTGAGGTCTGCTTCAGCCTGTCTATGCCTCTATTCTGTGTTGTTGTGGCCTATGTGGGAGTGTACTCTGCTTCCAGTCTGGTGCAACAAACCCTTCCTATAGGATTTTGAGATTGTCCTCAGCTGTAGATGTATTTCACTCTTTTATTTTGTCATTTCTGTTACTCTCATATTTGTTTAGAGTCATTTTTAAAGGTATTGGAGATAATTGGACAATCTCAAGTTAGTTATTGCTTTAACTCTGCCATTTGTCTCCCCTCCCAATTCTACTTTTTGAGGAATTGTTTTCTTCAGTGTATTTGTTTTCCATTTAGTCAATTGTATTTTTTAAAGAATTGTTTTCTACAATCAATTTTTGTTCTTCCTCTTCCAAACTGTTGACTCTCTCTTTCACACTTCTCATTTATTTACTCAGTTTTTCATCTCCCTCTCTTATTTGACTTTAAAATCCTTCTTGAATTTTTCCAAGAAGGCTTTTGTGACTTGAGACCAGTTCATATGCCCTTTTGAGGTTTCAGATGTAGATATATTGAACATGTTGTCATTCTCTGAATTTGTGTTTTCATCTTCCCTTGCCTTATAGAGAGAATCTATGGTCATTATCTGTTTCTGCATTTTATTTATGATCTTTGCATATTTCCTGGCTTTTAAAGTTCAGCTCTCCTGTTGGAGGGAGCAGTATTCCAAGTTTCTTGTGCTGGGGACCAAGGATCTGGTCACTGGTTTTCTGTGCTTGTGCCCCAAGCTATGTAGCTACGTAGATCTAGTACCTTAACTAGTGCTGAGACAGGGTCCTCATGGCGGTGCTTGGAATATGCTGAGGTTAGGTGGGTTTTTTCTGTGTTTCCCTGATTTTAACCTTTCTTTCCATTCTCACTGTAAATGGTACATAATAAAGCCTTAATTAATGCTTAATTAATCAATAAAAATTGACTTAATTTGACTTCACAGAAAACTAATTTGTAAATTATAAACTTCTCTGTCAATTTATATTTCTATTATCAATGGCAAAAAAATTTTGGGAAAAAGAGAAAGATGTTGGGGGAAAAGAGAAACTTTGTGGCGGGTTTTGTTTTGTTCTTAATACAACTTTACTGTTTTCCAAATACATGTAAAGGTAGTTTTCAACATTTATCTTTCTAAGATTTTGAGCACCAAATTTTTTCTCTGCAACTTCGTTCCCATCCCCTCCCCAATACAAGAATTAATCTGATATAGGTTATACAATGTATGATCATGTTAAACATTTCCACATTTTTCATGTTATGAAAGAAAACTCAGAAAAGAAAAAGGAAAAAAAAAACTTGAGAAAAAAAGGGAAAATAGTATACTTTAATCTGCATTCAAACTCCACAGTTTTTTTTCTCTAGAAAAACAGCATTTTTCAGCAAAAATTGGAACTGTCCTGGATCATTGCATTACTGAGAGGAGCTGAGTCTATCATAGCTAATCATCATACCAATTTGCTGTTACTGTGTACAGTATTTCTCTGGCTCTGTTCTCTTCAGTCAGCATCAGTTCATGTAAATCTTTCCACATTTTTTTCTCAAATTTGCCTGCTCATCATTTCTTATAGCATGATAGTATTCCATTAAATTCAAACTTGTTCAGCCATTCCCCAACTAATGGGCATCCCTCACTTTCAAATTTTTTGCCCCACAGAAAGAGTTCCTATAGGGGGTGGCTAGGTGGCCCATTGAGTAGAGCAGCAGCCCTGAAGTCAGGTGGACCCGAGTTCAAATATGGCCTCAGACACTTAACACAAAAACTAGCCGTGTGACCTTTGGCAAGTCACTTAACCCCAATTACCCACCAAAAAGCAAAAACAAAATTAAAAAAAAGAGCTCCTGTAATACTTAGTTGCATGTGGGTCCTTTTCCTTTTTATGATGTCTTTACAATATAGAACAATTAGTGGTATTGCTTGATCAAAGATTATGCACAGTTAGAATGCCCTTTGGAAATTATTTCAAATTGTTCTCTAGGATAGTGTAATGGTAGAAGGAACAGAGCTTGAATCCAGATTGAAGCAAACTACCTGCTCTCTTTCTATTTCTTGCTTGGTTTTGTTTCCTCTTTCCCATTGTTCATTCCATCTGATACAATCCTTCTTTGTAACCTGACTAATATCTAATGTGAAAGTATCTGCAGATACTATACTTGATTGTATGCTGCCATGGCAGGGGGGCAGGAGGGGGAGAAAATTTGAAACTTAACTTTGGATCTGCATCTTGTAAATTAAAAGTAAGCAAACAAATTGATAAAGACCAAAAATTAAAAAAAAATCCCAAGCTTTATTTTCCTTCTAATCCTTGCTGTATTCATTTTATTTGTGAAATCCTTTTGGTTTAATGTAATTAGAATTAACTATTTTGCATTTCATAAAGTTCTCTATCTCTTGTTTGGTCATAAATTCTTCCCTTTTCCATTGATCTAAGCAGTAAACTATTGCTTGCTCTCCTAATCTGCTGACAGTATCAGTCTTTATTTCTAAATCATATACCTTTTTTTTTTTTTTTTACTATTTTAGTATATGCTTTAAGATGTTTGTCTATACCTAGTTTCTGCCATACTGTTTTCCAATTTTTACAGCAGCTTTTGTCAAATAGTGAGTTCTTATCACAGAAGCTAGAGTCTCTGGGTTTATCAAATAGTAGACTACTGAAGTCATTGACTACTGTGTCTTGTGTACCTAACATAATCCGCTGATTCACCCCTCTATTTCTTAACAAGTACCAAACGTTTTGATGACTGCCATTTTATAATATAGTTTACATTTGATATGGCAAATCCACCTTCCTTGTTATTTTTTTTTCCTTTAATGTCCTTGATTTTCTTGTCCTTTTGTTCTTCCAAATGAAATTTATTTTTTTCTTCCTCTATAAACAAATGTTTTGGTCATTTAATTGGTATAACACTGAATACTGAATTTAATTTTGGTAGAATTGTTATTTTTCTTATATTAGCTCAACTTACCCATAAGCAATTGATACTTCCCAAATGTTTGGATCTGATCTTATTTGTGTGAGAATTGTTTTTTAACTGCATTCATATATTTCCTGGGTTTGTATTGTCAAGTAAACTCCTAAAATTTTATATTTTTTACAATTATTTTAAATGGAATTTCTCTTTCTATTTCTTGCTGCTGGGTTTTGTTGGTAATGCAAAATAAATGTGGATGCTTTATGGGGGATTATGCTATATCCTAAAACTTTGCTAAAAATATTCAGTTGTTTCCAGCAGTTTTTTAGTTGATTCTCTAGAATTTACAAAGTATACCATCACAGCATCTGCAATGAATGATAATTTGTTTCCTCACCACCTATTCTAATTACTTCAATGTCTTTTCCTTAGGGTTAAATTGAACGTTTCTATAACAATATCAAACAATACTGATCATAATGGGCATGCTTATTTCAACCTTGATATTAATGGAAATAGAATACTTGAAAGTCCCCTCTTTCATTGAATGACCACATTTTCTCCTGAAGCATTATACTCACTATTGCTGGGCAGGTGATTCTTGGCTTAATTCTAGCTCCTTGGAAGTCCAGAATATCA
Source organism: Petaurus breviceps papuanus (assembly GCF_028583685.1). NCBI lineage: Eukaryota > Metazoa > Chordata > Mammalia > Diprotodontia > Petauridae > Petaurus > Petaurus breviceps. The sequence goes on along the minus strand of NW_027186315.1, from coordinate 2,348,084 downwards.
TGTTCCAAGCCCTTTGGTCCCTTAATGGTGTAGCTCATAGATCTGGTATTATCCTCATTGTGTTTCCACAATACTCAAATTGTTTCTTCCTGACAGCTTGTAATATTTTCTCCTTGAACTGGCAACTCTGGAATTTGGCTATGATATTACTAAGAGTGTTCTTTTTGAGATCTTTTTCAAGAGGCAATTGGTGAATTCTTTCCATTTAAATTTTACCCTCTGGTTCTAGAATATCCTGGCAATTTTTTTTGAGAATTTCTTGAAAGATGATTTCTAGTCTCATTTTTGATCATGTCTTTCATTCAGGAAGTCTCATAATTTCATTTTAATTATCTCTCCTGGATCTATTTTCCAGATCAGTGGCTTTTCCAGTTAGATATTCCACACTGCCTTTTATTTTTTTTTCATTTATTTGGATCTGTTTTATAGTATCTTGATTTCTTATAAAGTCATTAGCTTCCATTTGCTCCAATATTTTTTTGAAGGAATTATTAACTTCAATGAGCTTTTGAAAATCCTTTTCTTTCTGGCCAATTTGTTTCTTTCTTTCTTTTTTTCCCAAATGCTTTATTAAAATTTGATTTACATCATTCATTTCCACTAGATTTTGAGTTACAAATTTCCTTCCCGTTTTTCCCCTACCCATCTCCCAAAAATAGCAGTCCCACAGTATATCCCCTCCTCCAAACTGCTCTCTCCCATATTTTCTCCCATACCTCTTTCAACTTTTCCAGTGGATCTCTATGTGCCAGTGCCTGTATATCTTATTTCCCAATTACATGTAAAATAGTATTAATAATAATAAATATTTGATTTTAAAAGTTTGAATTACAGACTCATTCCCTTCCTCCCTTGTCACCCACCATTACTGGGAAGATAAGCAGTTCAGTATAGGATGTACATGTATGCCTAATGTAAAATAATGACATTGTAGATATGTTGTAAAAGACTGGCTATATTTCCCTCCCTCCTATCCCACCTCCCACTGGTTCTGTTCTCTACTTTGATCCCTTCCCTTTGCAAAAGTGGGTGCTTCCATCTTCCCTTCCCCAAGCCTGCCCACCCTTCCATAATCCCCCTTCTCATCACCTTCCCACCCTACTCTCCTGGAGGGGGAGATAACCTATTTAGTGTATTTCATTCCCTCCCCAAGCCAAATTCAATGGGAATAAGGTTGACCCATTCCCTTTTGCCTGACTATTCTTCCCCTCCATTGTAACCATTTTCCCTTTACTCTTCTGTATGATATAGTTTACCCCATTCTGGCTCTTCCCCTCTCCTCTCATTATATTCCTCTCTCACCTCTTAATTTCAACTTCTAAGTATAATCTCTTCCTGTTAAATTGTTCCTGTGCCCTCTATCTATGTATACCTGTGAGTATATATTCACACATTCACATATGTATTCATATGCCCATATACCCTCATGTATATATATATATATATTTCTATTCCCTTCAACTACTGAGAAAAGTTTCATAAGTTACAATTATTGTTTTTCCATGTAGGAATGTTAATAGTTCAACTTTGATAAGTTCCTCATGATTTCTTTTCCCCATTTACCTTCTCATGCTTCTCTTGCTTCTTGTATCTGAATGTCAAATTTTCTGTTCAACTCTGGTTTTTTCAGCAAGAATGCTTGAAAGTCCTCCATTCCACTGAATGACCATATCCTCACCTGAAACATTATACTCAGTTTTGCTGGGTAAGTGACTCTTGGTTTTAATCCCAGCTCCTTTGCCCTCTGGAATATCATATTCCAAGCCCTTTGATCCCTGAGTGTAGAAGCTGCCAGATCCTGGGTTATCTTGAATGTATTTCCACAATATTCAAATTGTTTCATCCTGACTGCTTGTAATATTCTCTTTTTAAACTGGGAATTCTGGAACCTGGCTATAATATTTCTAGGAGAATTTGGGGGGGATCTTTTTCAGGAGGTGATCAGTGGATTCTTTCAAGCTCTATTTTGCCTTCTGGTTCTAAAGCATCAGGGCAGTTTTCTTTGAGAACTTCCTGGAGGATGATTTCTAGGTTCTTACTTTGATCATGGCTTTCAGGTAGTCCAATAATTTTTAAATTATCTCTCCTGGATCTATTTTCCAGGTCAGTGGTTTTTCCAATGAGATATTTCACATTGCCTTCTATTTCATTTGTTTGGATCTGCTTAACTGCATCTTGATTTCTCATGAAGCCATTAGCTTCCATTTGCTCTAGTCCAATTCTGAAGCAATGATTGACCTCATTGAGCTTTTGAGATTCTTTTTCCATTTGGCAAATTCAGCTTTTTTAAGGCATTCTTCTCCTCATTGCCTTTTTGAGCCTCTTTTGCCATTTGAGTCAGTCTGTTTTTTAAAGCGTTATTTTCCTTAGTCAGGCTGTTGACTCTCATTTCATAATTTTCTTGCATTGTTCTCATTTCTCTTCCTAATTTTTCCTCCACTTCCCTTATCTGCTTCTTAAGGTCCTCTATGGCCTGTAACCAGCTTGTATTTTCCTTTGAAGCTTTTGGTGCAGGAGTTCTGACTTCACTGTCTTCCTCCTGTTCCATGCTTTGCTCCTTTTTGTCCCCCAAATAGGAGTCTAATGTTGGAATCTTCTGTCTTCTTTGTTTCCTTTGCCTGGTTTTGTAGCCCCTCAGTCATTTGACCACTGAGCTTTTTTCCATGGTAGGACTCTGCCACCAGACAGTGGAGCTTTTGTCCCAAATGCTGGGGTATTCTCAGTTGCCAGAGGTTTTAGATGGGTGACCTCTCTGAAACCTCCACATGCTCTGGCAAGCTGGACATACACCCCAGGGCCTCCACCCTAGACTGCAATCCAGATCCAAGCAGGTTAAAGTAAGAGCGATTACCCCTCAGACTGGTGCTTGGTCCCCCTACACTCTGCAGGCCAGGAGCTGAAGCTGCCATGTGGCCCTGGGGGCAAAGGCCGCACACTCCCACTTACTTGGTCCCAAAATTCAGTGTGCACTGACCTCTCATTTTGTCCTTCGCATCTATGTGTTGATAATTCTGGAAACGGCTACAGATGCTGCTGATCTGGTGTCCCTCCAGCTGGCAACTGGTCTGGCCTGTCCTGGGGCTAAAGCCTTGGTTGTGGGCCTGGGCTCAGCTCCTAGAGTGCTGCACTGGCCGATTCCTGCCAGCCTGTCGTGCTGTCCTCAGGGGGGAGGTTAGCTTCTCTGTGTCATTTTGTGGGTCCTGAAGCTCCAAAGTTTGTTTAGAGTCCCCTTTTTACATAGTTTGGGGAAGGTGGAAGCTGGAGCAGCGGGGAGGTCCTGCTTCTACTCCGCCATCTTGACTCTGCCTGCCCTGGCCATTTTTTTAAGGTGTTTTTCTCCTCATTGGCTTTTTGGGCTTCTTTTGCCATTTGAATTATTCTCTTTTGTAAGGTGTTATTTTCTTATGAATTTTTTGGGTCTCCTTTAGCAGGCTGTTGACTCCCTTTTTGTGATTTTTTTCCATCATTCCCATTTTTCTTCCCACTTTTTCCTCTACTTCTCTTACTTGATTTTCAAAATCCTTCTTTAGCCACTGCATGTCCTATAACCAGTTCATATTTTTCTTGGAAGTTTTTGATGCAGGAGTTTTGATTTCACTGACTTCTTCTGGTTCCATGTTTTGACCCCTTTTGTCACCACAAAAGGATTCTATGGTCTGATTGTGCTTCCTGAGCTTGCCTGCCAATTACTTGAATTTTGAGCTCTTTGCCACAATAGAACTCTGCTTCCAGAAAAGAGAGAGCTGTGTTTTAGCAAATGTTGTCAGAGGTATGAGGAAGGTGCCCTCTCCACAGCTACCACAATCTGTGGCACACTGGCCACACACCCCAGGACCACCACCCAAGACCATGATCCAGATCCAAGCAGGTCAAAACAAGAATGATTACCCTCTGAATGGTCTCTTAGTCTCCCTACAATCTGCAGGCCAGGATCTCTGGAGGCATTCACCTGTCAGCAGCTGCAGCCACTGTGCATCTTCCACATATTGGCCCAAAGGCAGGGGCCAGGAACAAGCTCTCCTCCAACCAGCTCCAAAGGACTTCTAGCAATGACCTTTTACTCTCTCTCTCTGTCTGTCTCTCTCTGTCTCTCTGTCTCTCTCTCTGTCTCTCTCTCTGTCTCTCTCTCTCTCTCTCTTTCTCTCTCTCTCTCTGTCTCTCTCCCTGTCTGTCTCTCTCTGTCTCTGTCTCTCTCTGTCTCTCTCTCTGTCTCTGTCTCTCTCTGTCTCTCTCTCTCTCTGTCTCTCTCTGTCTCTGTCTCTGTCTCTCTGTCTCTCTGTCTCTCTGTCTCTCTCTGTCTCTCTGTCTCTCTCTGTCTCTCTGTCTCTCTCTGTCTCTCTCTCTGTCTCTCTCTCTGTCTCTCTCTCTGTCTCTCTGTCTCTCTGTCTGTCTCTCTCTCTCTCTCTCTCTCTGTCTCTCTCTCTCTCTCTCTCTGTCTCTCTGTCTCTCTCTGGAATTTATGGGTTGAGAATTCTGTAAACCACCACAGCTGCTGGTGAGTCACTCCCCTGAAGCTGCTTCGGGCTGGGGTGCTGCTGGTCAGGGGCCAACCTGGGTCTTTGACTGCATGGTTCATGTGGGACTGATCTCAGGTTCCAGCTTGGTGCGACAGATCGATCCTGTTGGCCTGTCAGGCTGCCTTCAGTGAGAGGTTTCTTTATCTCTGTTACCTTGGGAGTTCTGTACCTCTAAAACTGTTTAGAGTTATATTTTACAGGTATTGGAGGTGGTTGGGGTGGGAGCTCCAACATGTTATTACTTGTATTCCACCATCTTGGCTCTGCCCCATGACCCCATTTTGTTCTTTAATGTATAAGCTGATACGTTCTATGTAATTCTGACTGCAGTTTGTTGATATTGAATTCTTTATTTTTGGCTACCTGCAGAATTTTCTCCTTGACCTGATAATTCTGGAAGTTCATTCCCTGGAGCTTTCATTTTTGGATCTCTTTCAGGAATTCATGGATTCTTTCAAAGACCATTTTACTTGTTGGTTACATGATATCAGGGCAGCTATCCTTAATAATTTCTTGAAAGATGCTATCAAGGCCTTTTTTTTTCTTTAATCATGGGTTATTGGTAGTCCAATAATTCTTGATTGCCTTTCCAATGAGGCTTTTTCGTCTATTTTTTCATAATTTTCACTTTGTTTGACTTGTTTTTTTTTTAATATTTACTATTAGTTCACAACATTCAGTTCCACAAGTTTTTTATTTCCAAATTTCTTCCCTCCTCCCCCCACCATTGCAGCATTCAATGGGATATACGTTCCACATATACTTTCACATTAAACATTAGTCAAGTTGTAAAGAAGAATTATAACCAATGGAGTGAATGAGAAAGAAGGAACAAAACAAAACAAACAAAGAGAGAGTGAATAGTTTGCTTCAATCTGCATTCAGACTCCATAATTCTTTCTCTGGATATGGAGAGCCTTTTTTTTTTTTTACTTTCACATTATACATTAGTCAGGTTATAAAGATGGATTGTATCAGATGGAATGAAAAATGATAAAGAAGACATAAAACCAAACAAGAGAAAGAAAAATATCAGGTATTTGCTTCCACCTGGATATAAACTCAGTTCTTTCTAGTTCTTTCTCTGGATGCACATTTTTCTCTCCATCATGAGTCTTTTGGGATTGACTTCTATCACTGCATTGCTGAGAAGAGTCCAGTCTATCAAAGTTGATGATCACACATACGTTGTGTATGTAATTGTGTACACATTTCTCCTGGTTCTACTCTTCTTACTCAGCATCAGTTTGTATAAGCCTCTCCAGGTAAATATGAAGACTGTCTGCTCCTCGTTTCTTATGCCAAAATAGTATTCCATAACATGCATATACCACAACTTGTTCATCTATTCTGCAATTGATGGGCACCCCCATTAAATTTGAATTCTTTTCAAACACAAAAAGAGCTGCTATAAACATTTTTGTACATATGGGTCTTCTTCCCACGTCTATGATATCTTTGGGATATAATAATAGGAGTGGTATTGCTGGGTCAAAGGATATGAAAGTATTTATAGCCTTTTTGTGCATTATTCCAGATTGCTCTCCAGAAAAGCTGGATCAGTTCACAACTCCACCAGCAATGCATTAGTGTTCCAATTTACCGACATCCTCTCCAGCATTTGTCCTTATCCTGTTTTGTCATCTTAGCCGATATGACTGGTGAGATGTGGTACCTCAGAGTTGTTTTGATTTGCATTTCTCTAATCAATAGTGATTTAGAGCGTCTCTCTTCATGTGCTTATAGATATCTTTAATTTCTTTCTCTGAATATTGCCTGTTCATATCTTTTGACCATTTATCAATTGGGGAATGACTTGTATTTTTATAATTTTGACTTAATTCTCTGTATTGAGTCCTTTGTAAGGGACATAGGTTGTAAGGATTCTTTTCCAATTTCCCACCTCCCTCTTATTCTTGGTTACATTTGGCTTTGTTTGTACAGCAGCTTTTCAATTTCATGTAGTCAAAATTATCCATTTTATATTTTATAATGTTCTCTAATTCTTGTTTAGTCATAACGTCTTTTCCTCTCCATAATCTGACAAGTAGACTATTACTTGTTTTAAGAGACTGCTTATCTTATCAAGCTTTATACCTAGATCATGCACCCATTTAGACTTGATTTTGCTATATGGTGTTAGATAATGGTGTATGCCCATTTTCTGCCATAGTATATTATAGTTCTCCCAGAAGATTTTGTCAAATAGTGACTTCTTACCCTACAAACCAGGGTCTGGGGGTTTATCAAACAATATATTACTATAGTCATTGACTTCTGAATCTCATGTGCCTAATCTATTCCATTGATCCACTATTCTATTCCTCAGCCAATACCAAGTAATTTTGATGACTGCTGCTTTATAATACAGATTGAAATCTGGTATAGCTAGTCCATCTTCCCTGGCATTTCTTTTCATTAATTCCCTTGATATTCTGGACCATTTATTCTTCCAAATACATTTTATTACTATTTTTTTCTTTTTCTGTAAAGTAGTTTTTTTGGTAAATTAATTTGTATGGCGCTAAATATATAAATTAATTTAGGTAAAATTGTCATTTTTTTTAATATTAGCTCAACCCAGCCATGAGCAATTGATATTTTTCCAATTAGTTAGATCTGACTTTATTTGTGTGAAAAGTGTTTTGTAATTGTGGTCATATAGGTCTTGGTTTTGTTTTGGCAGGTAGATTCCCAAATATTTTATAATGTCTACAATAATTTAAGTGGGATTTATCTTTCTATCTCTTACTGTTGAATTTCAATGGAAATATATAGGAATGCTGAGGATTTGTGTGGGTTTATCTTATATCCTGCAACTTTGCCAAATTTATTTATTGTCTCAAGTAGTTTTTTACTTGATTCTCTAGGATTCTCTAAGTATATCATCATAACATCTGCAAAGAGTGATAGCTTGGTCTCTTCTTTGCCTAATTTGATTCCTTTTATTTCTTTTTCTTCTCTAATTGCTACTGCTAACATTTCTAGGACCAGATTGAATAAGAGGGGTGATAGTGGACACCCTTGTTTCACTGCTGATCTTATGGGAAATGCTTCTAGCTTCTCCCCATTACATATAATACTTGTTGATGGCTTTAAATAGATGCTACCTATTATTTTAAGGAAGGTTCCATTTGTTCCTGTACTTTCTAATGTTTTAAACAGGAATGGATGTTGTATTTTGTCAAAAGCTTTTTCTGCATCTATTAAGATGATCATGTGGTTTCTGCTAGTTTTAGTGTTGATATGATCAATTATACTGATGGTTTTCTTAATATTAAACTATCCTTGTATTCCTGGAATAAATCCTAGCTGATCAAAATGTATTATTTTTGAGATAATTTGCTGTAGTCTTTTTGCTAGTATTTTATTTAGAATTTTTGCATCTCTATTCATGAGGGAGATTGGTCTGTAATTTTCTTTCTCTGTTTTATCTCTTCCTGATTTAGGTATCAGAACAATATTTGTGTCATGAAAGAATTTGGTAGGACTCCTTCTTCACTAATTTTCTCAAATAGTTTGTAGAGTACTGGAATCAATTGTTCTTTAAATGTTTGATGGAATGCATTAGTAAATCCATCTTGCCCTAGAGGGTTTTTCCTAGGAAGTTGACTGATGGCTTGTTCTATTTATTTTTCTGAGATGGCAGTATTTAAGTAATTTACTTCCTCTTCAGTTAATCTGGGCAACTTGTATTTTTGTAAATATTCATCCATTTCACTAAGATTGTCAAATTTATGTGCATAGAATTAGGAAAAATAATTCCTTATTATTGTTTTGATTTCTTCTTCATTGGAGGTAGATTCACACTTTACATTTTTGATACTCATAATTTGGTTTTCTTCTTTCTTTTTTTTTATCATATTGACTAAGGATCTCTCAATTTTGTTTTTTTTTTTCGTAAAACCAGGTCTTAATTTTATTTATTAATTCTATAGTTTTCTTAATTTCAATTTTATTAATCTCTCCTTTGGTTTTCAATATTTCTAATTTAATATTTAATTGGGGATTTTGAATTTGTTCTTTTTCTAGGTTTTTCAATTGCACGCCCAATTCGTTGTCCTCCCTTTTCTCTAATTTAATCATGTATGCACTCAGGGATATAAAACTTCCCCTAAAAACTGCCTTCAATGCATCCCACAAATTTTGGTATGTTGTCCCATTATTATCATTCTCCTGAATGAAATTGCTGATTGTTTCTTTAATTTCTTGTTTGAATCACTCATTCTTTGGGATTAAATTGTTTAATTTCCAATTAGTTTTTATTCTGTCTTTCCCTGGCCCTTTATTGCATGTAATTTTTATTGCATCATGATCTGAGAAGGATGCATTTAATATGTCTGCCTTAGTGCATAGAATTTCGTGGTTTTTATGCCCTGGGACATGGTCAATTTTTGAGTACGTGCCATGAGCCACTGGGAAGAAAGTATAATCCTTTTTAGCGCCATTCAGTTTTCTCCAGAGATCTATCACACCTCTCCTCTCCTAAATCCCGTTCACCTCCTTCTTTCTTGTTTATTTTGAGGTGAGATTTATCAAGTTCAGAGAGGGGGAGATCAAGGTCTCACACTAGTATAGTTTGCTATCTATTTCTTCCTCTAATTCCTTTTCCTTCTCCTCTAGGAATCTGGATGCTATACCACTTGGTGCATATATGTTAAGTAGTGATATTGCTTCATTCTTGATGGTGCCTTTTAACAGGATATAGTGTCCTTCCTTATCTCTTTTAATTAGGTCAATTTTTGCTTTTGCTTTATCTCAGATAAGGATTACTACCCCTCCTTTTTTTATGTTAGCTGAGGCATGATATATTTTACTCCAGCCTTTTACCTTTACCCAGTGTATATCCCACTGTTTCAGATGTGTTTCTTGTAAACAGCATATTGTAGGATTATCATTTCTAATCCATTCTTCTATAGGTCTCCGTTTTATGGGAGAGTTTATTCCATTCACATTTACAGTTATGATTTTTATCAGTTTCTTTCCCTCCAGCCTTTTCTCAGTCCTGTTAATGTTCACAGTTTTCTCCCCTTCTCCCTTCCCCCCTTAATAGTTTTCCTTTTTACCCTCAGTATTCCCTTATCAGCCCCCCTCCCTTTACCTCCCCTTTCCCCTTACTTCTTCCCTCCCTACTAACAACCCCACCCCTTTCGTAGCACTTTTCCCCTCCTAATGTCTGTGGGATATTTTTATACTTAATGGAGTGTGTCATTTCTTCTTTGCACCAAGAGTGACAGGAACAAATCTGTTGTGAAGCTCCTCTCCCTCCCCTCTTTCCCTCTGAAATGATACTTTTGCGTTTCTTCAACACAGAGTCCTATGCTTAACTGGTCGTTATTCCCTCCTTGCACCAGAACCAATAAGGGAAAAGTTCATATGATTCCTATCTGCCTCCCTTCTTTTCCTCTGCTATACAGTTTTTATGCCCCTTTGTTTGGCATAATTTACGCTTTTCCACTTCATTCATTCCCTTTCTTCCAGTCCTTTTGTAGCTATTAATAAGATTTTTTTAAATCATCATTTTGTGTATTTTATATTCATACCTTCTACTTGTCTCTAACCAGGTTGCTCTTATCAAATAGCAGGGTGTTTGTGTGTTTTTCTTGTTTACCTTTCTACATCACTGTTGTGTCTCATAATTGAAAATTGAATTTTCCATTGAATTCTGGCTTTTTTATCAAGAAGGTCTGGAAGTCTGTTATATCATTGAATGACCATCTCTTTGCCTGGAAAAACATGCTCAGTCTTGCTGGGTATGTGATCCTTGGTTGTAACCCAAGCTCTTTTGCCTTCCGGAAAATTCTATTCCACTGCCCCCAGTCTTTCAGTGTAGAGGCTACCAAATCCTGTGCAATCCACACTGTGAACCCTTGATATTTGAATTGTTTCTTTCTGGTCACTTGAAGTATTTTCTCCTTTATCTGGTAGTTCTGGCGTTTGGCCACAACATTTCGAGCACTTTTCATTTTCGGATCTCTTTCAGCAGGTGTCTGGTGGATTCACTCTATTTCTATTTTACCCTCAGGTTCTAGTATCTCAGGACAGTTTATTTAATGAGCTCTTGGAGAATGTTGTCCAGGCTCATTTTTTCATCATGATTTTCTGGTAAGCCTATGATTCTCAGATTATCTCTCCTTGATCTGTTTTCCTGGTCAGTTATTTTTTCTTTGAGGTGTTTTATCTCTTTTTCTAATTTTTCATTCTTTTTGCTTTTTTTGAGTAATTCTTGGTTCCTCATAGAGTTATTTGTTTCAATTTGGTTGATTCTAATTTTTAGCAAATCATTTTCCTTGGTTAATTTTTGGAGCCCCTTTTCCATATCATACACTTTTCTTTTTAGAGAGATGTTTTCTTCATTATATGTTTTTCTAATTCTGCTCTTTTAGTTTTGAGAGAATTATTCATTTTTTCTTCTATTTTTCTCATTTTGTTTTAAAAGTTCCTTTTGATCTCATCTAGGAGAGTCTTCTGTGCTTGGGACCTATTGACGTTTTAGCTGTGGGTGTGGAGTCCACATTGTCTTCCTCTGAGTTTGATTCCTCCCTCTGAGGATAGTAGGACTCCAGAGTCTTTGTCTTTGTAGTCTGCTTTTTACCCATTTTGAGGCAGAGCCCTAGCCATGCCCTTCCTCTAGGGATCCCAATCCTTTACTGTAGAGGGTTTTGCCCTGGGGCAAGAGTTACTATGCTTTAGGCTCAGAGGGGAGGTTTGGAGCAGGTGAGGTTCACTCTGTCATCCTGGTCTTTGGAGGTCCTGATAGGGGCTTTTTTTTTAATTTCTGGGCTATGAAGTGGTAGCTCCAGGAGCATTTGCTGTCCAGGACAGGGGCCTCGGTATTTGCTTCTTACCTTGATCTTTCCAGTCCCAGCCCTTTGGTGATAGGCCTGGTAGTGGCCTTTGTGGTTGGTGGGAAGTCTTGTCCTCCCGATTGTTCAGGCCCCTTCTGGGACTGTCTCTGCTGGCCTCGCCTTCTGGGCATGCCTCTGAGTCTGCTGGCAGTGCCTTCCGGGCCTGCCTCTGTGTTGGCTTGAGTTATTCTTGATGTCTTGTAGAGTCATTAAGTTACACTTGCTCGGATGTAATTATTAATAATTAGTTTATTCATATTCATTTAGCTTGTGTACTCCCTTTACGATTTGGTCAATTCTATTTTTAAAAGAGTTTTCTTCAAGGTATTTTTTTTTATCACATTTGGCCAATTCTATTCTTTTTTTTTTTTTTTTAAAGCAATAGGGGTTAAGTAACTTGCTCGAGGTTACACGGCCAGTTATTTGTGGGTGTGGTGCTGAGTATCTGAGCCCGGATTTGATCCAGGTCATCCCGACACTGGAGCCGGTGCTCTTACTTGCTGAGCCACCTGGCCGCCCCGGCCAATTCTATTCTTAAAGAGTTGTTTTAAGGGCAGTTAGGTGGCACAGTGAGTAGAGTGCCTGCCCCAGGGAGAGGAGGACCTGAGGGGGGAGGGGGGACGGGAAACTAGCCATGTGAAGTTAGGCAAGTTCCTTAACCCCAATTGCCCTCCAAAAAAAAAAAAAAAGAGTTGTTTTCTTAAGTCAATATTTGTGCTTCCTTTTCCAGGCTGTTGACTCTTTTTTCATAATTCCCCTGCATAGTGATCATGTCTTTTGTTTCCATCTTGCCTTCTACCTCTCTTAACTGATTTTTAAAAATTCAATTTGAGCTCTTCTAAAAGAACTTTTTGGGCTTGAGAGAGATTTTTATTCCCCTTAGAGATTTCATATATATTCATTTTAAAATTATTATCCTCTTCTGAGTCTCCATTTTGAATTTCCATGTTACCATGGTTGCTTTCTCTGGTCAGGATGCTTTTCTGTTTCTTACTTATTTATTAGCTTATTCTGTGACTTTTTAAGTTTAGCTCTGCTTCAGGGGCACAGGGTGCACTCTCCCTAGCTTCTTATCCTGGAGAGCAGGGGAAAGCTGGAGAACAGAAAACTTCAGGTGCTTCTAGTTTTCCCACTGTGTTGGGGTCACCAAGTCTAGTTGCACCTATTGTACCATGGTTCTGGGGCTGTCAATTTGCCTTCTTTGATGAGACTGGATGACTCAAAGCTGGCCTGCTGAGGCAAGTTCAAGGGGCTTCAGTTGCTGATTTGTGCTGTGGCTAAGAATGTCCCATTGGATTGCCTGGACAAAAATATGCTGGACTGCATTCTTCTTTAACCCAAGTAAGACAGACCTTTCCTAAAGTCCTTCTAAGTTATCTCAAGGGGGAACATTGTTTTATTCCATTTTTTGGAGTTCCATCACTATCAACTTTTAAGCATTTTTCCCATAAAACTGTTAGAATGTCATGTCAGTACTACCCAAGATAAATTGAGTATTTTTCCATCAGATTTTTTTTAAACCACAAGAAATTTAATGAGACATAGAGATTCTAGCTCTGTGAAAAGAATATTTATGCTTTTGAAATCACAATGCAAATGACTGTGTATCTCAAACTCAGGGGACCCACTTTGAAAGATGCACTTGATGGAGCCATGATGGAAGAGGAAAGGCAGCGAATCTCCTGAGCTCTCCCCCAAACCCCACCAAGTACTTTTAAATAATGACTACAAACAAATTCTAGAGTTATAAAAACCCAGAAAAAGTCAGAGTGAAAAAATTTTCAGCCCAAGACAAGTTGAAAGCACAGTAGGAAAGGTTTGTTGCACCAGGTTGATAGAGGAGCACAGTGCAGCACAGACCACACCAGCAGACACCAGCCTTAGCAAACATGGAGGAGGCCTCAGGCAACTGAATCAGTAGCAGCAGTGTTGGTTTTCAAAATTCTTATGCTACAGATACCAAAGACAACTTGGAAGTTATGTAAGAATATTCTGTCACACTTAGGTGAGGAATGAGCATAGTCCAGGACCATCACAGACCCAGCCACAGCAAAGCAGGAGCAGGGCTTGTAACTGAATAAGCAGTAACGATGGCAGTGGATGTTTATAAAGCTCTCACACAACAGAGTATAAGGGACAACTGGTTAGAAGGTGATTTGAGGGTGTAATGCCAAGCAGAGGCAACTTTCAAGGTTTGGAATACCAGCATAGTAACCCTCTATTTTATTCAGTGACAAATTAAGGCAAAACATTCAAAGAACAGAGAAAATCAAAATACAGCATTCACCAAGTATAATTCAATAATTTGCAAGTACTACTCCACCCCTTGGAAGTATATTCATTTAGTCAATCACAAAGTCTCTTCTCAAATGGAGATTATTTTACAATCATAAAAAAATTACATTCATTTGGTCAGTCACAGAGCACAAAAAAGTTAAAAGTTTCCCAGCCCTGGATGACAATTGAATTACAATTACCATCAGTTAATGAAAAGCACTTTCTCCAAGTAGTGGAGGGAACAAAGGCCATCTACCCCTGAGCTACAACAAGGTTAAGATATAATCACAACATTTAATACCCAAAGAGAGGTCTTTTCTTCATCTTGACCCAAGGCAAGTTCTCAGCAATCTCTGTTCCTGGGGAGACAAAGCTTAATAAAGCCACAAAACACATTGCCAGTGTCCTCATCAATTCATTCTCTGTCTGCAGAACAGTCTCAGGACCCCTGAAAACATCAACAAGACACTCTTCCAGAATTTCTATAAAAATCCAAGGAAATCCTTCTTCAGGGCTTTGGAAGCAACAGCAAGATTCCACAACTTCTGCAAAAACAGCACTGTCCTTTATCAGCAGACAAATCTGGCAAAACAATATCAAAACAGACAGACAAAATACCAGCATCACAGCCATGTCTCCTTAGTCCTTGGCAGCTCTGGATGACAACTCTCAAAAGTCCTGGGCAGCTACAACTGGCCCTCAGCGATCCTCTCTCTTTCTACCTCCATGATGCTGCTCCCAAAAGTTCTTCTGACTTGTCTCTCTGCATGGGCCTTTTCTCTGCTTGTGCCTGTCTCTAAATCCAGGACACCAGCGCCTCCCAAATCAGACCTCTTTCTTCACATTAATAAGTACATCCCTCAGGTGGGGTTCACAAACTCTGGGTTTCAACACAACCCGAAAACCAAGCCAATACAGAGGGATCTTTAGATTCCATTACTGTTACACAGGGGTCTTTTTTCTTTTTCTTTTCTTTTTTTTAATTTTTGGTCTTTATTAACTTGTTTACTTTTAGTTTATAAGATTCAGTTCCACAATTCCTTGAGTTTCAAATTTTCTATCCCTCCCTCCCCTCCGCCCCATGGCAGCATACAACCAAGTATAGGATTTGCAAATATTTTCACATTAGACATTATTCGCGTCATAAAGGATTTTATCAGATGAAATGAATATTGGGAAAGAGGAAACAAAACCAAACAAGAAAAAGAAAAAGAACAAGCAATTTGCTTCAATCTGGATTCAAACTCAGTTCTTTCTCTGTATGTAGACATCTCTCTCCATCATGACACTTTTAGGATTGTGTATATAACCTATGAAGTTATAACCCTGAATTGAGGAGAAGAGTACACTCTCAAAGTTGGTCATCACACATACATTGTGTCTATAATTGTGTAAAAATTTCTCCTGCCTCTACTCTTCTCACTCACCACCAGTTCATATAAGTTTCTCCAGGTAAATATGAAGTCCATCTGCTCCTCATATCTTATAGCACAATAGTATTCCATTACATGCATATACCACAACTTGTTCAGCCATTCCACAATTGATGGGCACCCCCTAAATTTCCAATTCTTTGCCACCACAAACAGAGCTGCTATAAATATTTTGGTACATATGGGTCTTCCTCCCAGTTCTAAGATCTCTTTGGATAAAACCTTAGAAAAAATGTATTGCTGGGTAAAGGGTATGAAATTATTTATAGCCCTTTGGGCATAATTCCACATTGTTCTCCAGAATGGTTGGATCAGCTCACAACTCCACAAGCAATACATTAGTGTTCCAATTTGCCCACATCCTCTCCACCATTTGTCATTTTCCTGTTTTGTCATCTTAGCCAATCTGACTGGTGAGATGTGGTTCCTCAGAGTTGTTTTCATTTGCATTTCTCTAATCAAGAGTGACTTAGAGAATTTTTTTCATGTCCTTAGAGATAACTTTAAGTTCTTCCTCTGAAAAGTGCCTGTTCAAAATGATTTTTTGACCATTTATCAGTTGAAGAATGCCTTGTATTCTTATAGATTTGATTCAATTCTCTGTATGTTTTAGAAATGAGTCCTTTATCAGAGACATAGGTTGTAAAAATTCTTTCCCAATTTTCCACTTCCCTCCTAATCTTGATTATATTGGCTTTGTTTGTACAGAAGCTTTTCAATTTAATGTAATCAAAATTATCCATTTTGCATTTTATAATGCTCCCTAATTTTTGTTAGGTTATAAAGTCTTCCCCTCTCCACAAATATGACAGGTAAACTATTCCTTGCTTTCCTAGACTGCTTACAGTATAAGCCTTTATACCTAGATCATGCACCCATTTAAACTTTATTTTGGTATATGGTGTTAGATAATGGACTATGCCCTGTATCTGCCAAACTATATTCCAGTTTACCTAGCAATTTTTGTCAAATAGGGAGTTCTTATCCCAAAAGCTGGGGTCTTTGGGTTTATCAAACAGTAGATTACTGTAGTCATTGACTGGTGAGTCTCATGTACCCAATCTATTCCATTGATCAACTACTCTATTCCTCAGCCAGTACCAAGTAGTTTTGAAGACTGCTGCTTTGTAGTACAGATTAAAATCTGGTATAGCTAGTCCACCATCCCTAGCATTTCTTTTCATTTATCACAGGGGTCTTTTTTCTAGCACTGAAGAACAACTCTGCTGCTTTGCCCATACTTAGATCCAGGGTCCAATCTTGGGTTGAAGTCCCAGGGAAAGGAGGAACACTAGCATAGCAGATTTTGAAGTCACAATGGAGGGAGGATCCCTCTCACACATCCAGGACAGAAAAAAAAAGTGCTTGTGGTAACTCACAGAGCAAAGCATAGATGAGGAGAACAGTAAACACTTCTCCTTACATCATACCACCTCAGAAAAACTGAAAACTTTTAGGTCCCTAGAAGTATCTCAGAAAACATTTGAACAAAACCCCCAAAGCTTGGGACAAAGTGAACTCTACCCAGGAAGTAGAGCCCTACTTTAACAAAGAATTAAAAACCAAGTAATAGGTTAGAAAAAAATTAACAAAATAAAGAAAAACTAGAGTTATTATGGCAGGGTGGAGCCAAGATGGTGGAACAGAAGCAGTAACTTTTCTAAGCTCCTCTGTGAATCCTGTCACTAAACTTTAAAAAGTGAACCTGAACAGATTTTGGAGTGTCAAAATCCACTAGGAGACACAGTGTGGCAGAATCCAGCCCAGGAAAATGCCCATGTGGGTCCGGGCAGAGGGAGCCCAGAGCATGTGGAGGCTGCAGCAGCTTGGACTAGAGAGCAGACTACAGAAAAGAAAGAACGAGTCCCAGGTGGTGGACTCACCTACACCAAGGGCAATTCTCAGCTGTCTCACCAGCATCTCACCAGAGGACAGGAGGATCCATTGGAGCCAGGTAATAGAAGGCTTAGGGTTCCCAGCAGAGACAGCAGCTTCTCCTGGGGCTATCAGACCCCAGCCTGGAAGTTTAGAAATTGCCTGCCTGTTTTTCCAGGGGCTAGGATCCCAAAGAAAATACTGGCTGCTCCAATTCCCCCTCCATGACTTAGAAAACACAGAGATAAGTGTCCTACCCAGAGTGAAATACTGAGACAGTGGAAATAGCCTGGGGCTTGGGAGTCACTGAGAAGGGGTATAACTAAGGCAGCAAGGAGTCTGAAGGGAAGATTGGGAGGGGTCCCAATAAGCCCTACCTCACCTAACTAGCAAAAGCCTGCCTGAGTGGTAGCCCAGGGACATAGAGACAGAAATCTGAAGTGGACAGACTACCCCTCCTCCACTGATTACTCTGTGACCCTCAGCATACCTCAGGGAGAACATTGAGAATCCTGACCTTGGTCTCAAGCTAGACATGTAGAGGCTACAGCATGCAAAGTCAACAACCAGGCCCTTTGCTCCCAGCCTGAGAAATAAGGAAATATGGAATTACAATGAGAAGGAAGGAAGCTGAGGAGAAGGGAAAGACAAGAAAATTGATTAGAGCTTATTATAGCGATCAAGAACAACCAAATGCAGAGGATGACATGGACAGTATAATCACATCTGAGACCACAGAAGGAAATCTGAACTGGTCACAAGCCCAAAATGCATTCTTGGAGGAGCTCAAGAAAGATTTTAAAGATCAAATTAGGGAGGTATAGGACAAACTTAAATCTACAGTGACCAAATTGGAAAAAAGTATCACTGAAGAAAACAAATCCTTAAAAAGTAAAATTAGTGAACTAATTGGAGAAAATGCCTCCCTAAAAAAGGACCTTTAAAAACTAACTGAAGAGAATAATTCACTAAAATTTAGAATCAGTCAAATTGAAGCTCAGGACTCTATGATGCACAAAGAGTGCATCAATCAAACAAATCATGAAGATTGAAAAATTGGAAGAAAGTGTAAAATATCTCACTGGAAAAACCACTGACTTAGAGAACAGATCCAGGAGAGGTAACTTAAGAATTATTGGTCTACCAGAAAGCCATGATGAAAAAGGCACCATGGACAAAATCCTACAAAGGATTGTCAAAGAAAATTGTTCTGAAGTCCTGGAATCAGAAAAATAAGTATCAAAAGAATTCACTGAACTCCTCCTGAAAGAGATCCCAAATTGAAAAATCGAAGAAATATAGTGGCCATGTTCCAGAATTACAAGATTAAGGAGAAAATATATCAAGCAGCCAAAAGGAAACAATTCAGATATCGTGGAACTACAATCAGGATCACACAGGACCTAGCAGATTCCACATTAAAAGATCGAAGGGATTGGAATTTGATATTTTGTAGGGCAAAATAGCTAGGACTGCAACCAAGGATTAGCTACCTGGCAAAACTGAGAATAATCTTTCAGGCAAGGAGATAATAATTTAATGAAATAAGGGTCTTCCAGACTTTCCTGATGAAAAAGCCAGAACGCAATGTAAAATTGATCTCCAATTACAAGAGTCAAGAAAGACATAAAAAGGTAAACAAGGAAAACACACACTCACATATACACAAATGCACAAATGCACACACACACACACACACATAACGTGGGATGCAAGAACAGCAAAATATTCACATCCCTCTATGAGAAGCTAATCACTGTCAATATCGAAATCTATATGATTATCATGACCTTTAAAAGGGTTATACATAGAGAGAAGGAGTGGGTATAAATGAATTAATCTGATGATAAAAAAAATTATTAAGGGCATCAAAGGGATTGTAAAGGGATAAAAGGAAAGGATGAAACAGAAAAAGGGAAATTATGCCATACAAAGAGGCATAAATACACAAAATAATAGAGGGGAAGGAAAGAGGGAGAGGAACATCATTTGAACTTTATTTTCACTGGTTCTAGTTCAAAGAGGGATCAACATAATCAGTTTACTTTAAGATTCTAATGTGAAAAGACACAAAAACTCATTAAATAGAGGGAAAAGAGGTAGGGAGAGGAGCACTGTATGAAATTTACTCTCACTGTTTTGGGGTCAAAGGGGGAATAACAGACTCTGATAAGTATGAAAATCTATTGTGTCCTATAGGTAGTAAGAGGGCAAGGGGAGATATAAAGAGGGAAATAAAGGGGAGGGAAATAGTAGTATTGGGAGAGGGTAGGTAAAGAAGGGGGGGTCACTGGGAGGGAACATGGAGGGAAGTGGTGGTCAAAACGAAAACCCTTAAGGAGGGGAAGGGAGAAGGAAGAAACAAAAACATAAGCAGGGGAGGGAATAGGATGGAGGGGAATACACAGATAGTCATCAGCATTATGAATGTGAATGGGATGAACTCTCATATAAAACAGAAGCAGATAGCAGAGTGGATTAAAAACCATAATCCTACAATACACTGCCTACTAGAAACATATTTGAAACAGAGGAATAACCACAGGGTAAAGGTAAAAGGCTGGAGTAGAATATATTGTGCTTCAGCTAAAGTAAAAAAAAAAAAGCAGGGGTAGCAATCCTTATCTCAGACAAAGCAAAAGCAAAAATTGATCTAACTAAAAGATATAAGGAAGGAAAGTATATCCTGCTAAAAGGCACCATGAAGAATGAAGCAATATCATTATTTAACATATATGCACCAAGTGGTATGGCATCCAAATTCCTAGAGGAGAAGTTAAAGGAATTAGAGGAAGAAAGAGATAGTAAAACTATAATAATGGGAGGTCTTAATCTCCCCCTCTCTGAATTTGATAAATCTAACCTCAAAATAAACAAGAAGGAAGTTTAAGATGTTAATAGAATTTTAGAAAGGCTAGATATGATAGATCTCTGGAGAAAACTGAATGGGGATAAAAAGGAATATACTCTCTTCTCAGAGGTTCATAGCACATACTCAAAAACCGACCATGTACTAGGGCATAAAACCCCCAAAATTCAGTATAGAAGGGCAGAAATATTGAATGCATCCTTCTTAGATGATGATGCAATAAAAATTATATGCAATGAAGGGCCATGTATGGTAGACTAAAAACTAATGGGAAATTAAACAATTTAATCCTAAAGAATGAGTGGATCAAACAATAAATTATAGAAACAATAAGTAATTTCATTCAAGAGAATGATAATAATGAGACAACACACCAAAATTTGTGGGATGCGTTAACAGCAGTTCTTAGGGGATGTTTTATATCTCTGAGCGCATACATGATTAAAGTAGAGAAAAGGGAGGTCAATGAATTGGGCATGCAATTGAAAAAGCAAAAAAACAATTGAAAATCCCCAATCAAATACTAAATAAGAAATATTGAAAACCAAAGAGAGATTAATAAAATTGAAATTAAGAAAACTATAGAATTAATAAATAAAACTGAGAGCTGGTTTTATGAAAAAAAAAACAACAATAAAATTGATAGACCCTTAGTCAATATGATAAAAAAAGAAAAAAGAAAACCAAATTTTGAGTATCAAAAATGAAGGGTGAATCTACCTCCAATGAAGAGGAAATCAAAACAATAATTGGGAATTATTTTGGCCAGTTACATGCACATAAATTTGACAATCTTAGTGAAATGGATAAATAATTACAAAAAATACAAGTTGCTCAGATTAACTGAAAAGGAAGTAAATTATTTAAATAACTCCATCTCACAAAAAGAAATCAAACAAGCTATCAGTCAACTACCTAGAAAAAAAAATCTCTAAGGCCAGATGGATTTACTCATGAATTCTATGAAACACTTAAGGAACAATTGATTTCAATACTCTGCAAACTATTTGGGAAAATTAGTGAAGAAGCAATCCTACCAAATTGTTTTTATGACACAAATACGGTACTGATATCTAAATCAGGAAGAGATAAAGCAGAGAAAGAAAATTATAGACCAATTTCCCTCATGAATATAGATGCAAAAATTTTAAATAAAATATTAGCTAAAAGACTACAGCAACTTATCTCAAGAGTAATACCCTTTGATCAGGTAGGACTTATTCCAGGAATGCAAGAATGGTTTAATATTAAGAAAAGCATCAGTATAATTGATCATATCAACAATAAAACTAGCAGAAACCACATGATCATCTCAATAGATGCAGAAAAGGCTTTTGACAAAATACAATATCCATTCCTATTAAAAACACTAAAATCTATAGGAATAAATCGAGCCTTCCTTAAAATAATAGGTAGCATCTATGTAAAACCATCAGCAAGTATAATATGTAATGGGGATAAGCTAGCAGCATATCCAATAAAATCAGGGGTGAAACAAAGGTGTCTACTATCACCCCTCTTATTCAATCTGCTACTAGAAATGTTAGCAGTAGCAGAGAAAAAAAAGAAACCAAATGAATCAAATTAGGCTAAGAAGAGATGTCACTCTTTGCAGATGATATGATGATATACTTAAGAGAATCCTAGAGAATCAAGTAAAAAACTACTTGAGACAATAAATAAATTTGGCAAAGTTGCAGGATATGAAATAAACCCACATACCTCCTCAGCATTCCTGAATATTGCTAATGAAATTAAACAGCAAGAGATAGAAAGATAAATCTCATTTAAAGTTACTGTAGACATTATAAAATATTTGGGAATCTATCTGCCAAAACAAACCCAGGACCTGTATGATCACAATTACAAAATGTTTTTCACACAAATAAATTCAGATCTAACTAATTGGAAAAATATCAATTGCTTGTGACTGCATGGAGCTAATTTAATAAAAATAATAATTTTACCTAAATTAAATTATATATTTAGTGCCATACCAATCAATTTACCAAAAAACTACTTTATAGAGCTAGAATAAATAGTAAAAAAAATCATCTGGAAGAACAAAAGGTCCAGAATATCTAGGGAATTAATGAAAAGAAATGCTAGGGAAGGTGCAGTAGCTACACCAGATTTTAATCTATTTGAACCATCAGTCCTCAAAACTACTTGGTATTGGCTTAGCAATAGAGTAGTGGATCAATGGAATAAATTGGGCACAGGAGACTCAGCAATCAATGACTATAGTAATCTATTGTTTGGTAAACCCAAAGAACCCAATATTTGGTAAAAGAAGGAACTATTTGACAAAATCTGTTGGGAAAACTGGAATATAGTATGGCAGAAACTGGGCATAGACCATTATCAAACACCATATACCAAAATCATGTTTAAATGGGTACATGATCAAGGTATAAAGGTTGATAGTGTAAGCAATCTGGGAAAGCAAGGAATAGTTTGCCTGTCAAAGCTAATGTAACCAAGATTAAGAGGGAGGTGGAAAATTGGGAAAGAATTTTTACAACCAATGTCTCCAATGAAGGACAATAGGGGTGGGGGGAGTAGAGGGGAAGGAGGGGGACAAAATTTGAAACTGAAGGATTTGTGGGATTGAATCTTGTGAACTAAAAGTAAACAAACAAATAAAAAAAAATCATGGCTCATTTTAGAAAACTTCCCACTACTGGGGAATAGAGTGATTCTGAAGCAAAACTAAGCAATGAGCAACCAAGAAATATGCAAATGAAATTCCTTCTCTTGCCCCTCTCCCCCCCCCCCAAAAAAAAGAAAGAAAGTTATTAGGGCAACAAGGAAGATCAAAACACAAACTCACAAGAAGACAACAAAATCAAAGATCCTACATTCAAAGTTTATAAGACAAATATGAATTTGTCTCAGGCCGTGGAAGAGCTCAAAAAGATTTTGAAAAACAAACAAGAAAAATAGAGGAAAAATTGGGAAGAGAAATGAGTGATGCAATAAAATCCAGAAAAAAACAGTCAACAGCTTAGTAAAGGAGACAGAAAAAACACTGAAGGAAGTAACACATTATAAAATAGAGTAGGCCAAATTGTAAAAGAGCTCTAAAAGGCCAAGGAAGAAAAGTAGCCAAACTGGCCAAATTGGTCCAAAGACTCACTGAAAAAAAGTCCTTAAAAAGTAAAGTGGAGAAAATGGTAGCTAATAACTTTATGAGCAATAAAATAATAATAAACAATAATAAAGCATACCGAAAGAATGAAAAAAATAACGAAGACCATACGAAATATCTCATTGGAAAAACAACTGAACTGGAACATAGATCCAGGAGAGATAATTTAAAAGGACTATCTCAAAGCCATTATAAATTTTTTAAATGAACCTAGACATCATCTTTCAAGAAATTATCAGGGAAAATGATCTTGATATTCTATAAACAGAAGGTAGAAAAGAAATTGAAAGAATCTATCCCAAAATAAAAAAAACTGCCAGGAATATTATAGCCAAATTCCATAATTCCCATGTAAAGGAGAAAATATTATAAGTAGCCAGAAAGAAATAATTTTAGTATGGTGGAGCCACAGTCAAGATAACATAAGATGTACCAGCTTCTACATTAAGGACTATAGGGCTGTTTTGTATTCCAGAGTGCAATAGAGCTAGGATTAAAACCAAGAATTACAACTATCTAGAAAAATCGTGTATTATCCATGAAGGAAAAAAAAAGATTTTCAGTGAGATAGGGGGCTTTCAAGCATTTTTGATGAAAAGACCAGAACTCAATAGAAAATCTGACATTCAAATACAAGACTTATGGGAAGCATAGAAAGTTAAACAGGAAAGGGGAATCATAACGGATTTATAAAGGTTAAACTATTTACATCCCTACGTGGGATGATGATATTTGTAATATACAAGACTTTTCTCATTATTAGGGCAATTAGGAGGATATAAAAACAGAGGGCACAAGTATGAGTTGAATATAAAGGTATGTTTCTAGAAAATAAAAGTGTTTGAGTGAGGCATATACTGGGAGAAAGAAAGGAAGAGGTAGAATTTGGTAAACTATATCACATAAAGCAGGCCCCCAAAAAACTTTTATAGTAGAGAGCAAAAATGGGGATGTGAGGTGTGACTGAACCTTACTTTCATCAGAATGGGCTCAAAGAGGGAATTACATACACTCTCAACATTGTATAGAAATCTATCTTACCCTACAGCAAAGTAGGAGGCAAAGTGGATGAAAGAAGGGTGACAATATAAAGGAGGGCAGACTGGGGGAGGTGGTAGTAAAAAACAAAATAATTTTGAGGAGGGATAGGATGAAAAGAGAGAGAGAGAATAGAATAAATGGGGGTGTGATGTGGAAGGGAATAAACTTAGCAACAATAATTGAAAAAAATTTAAAGCAAATTTTTCTGGTAAAGATTCATTTCTAAAACATATATAGAAGTGAGTTGAATTTATAAAAATAAGAGGCATTTCTCAAATGACAAATGATCAAATGATAAGATCAGTTTTCAGATGATGTAATCAAAGCTTTGTGTAGCCATATGGAAAATATTCTAACTCACAATTGAATAGAAAAACACAAATTAAAATGATTCTGAGGTATTACCTCAAATTAGATTTGCTAATCGGAAAAAAAAGGAACATGAGAAATGTTGGAGAGGATATGGGGAAAATGAGATTTTGGTGGAATTGTAAACTGATTAACCATTCTGTAGAGCAATTTACATCTATACCCAAAGGGCATACCCTTTGACCTAGAAATACCACTAACAGGTCTGTATCTCAAAAGAGATTAAAAAAGGAAAAGAAAACAGTTTTGTAACTACAAAAATATTTATAGCAATTCTTTTAGTGATGTGAAAGAATTAGAAATTAATGAAATACACATCAATTGGGGAATGGCTGAACAAGTTGTAGTACATTATTATTACAGAATACTGTTGTACTAGAAGAAATGATGAATAGGATGCTCTCAGAAAAACCTGGATAGACTTGCATGGGCTGATGCAAAATGAAATATAATACAAAGTAACAGCAATGTTGTAAGATAATCAGCTTTTAATATCTTAGCTATTCTGAGGAATACAATGATCCAAGGCAGTTCTGATGGACTTAAGATGAAAAATGCTATCTATCCCTAGAGAAAGAACTGATGTTATCTGAATACAGATTGAAGTATATCTTTTTTCGTTTACTTTTTTGAGTTTTTTTTAATTGTTTTTTTTTCACAGTACTACTATTATGGATATATTATCATGACTACACATGCATGACCTATATCAAACTTCTTGCTATCTCAATGAGCTTGCATAGACAGGGAGAGAGGAAGAGAACCTGGAACTCAAACTTTTAAAAACGAATGTTTAAAATTATGTACCTCAGGAAAAATACAAAAAAAAAAAACAAAAAGATTCACTGGACTATTGAATGAAGCCTCTTTTATGAACCACATTATCAGTGCATTACCTTTAACTATCAGAAGCACATGGTCATTTAGTATAGTCCTTGAGAAAGCATCAATGTTTTAATGAACTTCACTGGGACTTTCAGCTGATTAAATTTGTTCTTCCCAAAGTGAATTCCATTATTTTATTTCTAGAATATTTCATGTGTTGCACTGGTATTAAACCTCAGGCTACTCATATCTGTACTTGAGGAAGATGTCCTTTATTAAATGATCTCCTATAATAGAATCACTTATGACTGACCTATTACTTCATCTGATACATTAATGTGGCAGTTAAAATTGATGTGAAATATGGGCCAGGTTGAATTTTAACGTATAAAAATCTTGGTATAGTCTTGAAATGTATCATACCATTAGCAAACCTAATGATGTCCTATAAAGGATAACTTTAAAAAGAACAGTAAAAATGTACAAATTCTCTTACACTATTAAAACTCATAACAATGATATAAAATATAAAGGAACAGAGAAGGGGTCTTTTAGGAGGGGATCTGTTACCTTTATTCAGGCAATTATTTAAATCTCAAATTTAGTCAGTGATTCACTTTTAAATGAAATAAAATATTAAATCAAAGAATGAAATATTAGTAAATAATTAAAATGTATGATAAGAAACACATATACCATAGAGGAAAATCCGTTCAACTTCACTACAAAGTCATTTTGTTTCATTTATAAATTTCTGCAATCTTTTTTAATTGTCCCTTAATTAGTAAAGATCTGGTTGTAAATTAGTTTAATTGAACAATTAAACTCCCCACATGATCATATTATGTCTTATTATTAAATCTAGTTTTCCAAAGTAAAAACAAATCTTAATACTTCATAGGAAACATTTTTTTCTTCATAAGTGAAGTAAAGGAAATATACCATATTAAATATTTCATTTGAAAATGTAAAACAAATTAATTTTCTTAGCTCAAAAGATGTTACTTTCTTAAAAAATTCAGTATTCTATGTTGATTATTTTGTTTTTGCCTACTGGGTACTTGGCCTGCATTAGTTTTGAATTTATTTTTAATTATATTTAAACATTTGCTTGAATAAATTACTTTATTATTGTTGCCCCAAGACTTCAATCTGTTTATTATATTAACCAACATTGATATGAATAAAGGTATAGAACTTAGCTTCAATTATATATATATATATATATATATATATATATTTCATTTTGATAAAGATTAGAATCATAAAATCACAACTATTAAAGTGAGAAGCAACTTTAAATGTTGTCTAATGTGACAGCCTACCCAGTTCATAAATATCCTCTCCAATTCCCTTTACAAATAAATGCCAAGAAAATCATTACATAACAAGGCAACACATGGCAGCTTTAAACAATTCCAAATATTAAGAAACTCTTGCTCTTAATGAACACACACACACACACACACACACACACACTCTTACCTCTTTGCAATTCCCATTCTTTGTTTCCACTCATTTGGATCTACGTTAATCTTCTTTATACAAGAAAATACCATCAGGTATTGAAGACAGTTTTCAGGTGCTCCATAAGTCTTCTCAAGGTTAAAAAAGATGTAATTCTTTCATCTTGGTTTTGGATGAGATTATTTATATCCTCATATTCTTGCTTACTTCCCACTGTGTCTAACATCATTTAGAAAAGAAAGGAGGCATCGCATAATTTTAGCCTCTAATTCAAATGTAACCCTATTTATTTCAACCCTTTGAGTGAAATATTTATTCTCTTTGAAAGAGAAAATGGAAAAAAATAATACTAGATTCTTTACTCTCTTTTTCATGAGTTTCCATTAAAGTACCCACGTCAACCTGTTTGTCTAGCTTGTTCTTGATTTCTCTGACTTTACATATAACTAAAAAAAGACATTTGGATTGTTCCAAAGATTTTTTTTCAGGTATTGAATTATTCTGGCCTTAAGTCTTTAAAAGCAGGTCCATGAGATGCTTTCCATTAGTCCGTAGTTGTAAGTCCATTCTTCCATCTTTTCTATATCCATGTCTGCTAGCTTTGACAACTATTCCCTGTACAATCACTTTGGTTTCTTTACCTGTTCTCCTATCCATCCTTTTATTCGTTTTGCAAATGACTAGCTACTGAATTTTAGACCTTCATTTTCTAAAGCTTATCAAAATCACTTTGCTTCTAAATAATTACTATATTGAGTGGCTAGGTGGCACAGTGAATAGAGCACCGGTCCTGGAGTCAGGAGGACCCAAGTTCAAATCTGGCCTCAGACACTTAAGAGTTACTAGCCATGTGACTTTGGGCAAATCACTTAACCCCAATTGCGCTGCCCTCCCCCCTCCAAAACGCAAAAACAAAACCAACAAAAATTATTACCACCTGTGTGACCACAAGCATTTAATTTAACTTTTCTGGGCATCAGACTACTAACTGGCAAAATTAAGTAGTTAAATTAGCACCTTAAGAACCACATGGTACTTTAAGTGTATCTCATTGGATGACATTGATATTTTCCATAGATTAAGAACAATGACAAAATAAGACATTTCTATGATTGAGCACATCATTGGCTACCTGGACTTCATGGTGTAAGGGTAATTTTCCCCGAAATTCCTATCATTTTCACTTGTTGGTCAAACATGGTTGTTCAAAACAAGGAGGATTTTTTTTCTTTGTTTCTACTTCTGTCTGAAAGATGCTATTATATGTCTCTCTGTGTATATGTATACATATGAATATACACAAAGTTACAACATATATAAACACACACATTCATAAATGTTATATACACAAATACACATATTCATGCACATATAGGTACATTCACATATAAACATATAGATATATATGCATATATCAGCATATAAAATACGTGGATATAAATACTGATTGAGAAATATGGATATTTGTATAAGTCTGCCTATCCACCTATTTATCAGCAATAATTTACCAAATAAAAGAACTCAAAGGTATTTGGTTATTTCTAATAGTATATTTTTTTTAGCAGAGTAAGATTTTTTACAGTATAGAAAGTTGAATTTTCCCACTGCTGGTGGATTTTGCATCTCTGCCTTTCATTCTTTGTGTATCATGATGTTATGCTTCAGTCATTTGCATCTGAACAAATATGTTATTTTCTCTTTTCATTATATTAGTACCTCTTTTTTACTCATAATTTACTCACGTTTGTTGCTCTCCATTATGATTCTTTGGCTAAATTTTGAAATTATATGCTAGCTTGTAAAGTTTCTTTCTCTGAGTATAAAACTCCTTAGATCAGATTCTAGTTCCTGGTTCACTGACATAGAGCTGG
Organism: Petaurus breviceps papuanus; assembly: GCF_028583685.1. NCBI lineage: Eukaryota > Metazoa > Chordata > Mammalia > Diprotodontia > Petauridae > Petaurus > Petaurus breviceps. The sequence goes on along the minus strand of NW_027186315.1, from coordinate 2,319,541 downwards.
AAAAGACCTTAAAGATCATCTTTTTTATGTTTTATATTAGGAAACTGAGGGCCAAAGACATTTACCTGAGGTCACTAAATTAAAACAAGCAGATCTTGGATCTGAGAGTTAATATTCTTTTTACTATACCACATTTCCTTACGCAGTCCCTGTAAGCAAGGTCTATATTTCCATTGCCATGTTTCAGTTGTTTGTCCCATCTCATTGATGACACTCTATTAAAATCTAAGATACCCTATTTTATTTTACTTGTATTAACTTATGAATATTATTTTATCATGCACATAGATATATCTATATTTATATTCAAGCATTAACTAAGAATATATATCATATTACTTATCCATTTTCCCAATTTTTCATACAAAGTATAGCTATCCTTCCTATTATTTCTACATATTATATCCTTTGTGGCTAGAACATCTCAAACATCTTTTAAGTCATTTCAAATTCTTTTCAAAAACGTTTACATTAGACAGTGATCATTGTCTCTTGCAAAAAATCTACAAAATCTAATCCTACAGTACCAATAAACACTGCTTTCTCATCCAACCTTGGGGAACAGAGTTACAATCAGGATTTTTAAGTGGACATATAATCTTTACTAGTTTTTCAAAAATTTTTCATGGTTAACTAATTGCGGCTCTATTCTCCCCACTCTCTAATGCCTTGGGCTACTCTCTGTCTCTCTGTCTCTGTCTCTGTCTCTGTCTCTGTCTCTCTCTCTGTCTCTCTGTCTCTCTCTCTTTCTCTCTCTCTCTCTCTGTCTCTCTCTGTCTCTGTTTCTCTGTCTGTCTGTCTGTCTGTCTTTCTCTCTCTCTGTCTCTGTCTCTCTGTCTCTGTCAATCTCTCTCTCTGTCTCTCTCTGTCTCTGTCTCTCTGTCTGTCTGTCTGTCTGTCTGTCTGTCTGTCTCTCTCTCTCTCTCTCTCTCTCTCTCTCTCTCACACACACACACACACACACACACACCAGCCACCCAATTTTCATCCTATGTTATTGTATATTGCACTATTGGACTAAGAATGAGTAAATAATTTTTACTAGTCTAATAATTTCAGCTGTGGATTTGTCCAGTGTCAGTTTCAACAAACAATGGACACAGTAAGGAAACATCCAGACACCATACTCAAAAACAATAACAACAAAAATAAGAGCAACACAAACAAAAATATCATTCACTAATGTCTTCTTTTGTCAACATACATATGTGGTGTACCTGCTCAGAGCAAAGGGCTGTTATTTAATGTATCAACTGAGGTTTCTTTAATAACCTGAGAGTCTTATTCAAAGATAAAGAATATAAAAAAATGGGGGGGGGGGCCTCCAGGTGGCTCAGCAATTAAGAACACCGGCCCCAGTGTCGGGATGACCTGGGGACCAAATCCGGGCTCAGATACTTAGCACCGCACCCAGAGATAACTGGCCATGTAACCTTGAGCAAGTTACTTAACCCCAATTGCTTAAAAAAAATTGGGGAAGGTAGAGTCAAGATGGCAGCAAAGAAGCAGGAAAACTCTGTGAGCTCCCCCCATAACCACCTTAAATACCTATAAAATGTGACTTTAAATAAACTTTCGAGATAAAGAATCCACAAAGTGACAGAGACAAACAAATCTCCTGCTTAAGACAGCCCAACAGGAAGAGTCCATCACAGCACATGGGGAGACAAGTCCAGCCCAAAATGACCGCTTAGTTTTAGGCCCAGGGCATCCAGAACAAGTGGCTGTAGTGGATTTTGGGACAGTGGATCACCAGCAGGTATGGCCATTTCCAGAATTTTCAACCCATAAATGCCAAAGGCAAAGTGAAAGGTCAGTGTGGGCTTTGGAAAACAGGAGGACCGAGATGAGTTCCAGCCTCTGCCCCCAAAGTGTTAAGCGGCTGACATATGGAGGATTTGTAGCTGCTGCCACGTGGCTATTTCAGAGCTCTTGTCCTGCAGATCATAGGGGGAACAAGCAAGCATTCTGAGGGGTAATCACTCTTGCTTTAATGAGCTGGGATCTGGATCATTGTCTTAGGTGAAGATCCTGGGGTGCGTGACCAGAAGCTAAATCATGTGGATGGTTTACAGAGGGCATCGACTAATAGCTCTGGAATTTGAAAAAGCCCAGCTCTGCTCTCTGGAAGAAGAGTTCTACTGTGGAAAATAGATCAAAACTCAAGTAACTGACAGGCAACATGAGCAAGCAATGGAAGCAAAACAAGCACAGCAATCCAACTTTAGATTCCTTTTGTGGAGACATAAAGGATCAAAGCATGGAAAAGGAAGACAACAAATTCATAACCCTTGCACCAAAAGCTTCCAAGAAAAAATATGAACTGGTTACAGGCCATAGAGGATCTTAAGAAGGATTTTGAAAATCAAATAAGAGAAGTGGAGGAAAAATTGGGAAGAGAAATGAGAATGATGCAAGAAAATCACGAAATCAAGTGAACAAAGTAACTGAAGAAAATAACAACTTAAAAAATACCCTAACTTAAAAGGCAAAAGAGGCTCAAAAAGACAATGAGAAGAAGAATGCCTTAAAAAGCCGAATTTGCCAGATGGTAAAAGAATTTCAAAAGTTCACTGGAGAGAATAATTTCTGCAGAATTAGACTGGAGCAAAAGGAAGCTAATGACTTTATGAGAAATCAAGATACTAAGGAAATGTGAAATATCTCATTGGAAAAATCACTGACCTGGAAAACAGATCCAGGAGAGAAAACTTTAAAATATTTTGACTACCTGAAAGCCATGATCAAAGAAAAAACCTAGAAATCATCCTTCAAGATATTCTCAAGGAAAATTGCCCTGATGTTTTAGAACCAGAGGGCAAAATCGAGGTTGAAAGAATCTACCAATCACCTCCTGAAAGAGATACCAAAAAGAAAACACCTAGGAATATTTTAGCTTGGTTCTGGAGTTCCCAGATCAAGGAGAAAATATTACAATCAGCCAAGAAGAAACAATTTGAATATTGTGGAAACACAATAAGTATAACACGGGATCTAGCAGCATTTACAGTGAGAGACTAAAGGGCTTGGAAAATGATATTCCAGACGTCAACGGAGATGGGATTAAAACCAAGAATGACCTACCTGGCAAAACTGAGTATAATATTTCAGGAGAAAATATGGCTATTCAATCAAATAGAGGACTTTAAAGCATTCTTGATTAAAAAAAAGTGTTGAATAGAAAATTTGACATTCAGATACAAGAAGCAAGAAAAGCATGAGAAGGTAAACATGGAAAAGAAATCATAAGGAACTTATCAAAGCTGAACTATTTATACTCCTACATGGAAAAATGATAATTGTAACTTATGAAATGTTTCTCAGTATGAGGACAGTTGAAGAGAATATAAATGTGTGTGTACATATATATTTCTATATAGGAGGGTATATGTGTGCATGAATACATATGTGAGTTTGTGTATATATGTGTACAGGTATATATAGATAGAGGGCAAAGGGCCAATTTAATAGGAAGGGATGATATTTAAAATATTAAATTGAGATGTGAGAGAAGGATATAATGAGAGGAGATGGGGAGAGACCGAATGAGGTAAATTATCTCATGTAGAAGAGGCAAGAGAAAACTGTTACAATGGAAGGGTATAACAGGAAGGCAAAAGGGAATAGGTCAAACTTACTGTCATTGAATTTGGCTTAGGGAGGGAATGACATACACAATAAATAGAGTATCTCCCCCTACAGGAGAGGGGGGGGAAGGGGAGGAGGGGGGGATGATGGGGGGGGGGGGCTGGTGGGGGGGGGAGGGTAGTTAGAAGCACACACTTTTGAAAAGGGGCAGAGACAAAGTAGAGAACAGAAAAAGTGGGGGACAGGATGGGATGGAGGGAAACACAGTCTTTTTTTTTTTTTTGGAATTCAATCATTTATTAAGTCCTCAATTCAATAACAAAGTACAAAGTCAAAGTATTCCACTCTTGGCTAGTACATTAATTTAGTCAATTACAAAGTCTCTCTTCTCAAGTGGAGTTTAATTTCCAATCATAAACAAAGTACATTCATTTGGTCAGTCAAAAAATACAAAGTTTAAAAGTTTTCTACCCCTGGATCACAACTGAATTACAATATCATCAGTTACCACCAAGCACACTCTCAAGAGGCAGTGGAAAGCACAAAGGCCATCTACCCTTGGGTCACAACTAGGTTACAATATCATCACAGCATTCAATACCCACGGAGAGGTCTTTTCTTTGTCTTGACCAGAGGCAAGTTCTCAAGAGTTTCTGTTCCTGGGAAGACAAAGCTTAACAAAGACACCATAACATTCATGCAAATTTCCATCATCCTCTTCAATTCACCGTCTGCCTGTGAAATCAACTTAGGCCCAACAAGGTCTGAGGCCTCTATCAACAAATTAATCTGACAAAGTAACATCAAAACAGACAAAATACTGGCACCACAGTCATGCCTCCTCAGTTCTCACAGCACTGGCTGTCAGTTTTCAGAATTGCTTGACAGCTCCAAGGGGCCCTCAGCAGTCTGGGCAGCTTTGGCTGACAGTTCTCTCTCTCTCTCAGCAACTCTGGCCCCCAGCAATTCTCTCT